>NC_142870.1:87061379-87367586 GCF_051225735.1 Oryctolagus cuniculus | reverse complement strand
AGCAGAGCAAAGCCATTTCAGCAACTCATAGTATCACTTTGGGAAAATCAAAGTTTCTCGTGAAACTCTAAATCTGGAGCTTAGCACTTTTGACAAGTCATTTAAACCTGACACTATAATTTCTGGTCCTTCTGGAATTGCAATTGGTTTTAACATTTCAGGGTAAATAAAATGTTGTTCTACAATGTGGAAGCAGAAATTGCCATTTTTAAAATCAGTCTTTGGGCCGGCACTATGGTATAGTGGATAAAGCCACCACCTGCAACACCAGCAACCCACATGGCTGCCAGTTCCAGTCCAGGCTGCTCCTCTTCTGATCCAGCTCCCCCAAAAATGTGCCTGGGAAACAGAGGAGGATGACCTGAGTGCTTTGGCCCCTCCCCATGAGGGAGATCCAGAAGAAGCTCCTGGCTCCTAGCTTTGGTGTGGTCCGTCCTTGGTAATTGGAGCCATTTAGGGAGTGAACCAGCAGATGGATCTTTAACTTCCTTGTTAAGTTTATTCCATGGTATTTGATTTTTTTGTAGCTATTGTTAAAGGGATTAATCTTAGAAGTTTTTTTTCAGCCATGGCATTGTCTGTGTATATAAAGGCTGTTGATTTCTGTGTATTGATTTTAAATCCTGCTACTTTACCAAGCGCTTTCATGAGTTCTAATAGTCTCTTGGTGGAGCCTTTTGGATCCCCTATATATAGAATCATGTCATCTGCAAATAGGAATAATTTGATATCTGCTTTCCCAATGTGACTCACTTTGATTTCTTTTTCTTTCCTAATGATTCTGGTTAAAACTTCTAGGACTATATTGAACAGCAGCAGTGAGAGTAAATGGACATCCTTGTTTGGTTCCAGATCTCAATGAGAATTCTTCCAGCTTTTCCCCATTCAATAGGATGCTTGCTGTAGATTTGTCATAAATGGCCTTGATTGTGTTGAGGAATGTTCCTTCTATACCCAATTTGCTTAGAGTTTTCATCATGAAAGGGTGTAGTATTTTATCTAATGCTTTCTCTGCATATATTGAGATAACCCTATGGTTTTTGTTGCTCAGTTTGTTAATGCAATGTATCACATTGATTGACTTGCAAATGTTGAACCATTCCTGCATACCATGGATAAATCCCACTTGGTCTGGGTAAATGATCTTTCTGATCTGTTGTTGGATTTGATTGGTCAAAATTTTGTTGAGGATTTTGGGGCCTACAGGGAAATTGGTCTGTAGTTCTCTGTTGAGTCTTTCCAGGTTTAGGAATGCAGGTGATGCTGGCTTCATAGAAAGAATTTGGGAGGATTATTTCCATTTCTATTGTTTTGAATATCTTGAGAGGAAATAGAATTAGTTCTTCTTTTAATGTCTGGTAGAATTAAGTGGTGAAACAATCTGGTCCTGGGCTTTTCTTCATTGGTAGGTTACTTATTAAAGATTTAATTTCTGTCTTGGTAATGGGCCTATTTTGGTTTCCTGTATCTTCATGGCTCAATTTATGTAAGTTGTATGTGTTCAGGAATCTATTCATTTCTTCTAGCTTTCCCAGTTTGTTTGCATATAGCACTTTGTAATAATTTCTGATGATTCATTTTATTTCTATGTTGTCTGTTGTTATATTTTCTTTTAAATATATGATTTTATTGATTTGGGTCTTCTCTCTTTTTTTTTCTGGTTAGTTGGGCCAATGCTGTGTTAGATTTTTTTTTTCCAAAAAAAAAACCAGCTCTTCATTTTGCTGATTTTTTGTATAGTTTTACTGTTGTCGATTCTGTTGAACTCTTCCCTAATTTTAATTATTTCTTTTCTCCTACTAGTTTTGAGTTTGGTTTGCTGTTGTTTTTCTAGATCCTTGAAATGCACTGATAGCTCATTTGTTTGGTGCCTTTCCAGTTTCTTGATGTAGGCACCAATTATAAACTTTTCTCTTAACACAGCTTTTGCTGCATCTATAAGTTTTGATGTGTTGTGTTGTCATCTTCATTAGTTTACAGAAATCTTTTGATTGATTTTTTTCTATGACGCATTGTTTATTCAGGAGCATGTTGTTCAGTCCCCTGGTTTGAGTATGTTCCAGAGATCCTTAGTTACTATTTTCCAGCCTCATTGCATTGTGGTCTGAGAAGATGTGTGGTATGTTTTGATTTTTATTTTAATTTGCTGAGACTTGCTATATGGCCTAGCATATGATCAGTACTAGAGAAAATTCCATGTACTGGTGAGAAAAAAGTATATTCTGTGGCTGTAGGGTGGAAGGCTCTATAGATACTTGTTTGATCCATTTGTTCTATAGTGTCAATTAACTTTGTTGTTTCCTTGTTGATTTTTTGTCAGGTTGATGTGTCCATTGCTGAAAGTGAGATACTGAAGTCCCCCATTACTATTGTATTTGAGTCTATGTCTCACTTTAAATCCATTAATATTTCTTTTAGATAGCCAGGTGCCCTGTAATTAAGCGCACATACATTTATAATAGTCACATATTACTGTTGAATTGATGTTTTAATCATTATATAGTGTTGTTCTTTACCACCTTTAATAGATTTTGTGTGAAAGTTAATTTTGTCTGATATTAGGATGGCTACACCTACTCTTTTATGGTTCCTGTTATTGGATTAACTTCTTCTATCCTAGCACTTTTAGTCTGCATGCATATTTGTTGGTAAAATGTGTTTTTTGTAGGCAGCAAATTGATGGATTTTCTTTTTTTGCATTTTTTTTGCATTTTTTTTAACTTTTATTTAATGAATATAAATTTCCAAAGTATAGCTTATGGATTACAATGGCTTCCCCCCCAAACTTCCCTCCCACCCACAACCCTCCACTTTCCCTCTCCCTCTCCACTTCCCTTAATATCAAGATTCATTTTCAATTCTCTTTATATACAGAAGATCAGTTTAGTATAAATTAAGTAAAGATTTCATCAGTTTGCACCCACATAGAAACACAAAGTGAGAAATACTGTTTGAGTACTAGTTATAGCATTAAATCACAATGTACAGCACACTAAGGACAGAGATCCTACATGAGGGGTAAGTGCACAGTGAATCCTGTTGTTGACTTAACAAATTGACACTCTTGTTTATGGCATCAGTAATCACCCTAGGCTCTTGTCATGAGTTGCCAAGGCAATGGAAGCCCCCTGAGTTCACTGACTCTGATCACATTTAGACAAGGTCGTAGTCAAAGTGGAAGTTCTCTCCTCCCTTTAGAGAAAGGTACCTCCTTCTTTGATGACCCATTCTTTCTACTGGGCTCTCACTCGCGGAGATTTTTTTTTTTTTTTTTTTTTTTTTTTGCCAGAGTGTCTTGGCTTTCCATGCCTGAAATACTCTCATGGGCTTTTCAGCCAGATCCAAATGACTTTAGGGCTGATTCTGAGGCCAGAGTTCTGTTTAGGACATCTGCCATTCTATGGGTCTGCTGTGTATCTCACTTCCCATGTTGGATCGTTCTCTCCCTTTTTGATTCTATCAGCTAGTATTTGTAGACACTATTCTTGTTTATGTGCTCCCTTTGGCTCTTAGTCCTATCATTATGATCAATTGTGAACAGAAATTGATCACTGGGACTAGTGAGATCGTATTGGTACATGCCACCTTGATGGGATTGAATTGGAATCCCCTGGTATGTTTCTAACTCTACCGTTTGGGGTAAGTCAGCTCGAGCATGTCCCAAATTGCACATCTCTTCCCTCTCTTATTCCCACTCTTATATTTACCAGCGATCACTTTTCAGTTAAGTTTCAACACTTAAGAATAACTGTGTATTGATTACAGTATTCAACCAAAAGTATTAAGTAGAACAAACAAAAAAAAATACTAAGAGGGATACCGTATTAAGTTGTTCATCAACATTCAGGGCAAGGGCTGATCAAGTCACCGTTTCTCATAGTATTCATTTCACTTTAACAGGTTTCCTTTTTGGTGCTCAGTTAATCCTTTCTTCCAGTCTGTGCCTTTTAACTGGAGAGTTGAGACCATTTACATTCAGGGTGACTATTGATAAGTAATGACTTTGCCCTGTGGTATATTCGTTAAAAGTCCTAATTCTTTACTTTGGGTTTCCTTTGTACTTTTACTTGGTAATTTTCTGTGTTTATCTTCTTTCATAATGATGTTCTTGTTTCTGTGTTTCTGTGTAGCACATTTTTGAGCATCTTTTTTAGGGCTGGGCAAAGACTTACATTATTTCAATTTTTGTTTATTGTGGAGCATCTTTATTTCTCCTTCATTCATAAATGAGAGCTTTGCAGGGTACAGTATTCTGAGTTGACAGTTTTTTTCTCTTAGGACTTCGAATATATCTCGCCATTGTTTCCTTGCCTGATATGAAGTCTGTAGTGAGTCTTTTTGGTTTTCCTCTCAATGTGATTTGGTGTTTCTCTTCTGTACACTTTGAGATCTTTTCTTTATGTTTTAGTTTGCAGAGTTTACTACAACATGTCGTGATGAAAATTTTTTCTGGTCGTGTCTACTGGGAGTTCTCTGTACTTCCTGTACTTGAATGTCTCTTTCTTTTTCCATATTGGGGAAGTTTACTTGATGTTCTATTGAAGTTTATTTACTTGATGTTTACTTGAAGTTTACTTGAAGATACTGTTTCACTAAGCAGGCCTTGTTTTTTTAGTGATTTATTTATTTATTTCAAAGGCAGAGTTACAGATTGAGGCAGAGAGAGAAAGAGAGAGAGGTCTTCCATCCACTGATTAATTCCCCCAGATGGCTGCAATGGCAATAGTAGAATTGATCTAAAGCCAGGATCCAGGAGCTGCTTTGAGGTATCTCACATGGGTGCAGGGACCCAAGGACTTGGGATATCTTCTACTGCTTTCCCTGTAGCAGAGAGCTGGATTGGAAGTGGAGTGGCTGGGACTCAAATCGGTGCCCATATGGGATGTCAGCACTGCAGATGTTAGCTTTAACCACTTTGTCACAATACCATCCCCAAGAAGGCCTTCTAATACTTTCTCTCTTTGCACACTTTCTGGAACTCCTAGATTCCATATATTGGGCCATTTGATAGTATCTTCTGGATCTCCAACCATGTTGTTTTTAGTTTTTTAATTTCCTTTTTTTTTTTTCGTCTGAATGCAAAATTTCTGGAAATTTGTGTTCTAGCTCTGATAATCTTTCCTCTATCTCACCTATTCTTTTGTTAAGGCTTTGCATTGCATTTTTTATTTGATCTGTTGGATTCTTCATTTCTAGTATCTCATTCTGACTTCTGTTTAATATTTAAATTTCTTGGGAGAACTTTTCATTTAGATAGTGAATTAGCTTCTGATTGCTTCTAAGTAATCTGACAATTAATTTTCTGAATTCCATTTCTGGCGTATCCTTGATGTCTTCATCTTCACCTTCTGTTGTTGAAGAATTGTAGTGTTTCTTTGTGGAGCTCATAGTGTCTTCCTTATTTTTATTTAGGGTTTTTCCTGTGTTGTTCAGCATTTGTGTATTTTTTTTTCTTTTTTTGTCTGGTTGATTTTTTTTTGACAGGTAGAGCGGACAGTGAGAGAGAGACAGAGAGAAAGGTCTTCCTTTGCCATTGGTTCACCCTCCAATGGCCGCCGCAGCCTGCACACTGCGGCCGGCGCGGCGGCGCACCACTTAATCTGATGGCAGGAGCCAGGTGCTTCTCCTGGTCTCCCATGGGGTGCAGGGCCCAAGCACTTGGGCCATCCTCCATTGCACTCCTGGGCCACAGCAGAGAGTTGGCCTGGAAGAGGGGCAACCGGGACAGAATCCGGCGCCCCGACCGGGACTAGAACCTGGTGTGCCGGTGCCGCAAGGTGGAGGATTAGCCTAGTGAGCCTCGGCACTGGCCTTGTCTGGTTGTTTTAATTTGTGTCTTTGTGATTAATTGGGAAGTCTATACTTTTAGTGAGTTCCAAGAGGTATGTGCTAGACATGGCCTGGGTGTTCTGTTTAGTATTCCAGAGCTGAGAAGTTATCCAATGTAGGGCTCCCATGGTGCTTTGTATCTTTCCTCTATTTTTTTGGTTCAGAAGATTGTTCACATCTGTTGGTATGACCCTCTCTCTTCCTCCCAGTTATGGGATGCCCTATTGTAAGTCTCTGGTGTGTTCAGGGTCATATTGCCTGGCTTAACAAACTGTATCTCTAATTTGTGAAGATTTTCTTGTGGTGAGGTTTCCCTGTGTTATGAGTTGCTATGTGTCTGAGCATTGCAAGTGGAAGCATGCAGCCCACCTACTGGAGCCCAGTTCACTTCCCAGTCGTGGTGGAGGCAGCTATATAGAGCCCTGCCTACTAGAACCCGGCTCACTTCTCAGTGGTAGATGGAGTGGGCTTGAATTTTCAATATTCAGGACTTCTTGTTGTACAGCTTGTGTGGTGGGGAAGAAATTCTTCTGAAATGGTGTGGTCTTAGTTCCTGGGTGATGAAGTGACGCCATAATTGATGGGTGCGTGTGTAGGAGGCAAAGTCAGCAGTCTCCTGCTTACATTTGAAAAGGTAAACAAGCAAAATGGCTTCTCCGTGCTGGCTGCAGGTCCAGGTTGAGAGAGGGAGCAGGGAGGCAGGCAAGGGGGTGCCCAACCTCTCTGTTTGTTCTTCTATTCCTTCTCTTTTTTTCCTGAGTGGAACTTCAAAAGTAATTTACCAAGCTCTCCCCCCACTGCTATTTGCAGCCCTGTGAGCCCACAGTTGATCTCCTGGGCTTCCTGTCACAAATCTCCCATGGCTCTATCTCCAGCATATATCTTCTCTTTTTTTAACTATCTATTTTACCCCATGTGACTCAGATTGTCCTGTTACTATACCACTATCCTAGGACCTCCCTCCTTGATTATCTTCATCTTAAAAATGACACATTAAGCTAATGTTACTTTAATCTACAATTTTGAAATGGTTCTTGAAAAATCAAAATAAGAAAAAAGATGTGATAGGCTCTTCAAACATTGTAATGTTTCTACAAAAGGAATGTCTACCAAGTTTAAGGCCCATGGCTGTGAAGAATTAAAACTTCAACTATGGAGGGGGATGAAGGAAGAATAATAAGACTTTAGTATGTTTGTATGAGCCATAGTATCTGAGATTAGTAAAAGCACAGAATTTTTGTGAAAACAATCTTCCACTCTTATTCCTTCCAGGAGCTTTGGTAAAGTTCTAAGTTTTATGTTCTCTGTTGTCCTGAATGCAATGTAAGAATGCAAGATCTGGGGTGGGGTGTTGTGGCACAGGGGGAAAAAGTGCTCCTTGGAACATTTGTATGCCATATTATAGTGCCAGTTTAACTCCCAGTTAATCTGTTTCTAGTCCAGCTTCCTGCTAATGTGCTTGGAAAGGTAGCAGATCATGGCCCAAGTACTTAGGCTACTAACACCAATGGGGGAAATCTAGGCCCCTGAAGTTGGTCTGGCCTAGTCCCACCCAATGTGAGAATTTAGGGGAGCCAACCAACAGATTGAAAATATCTCTCACTGTCTCTCTTTCTCTCTCTCTCTTACTTCCATTCAGCCTTTCAAATAAATAAGAAAATACATCTTATTTTAAATAAAAAAAAATATCAAATCGTAATTAAACACCCATACCAATAAATACTAACACATGTTTTGATGCACGAGAATATTAATGCCAACAGCTTGTTTATTCTATTTATTGAGAACACAGCAAATGTCAGGTGCTTTACTGAGGACTGTTCTTTCATTTTCAATGAAAAATTGTGAGTCAGATTTTAGGTTGACTTTAATAATCCAAATTTGATATAGAGAGAATTAAAACAAGTGATGTCAATAGTCACTATATGCTCAAACTTTCATTGACTCTTTCTGGGTCTATCTATTACTTAGGCTGTGCTCTTCCCTACATTACACTGAACTCAGTTTTCCATTATTCTAATGTTCTTCTTCCCCAGTCAAATGAATATGAAATATAAATTGACATTTGACCAAAAAATTAATTCAACTGACTCATCAAAAACAAACAAGAAAAGATTCCATGATATAGTGCTAAAATGATAGTTCTTTCTTTTTAAATGGTTTATTTATTTGAAAAGCAGAGAGAGAGAGAGAGAGAGAGAGAGACATTCCATCCATTACTTCATTCCCTAGATGGTCACAACAGCCAGGCCTGGGCGAGGCAGAAGAAAAGAGCCTGGAACTCCATACAGGTCCCCCATGTAGACCAAGGTAGTTAAGCCATCTTCCACTGCTTTCCCAGGTGCATTAGCAAGGAGCTATGCTAGGAAGATGCAAAAAATTATTTGTAGGCTGGAAAAAAATTGTGAACCACATATCCAATCTAAGTCCAGTATCAAGTATATTTAAAGAAGTGCCAGTGCAGCACTGCTATCCCATTCAGGTGTCAGTTTCAGATTTGACTGCTCCACCTCAGGTCCAGCTTCCTGCCAATGTGCCTAGGAATGCAGCAGAAGATGGCCCAAGTATTTGAGCCCCTGCCACCCATGTTGGGGCCACAGAGGAAACTCCTGGCTCCTGGCTTTGGCCTGGCCTAGTCCCAGCCATTATGAAGTGAATCAGTGGATGGAAGATCTCTCTCCATCTTTCTTTCAGTCTCTCCTTCTTTACATATTTTGATGTTAAATTTATTTATTTGAAAGGCAGATTTAAAGAAAGAGAGAAGGAGAGACTGATAATAAAATGTCTGTTAACATCTTTTCCAGTTTCTTACAAGATTTATTATAAAAAGATTTTCGGGATCATTTGCCATTAGGGAAATGCAAAATGAAACCATATTGGTCAGAATAGATACAAGAAAAAAATAATAAAGTAAATTGTTGCTGTGGATTCGTTTCTGGGAGGAGGAGCATGGTGGGGGCAAGAGACGTGGAGTCACCACACAGACCCCGGGAGTCAAGTGAAAGCATGCCTGAGGCAAGCAGCCTGCAGACTCATTTATTTCAGCCGCTACAGCAGCTTATCCGGTCAAGGGGCGGTCCATGCCCTAACCAATCACAGCTTGTTGCCAGGCAGTTTCCGAAGCCATCCAATCACAGCCTGTTGCCAGGCAGGCTCCATTGTCATGTGGCTTTTGAAACCATCCAATCACAGCCTGTTGCCAGGCAGTTTCTTTTGCCAGTGGCCATCTTGGCATGGCCTTTTTATTCCACCACATTTCCCCCTTTTCATTTATTTTTGAACAGCAGGAGGCATGATTCTTGGCCATACCATTGTTGACCCCATTTCCATGTGGTTTCCATACGCAGCTGTGCCTGTCGAAGGTTGTCCCCAGGGGATCTTACCCATCATTGACTAACACAGTGCTCAAAATGGGAGACCACAGGAGTGCTTGCTCAGATGGGGGTAGGAATGAGGAAAAATGGTACTCAGGAATGGCATGACCGCACGAAGCCTGTGGGCCGTTCAAGTGGCTGACCAGAGCTAGTGGGGTATAAAACAGTAGCAGATGTGGCTGTGGGCAGTTTCTCAGGGTAGGATGATAGGGCAGATGCATGTGCTAACTAGGCGGGTTCTCAGTCTTGTTCAGCTGGTTCTGGTTGACTGTCAGTTGCAGGCTTGATGTTTCTGGCTGGTACCCAAATGGGCTGCCCCACATTCTCTGGAAAGACACAATTATATCCTCGACCCTTGGTTAGAAGAAGCCTTTCTACAGACGTTGGAATCCAGGGCCTGAATTTTGCGTCCACTTTGACATTAATGGCAAACATGTGGTGGGATGGGGTCTAGCAGCTGCCCTGAGAGCCTGGGGTGCCCAAGGACTGCCACAAATCCTCCCTGGGTGCGGATGGGATAACCTCGCATGGGTTATTGATTTGAGGTCGTCTAAGTTCATCCCAGGGTATTTGGGGGGTGGCTGACTAGGCATTGCTGCGTTGTCTGCTGTCATGTCATTTTCACTGTTGGAGCTCTCTCTCCCTAAGTCATCAACTGTTGCCTCTGAGGCAGAGGCCTGGAGTGACAGGCTCTTATCACTCACAGATTCATTATATTTGGTAATCTGCACGGGATTCTGAGAGGGGGTTATCTTTCCCATATTTGAGCACTTATGAGCAGCACGCCACACCAACTCTAGCCAAAGTAAAGACACACACAGCACTGCTGCCATAACAAAGCAAATTCCTAGCACCCCAGCAGCTGATGGCATTATGCAGGGGGTTCCCTACGTTAGACAAACAGACAGTGGTATATCAGATCGTACATATGTCCTGTGCTTAGTGGGGGACTTCCTTGATTTGTTAGGTCAAGGCCGTATGCCCACACAGTGTCTCTGGAGCATCACCTCTCTCAATTGAGGGAAGATGACTTGGTTCCAAATTCTGGGATGATCAGTCCCTTATGTGAATTCGCCAGGCAAACCAAAAGTAAAAGGAGGAGCCAAGAAGTGTAGTTACACTTCTGGGCGGTGTGTGCCTAACCTGGGGTCACTTAGACCGAGGACAAGGACAAAGAAAGGGGCATAGGAGGGGGTTCTGCGCTCACCCTGACAGAACCGAACAGCACACAAAACACCAAAGGGCCTACTTGCGGAAATCCAGGGGGGACCTTGCCGAGTCCGACACGCTGTCTCTCTTTCAGTCATGTTGGCGTGCCAGATGTTGAAGTTGATTTCTTCTGAAAGGAGGAGCATGGTGGGGGCAAGAGGCGCAGAGTCACCACACAGGTGAAAGCAGGCCTGAGGCAAGCAGCCTGCAGACTCATTTATTTCAGTTGCTACAGCAGCTTATATAGCCAAGGCAGCCAATCTTGTCAAAGGGCGGTCTATGCCCTAACCAATCACAGCTTGTTGCCAGGCAGTTTCCGAAGCCATCCAATCACAGCCTGTTGCCAGGCAGTTTCTGTTGCCAGTGGCCATTTTGGCATGGCCTTCTCATTCCACCACAGTAAATGTCTAACGACATGGAAAAACTAGATCATTCATATGTTGCAGTGAGTATGTGAAAGAGTCCAGTCATTTGACAGATTTTGGCAAAAAAATAAAAACTGAAATAAAAAACATGCAGTTATCTCATAATCCAACAATTTCATTTTGGGCACTTATTCCAGATAAATGAAAATAGTTGCACACAAAAGTCTATATACAGAGGGAGATCCACAGCAACTTTATTTGAAATAACCAGAAAATGAAATTCAAGTAGATATTCTAAAGCTCCTGGATCCTGTCTTCAGCCTGGTCAGGTATACCTGCTATAATGGGTATTTGGGGAGTGAACCAGAGGGTTAAAAATATCTCTCTATCTCTCCCTCTCCCTCTGTGATCCTACCTTTCAAATAAATCAAATAAATATTTTTTAAAAAATGGAAGATTACTGACAAAGATTGGGAAAGATGTATGATTAAAAGTGAGAATAATTACATATCATGCAAAAACTCGACAAAAAGTAATCCTCTGCAATAGTTACAAATATATAATAATCATGTTATCATTGTAATCAGTCCATTCACTGTAGTGCTTGCTCAATGGGCTCATAAACAAAATGGCCATAGAATCAAGGAGAGAAGTTATACACAAGTTCAAGAACGCAGTCTTCATCTCATAATGGTAAGAACAACAATTTCAATGTCAATCTGCCAGAGCATAATCATCTATAAAATCAATCAATGCAAATGGTGTTCTGCTACAGCGTATCTTTGGTTTTTCCCCTGCTTCTAGATATTTATCAAGGAAGCCTTTTTCTTGGCTCATATGGGTTTTCTTGTACTACCTAATAGGCTTCAAAACAAGTCTCTTTATGTTAAAACTAGAGGAGTGGATTATTGTTTGTTTGCTTGTGTTTCCAGATTTATTTATTTATTTATTTGAAAGAGTTACAGAGAGAGTAATGGAGAGACAGAGAGAGATCTTCCATCAGCTGCTTCACTCCCCAAATGAATGCAACATCAGGGGCTAGACTAGGCCAAAGCCAGGAGCCAGGAGCTTCATTCAAGTCCCTCTGTATGTTTCAAGTATGTAGGCCATCTAACATGGTCCCCTTGGAACATTAGCAGAGAGTTGGGTCTGAAAGCAGCCAGAACTAGCATCCATGCTCACATGGGTTTCCAGTGTCTCAGGTGGCAGTTTAACCTGCTGTGCCACAACACTGGGCCCTGAGTTCTGTTTTTTAAATTTAAGAACTATCAATGATACATGTCTCAAATGATGCAATGTGGTACACCATGGTGGTTTAAGGAAATTTGACCAGTAGAATTTTTATACATTTTAATATCAAGTTAAAATGTGGTTGAACTTAAACCTCGGTTCTTAAAGTTAATAAAAAAAGGGCTAAGAAGCAAAAACCACTGTCTTTGCAAACAAAAATCATTTGAGAGAGTCTGCTGTGCACTTTCATCATAAATGCCAGGAGTGTTCTTTTCAGAGTTTTTTGTTTATAACCTCTGATAATCATTCCTTTGGTTTATCTCCCAGTTTTCAAATTATTTTCCCTCAATACAGAGGCTGCTATAAAACCCAATTTCTTTCTATAGCAACTAGGTTCCATTTCAAACCAATTCTTTGGGATATCACATACACCATGAGACCAAGTTTTCTATTTTGTTTTTTATATATATAATGCTATAGCGGGAAAGAATTTTGGAGGTTACTAATTCAACTTCCTGAAATTATAGAAACGCTGAAAGCTATAGAGTGAATGTGTATTGTCTATGGTCAATAATATTTGTAAAGCTGAATTTGGCTTCCAACTCCTCCATGCTCCTCTTCACTCATGGGGTTTATGTCACAATGCTCATTGCTGTGTAATTCCCCAGTTGTACATCTCATATTAGAACTCATATCTTCTCAAAGACATATAACCTGAAATTAACAATAATTCTAAATTAAGTGCTGTGTTATATCAAGTAAATGCTGAACTATTGCTTCCTGAAAAAGCTTTACCTTATTTGGATTCAGATTGTGATTATTCTGGATTCTTAATTTCCCTTGCCCTATTACTTCCTCTCCTCAAGGCCATAGGCCATTTTCCTTGCATTCCCATTGTCATAATTAAAAACACTGCATCAGTATGAAGATACAAGCTTTCCCACTAAATTAATTAGTTTCCATAATATGTTTTTAAACATATTTAATTTATCCCTAGCAGTGACTTTGGTTATTCTTTGCTGACAGACAGCAGTATCTACCATGCATAGCTAATTCCAGAAATAAATTAATTATCTCACTTAAGTAGCATGCCTAGATACATCAATATTCCTTTCCTCAGAAAATTGCTGCTTTCAGGGAAGCTGTTTATTAATATGCTTTTCTAGAACAAGAATTCCTGTGCTGGTCTCATGCATTGGTAATTGAGTTACACAACACACATATTTAAATAGTATTCAAGTAAGAGAGCTAACCACATTTAAGTGTGTTGGAAACCTTAGGAATAACAAAATTCAGGTTGAAAGATTCATGATGAACAAATCTATTCCTTTATCGGATGATTCATTGGCCTACTTCCATTCCTATTGTATCCTTGTTACCTCCCAAATGCTTTGCTTTTATAAACAAAACATTGTATTCAAATGTAAGTGTATTGCAAACCCAGTATAGAAAAGTGGTAAGGATGCAGTTGCTCCTGCTGAAATGCCCCTCTGAGCAGAAGCCTCACTGACGCACAGGCTGGACCTGATGGTTCTTGGAGCAGCGCAGAGGCCTCCAAAGCACAACTGAAGAAACGGGAACTTGAGACTGAAAGTCAAAGTAAGGAACTTTGGATCAGTATTAAAGGGACTCAGAATCAATCTATCTTGACTGCTGGCTTATATGAGAATGAAAAATAATATTTTCGGGGTCGGCGCCATGGCTCACTTGGTTAATCCTCCGCCTGCATTGCCAGCATCCCATATGTGCGCCTGTTCTAGTCCCGGTTGCTCCTCTTCCAGTCCAGCTCTCTGCTGTGGCCCCGGAAGGGCAGTGGAGGGTGGCCCAAGTCCTTGGGCCCTGCACCTGCATGGGAGACCAGGAGGAAGCACCTGGCTCCTGGCTTCAGATCAGCACAGTGCCAGCCAAAGCGGTCATTTGAGGGGTAAACCAACGGAAGGAAGACATTTTTCTCTGTCTCTCTCTCTCACTGTCTGTAACTCTACCTGTCAAATAAATTTAAAAAATAATAATATTTCCCATGAAGTTTTTGAAATTTTGGTTCAGAATCCCCTAACTGGCTCTAGAACATCAATTCATGTAACTGTACTCTTAATTTATTTTCCTGTGTCTGGGTCCTTGTAATAATCTCTCTCCCTAACAGCACCTTAGGTGTTGGGACACTATGTCCACTTGTAAAGGCATGCCAAATGGTGGAATTAGCCGTATGAAAAAGACTACATCAGTCTACTAAGGAAAATTCTAAGCATCAAATTCTTAAAAGGAATTAATGAAAATTATGTTGTTCTGAGAGAGCTTCAAATGAATTTCAGACTTTCATTCAACACAGTAGTTCAACACACATTTATTTTTAAAATTTTACGTATTTATCTGAGAGGCAGAGAAACAGACAGGGAGACAGAATGCTCTCATTTACTTCTTTTCTCCTCAGATACCTGCCAGAGCTGGACTGGGCCATGAGGCACAAACACAATCAAACTCTCTTGGATGGACCCAGGAACCCAATCCTTTGAGCTATCAACCCTGCCATCCAGTGTCTACATTAGCAAAAACCAGCTTCAGGAGCTGGAGCTCTGAATCAAGCCCAAGAACTCCAATCTGCATAACCACGGAGACCCCTGCCTGTTCTGTGCAACACAGTGTTCTCATACATAGTATGCATTCAGTAACTTTTGTTAGGAGAATGACATTCTCCTAATCTTACTCCCTCAGGAAATGACCTCTATGGTATAAATCACTACATTGTTTACTCCCTTTTGCCAAATCTTCTTGAAACTTTTTAGTTGAATAAAACTCTTCTATAAAGCATTCTCCAAACAAATAGAGCTGATGAGCATTGTACAAATACACTTCATAACCTTCCTCTAATCCATCAGCCATTATATATCCATTCTCTAAAACTTCTGCAATACAGAAGTTTCCATCATACCTAGGCTCACAATCATGACTCAGCTTTAGTTTCTGTTTCCTTCATGCCTTGTATTGAATCAAACACTAGGTTCTGCCTAAACTTCTTCATATTTTTCATCCATCCTATCTTTGCTGTGTAGTTACCGCCTGGAAGACACAACAATGACCTCTAATCTCAGAAAGCCTACTGTTTCATAAGGAAATTGTAATTGTACAAATTGTAAATGAACAAATGAGTCAATCTGCTCTAGAATAAAGAGCTGTTCATGAAAGTGTGAATATGCAGTGGGCTTACCAAGAATAAATCCTTCTGTTGCAAAGTTCAAAGGAAACTAAGCATCTTTTCCTTCATGCAAAAATATTTTGTGGATAAAGATTTTTAGCAAATAGAAGCAGAGGTGAAGATGTAATAAATGTTGCTGAAATAGTTTGTAACCATGGTGTGGACAGCATAGACTGAAGCTACTGAACAGTAAGGAGGCAAGAGTGATGCATTTTCAGCAATACCACACCAAGTCCAATTCATAAAATCCGTAAATGTTTGCAGTACACATTGAGGGCACATAAAGACAGAGATTAAAATCCACTGGAAATATACTGATAAACTAAAATGTTTACAAGAATAAACAGACAATGGACTTAAGAGGTTGGAGAACTTAACACTTTCATACTTAGAAACTATTTGGATTCTCAAAAGAAACCAATAATTTAGTGACAAATTTGTTTGTGATAGTATCTTATTTTAATTCTCACAAAAGCCTTATTAATGTAGAAGGACATAACTTCATTTTATCAGAGAACTGAGCCTATAAATAAATACAGTAAAAACAATCTTGTGATAAAGTAGGAACTCTGACCCATGCAACCTCAGTTTTAATGGAATTCCCTTTCTTTAAAAGCACAGAAAGGTGATACTTGGAATTTTTTAATACTGAGCTTTTACATTTCCACAATCCAAAAAGAGAGGAAAGAGTTTAGAGTCTGAATGGTTCATTCTAAATAAACATATTGTCAATTCAGTTTATTTATTTAATTCATGTCAGAGCCAGTTGTTGGTCTATTTGTCTGGTTGTTTATTGTGCTGGGCATGGGACTGCACAGCGCATTGGCAGATTTTCCCTGTTCGAGCGAGTCAATAGAGAGTGCTAGAGAAAGTCCACATTATTGGAAGATGAGAATGCTTGCTCCTTGCTTTTGTCATTTTACTGGGGATTCAGTGTACAGCTATGGTAGTTAATAGTTGTGCACCTCAGCGAACTTTTGTCCTTATGGTGGCAGCAGTCCCTGCAGCAACAGTAGTCCCTCCTCAGAGTCCCAGAACAAGGAAGCACTTCCTCTTTGCACAGAGACACCAGCTGTTGAAGGAGCAGAGTCACTTCCCCACAGTCTGAACTTCAAGTCCTAGGGTCTCCCCTCCAGTTGCTTTGCTCCCATAGGATTGGCAGCAGCTTCCTGAATTTCTGCCTTTCTTTCATTTCAAAATTCTTCTCTTATCTTTTTAATAATTGGCACTTTTATATCTCTTTAAAATATCCTACATTAAATCTTCTCTAACAAATTGCTGGTGTGGTTTTTGTCTCCTGTCTGGATTCCCACTAATCCGTCAAACTTCCTAACACTCCCTTATTATCAAATATCTAAAGAAGACTTTAATTACATCTTGCAATTATCTCTAAGCATTAAATAGGTGCCAAGAAAATTTTAACCAATTTCTAGCAGTTCATAATTTTGCTTTATATACAATGCTTCTCATCCTCCAAGGAAATGTGTTGAAATGTTTTAATGTCTGTTTGCTTAAACTACCATATTTTCTTTGTTTCTGTTTTCCTCTCTCTCTCTCCCTCTCTCTCTCTCTATCATTTATCTATATCTACCAGATGTATCTCCAGAATATCTCCAAATTTCTACTCTAATCATACTCTATATGTAATATGTATATCTCTCTATATAAATCATATATATTGATTTCATCACATATTATATAACTTAGAATTTTTTATTGAGCTATTCATTTATTTGAAAGGCAGATTAACAGAAAGAGGGAGAAGCAGAGGCTGAGTTCTTCCAGCTGCTGCTTCACTCCCCAGCTGCCTACAACAACCACAGTTTAGGCCAGGCTGAAACCATGGGGCTGAGAACTCCACCTGGGTCTCCCCTGGAGGTATCAGGAACCCCAGTGCTTCAGCCATCATCTCACCTGCTGCCTCCCAGGATGATCAGCAGGAAGCAGGTTCAGAAACCTGGAGTGACCAGGACTTGAACAAAGCACGCCAATACAGGATGCAGACATCCCAATAGCAGTTTTTCCCACTGCTCCACAAAACCTATCCCATAATCTATCTGTATAATTCAATCTAGGTAACAGTGATTATGACAGTATTATATGATCAGATAATTTGCAACTATGACATGATCTCAGCTATGCAAATATGTATAAAATGGAAACTTTAAGAAAATCTTATTACATCAAAAAGGAAACTGAGAATTAGTGCAAGTGTTTCTCTTACTATTTTCCTCATAGACCCAAATTTTTCCATTGTTTCCCTTTAGCTCCCGTGGACCTCAGAAAGGGATTTTTTTCTAAAATATACAGAACATATGAAAGCATCTCACATGAACATTTCAGTGCAGTAGTTAAGGTGAGCAAATATCAGCCAAAGTCATTTGTCTAACCATGATTTGCCTACCTGACATATAATCTTCAAGATTAACTCCTCTTTGATAACAGTAATAAAGGAGAAAACCCTCAGAGTCAGGAGACCTACTCTGCTTCTGGTCTTGGTTCTTTCTAACAGCATACCTTTAAGCAAATTATTTAACTTCTCTGATCATTATTTTTTCATCTATAAAGATATTTTTCAAGACTTCACTGTATTGTTTGAGGATTTTCTTTGCTGTTAAAATGCTATAAAAACTGGAAACTTCAATAGAGATATTTTCTTATCAAATTACTTACCTTCTAGGACTACTTTGCCCAAAAGTCATGAAATCTTTTCACTCCCAAGGCTCCAAATTTTTGTCAGATATTCCCCTTTCTGTAAACCTCCATTATAGTACTACATTATGAGTACAAAATAAATACAATTTTCCTGCAGGAAGTAGTTTCAATTTCAAAAGCTTCTCACCTTTTTATTCCTCACTGAGGAATTTGGGAACATCACCTAAACCTACAAGTTGACATCCATAAACACAGGCACAGCATTTATTTAAGATTAAGAGCTGTGTCCTACAAGTATACTTCCCAATGAAGCAGGTTCCCAGAAGGTCTCTATTGTTATAATATATCTTAATTGATCATTGTCAGCATAAGTCATTTTAATGGCCTCATTATTCTAACTTTCCCCTGTTTGAGATTCTGAATTTAAAAGAAGAGCATAATTCACAAAGCAGCTTCAAAACCATAGGGACATATTTAAAACCATAGGGAAATATTTAGATGCCTTTCTTTTAAATCCTATATTCATACAAGAATTCTATTATTTGTAGATGTTTTCAACTGTTTAATAAGGAACAATAGTTGTATTTCACCAATATTCAATTATTTTATAAAACTTACTAGCATACAAATTGTTATTATGATTTTGATAGCACAGAACTCTCTTACAAATAGATTATCTTCTAAACTGTCCTTATAAATCTTTATTTCTTAAGGTGAGAATGGTGTCTTAAATTATTTTGTGTTGGGCTAACAAAACACCTGAACTGGGTGCTTTATAACAAAAAGAGGTGTGTTTTGGGTCATGGTATAGGAAGCTATGAAGTCTACGCTCCAGCGGCCACATGGGGTGAGGAACCTCATGCTGCTTTATGACACGGCAGTAGGCATCACCATGTGGGATCATAAACAAGAGTGACAACCCGAGTGGGAAGAGCCCAAACATGTGGGATGGTCTCAATCAATCAGCCCTGGAGATAACTAATCCATTCCTGAATTCTTCCAAGTACTATAACCTCATGACTCAATTACTTCCCACCTGGCTTCACTTATTAAAGGTTCCACGAACTCTCAATACCATAACATTATAGATTGAAATTCCAGCACATGAATATTTAAGAAAACAAACTACATACAAACCATACAAGCTGGCAAGAAAGTGAAGCATCGACTTGCAAACACAGCACTGTGAGTGTTCTTAGTGTTTATCCATCTGTCAAAGCTTCTCTTCTTATCAAAATGCCTTCAACAGCATTTCAGGTTGGGCCATGTTTTTTGCATACACCCCGAGAAAGGATACACATGTACATTTGTCTTTGACAAATGGAGTTAACTCCATCATTCTAATATTGAGTATTCTTTATTACAAATCTAGGAACAGGGACAAATTACCTGAAAATCCATTACTTCAAGGGATTTACTGCTCAGAAGGTGCCAGAGTATTCTTTGTATTCATCTCTATTACAACCTTAAACACACTCTACTACACATGTGATACTGTATCCTGGAAAATAAATTTCATTTCAAGAGAGTCCATGTTTTATTAATTGTACTCATAAGTGAATGTTGGTAATTGAGAAATAATAAATGAGGGCTGGCGCTGTGGCATGGCAGGTAAAGCCACCTTCTTTAACTCCAACATCACGAATAGGGTGCTTGTTCAAGTCCTGGCTGCCCCAATTCTTATTCAGCTCCCTATTAATATGTGTGGAAAAGCAGTAGAAGATGGCCCAAGAGTTTGGGACCCTGCACACATGTGAAGACCCAGAGGAGGCTCCTTGTTCTTGACTTTGAATTGGCCCAGATCCAGCCATTGCAGACATTTGGGGAATGAACTGGCAGATCAAAGACCTTTTTCTTTTCTTCATTTAATTTTTTTAAATTTTATTTTGACAGGTAGAGTTATAGACAGTGAGAGAGAGAGAGAGACAGAGAGAGACAAAGACAGAGAGAAAGGTCTTCCTTCTGTTGGTTCACTCCCCAAATGGCCACCACAGCTGGCGCTGCACCGATCTGAAGCCAGGAGCCAGGTGCTTCCTCCTAGTCTCCCATGTGGATGCAGGGGCCCAAGCACTTGGGCCATCCTCCACTGCCCTTCCGGGTCACAGCAGAGAGCTGGACTGGAAGAGGGGCAACCAGGACTAGAACCTGGCGCCCGTATGGGATGCCAGCACCGCAGGCAGAGGATTAGCCAAGTGAGCCACAGCGCCGGCCTGAAGACCTTTTTCTGTGTCTCCCTCTCTCTGTCTATGGCTCTGCCTCTCAAATAAATAAATTTAAAAAAAAATAATAAATGAATGGAAGTCAAATAACTTGTTTAGGAGTCCTCTTTATACTGAATCAAAATATTAGCAAGTGACCCTTTATCTTGTACAGTTCATAAAAATTTCATCGTCTGCTACTATCCAGAATAAATATTTCCCTCTTTCTAAGACCAGCCTAATGATGATAAATATCTTTTAATGCATTCTTCTTTTACTCCAGTTAATCAATCTTTGTCCTATATCTGCTCTGAATACATGATAATTGACAGATCTCATCATATTGGTTATCCTTTTAATTCACTTTTCTTTGTCAACATTCAAATGTATCAAAGAATAAAATAGAAACTTGTGTAAGTACTAAATTTTTTCTGTCTATACAAAAACAATGCCTTATTTTCCTACTTAAATGTATGTTTTCAATTAGGAAAGTAGCTTAAATTGGATATAAAAGAAGTCTCAATTATAAGAAATAGAATGTAAATTGGAGAAGTTGGGTCTTTTTCTTGGCCTTGACATAGGTTATTTATATTTAACACTTTTGATTTTCTTTTTTTAAAGATTTATTTATTTCTTTGAAAGGCGGAGTTACAAAGAGGCAGAGGCAGAGTGAGAGAGAGAGATCTTTCATCCGTAGGTTCACTCCCTAGATGGCTGCAACAGGCAGAGCTGGGCCGACTCAAAACCAGGAACCAGGAGCTTCTTCTAGGTCTTCCCTGCGGGTGCAGGGACCCAACAACTTGGGCCATTTTCTACTGTTTTCTCAGGCCACAGCAGAGAGCTTGATCAGAAGTGGAGCAGCTGGAACTCGAACCAGTGTTCACATGGGATGCCAGCACTGCAGGCAGCAACTTTACCCACAGCACCGGCCACAGCACGGCCCCTCTTTGCAATTTTGACTAGCTGGCTTACATAGTCTACATTCGGTTAATGAACATGCATGCATTTCCTCTCAATTAGACAAGAGAAGAGTATTAAGAATTGTTGAGTTTGTTTCAATGTAGTGAATCGAGATAGTTGGCTGCAGACTTCATTAATTTTCACAAAAAAAAGTTTAGTCTTCACTAGTATTTGGTTTCTGGGAATCAGAAGAGTTTTCTGAGATTGCAGTGTGAAACTGTTGTGTGTGTAATTGTTATTACCATTGTTTACTAATACATTCCAAGCTAACTCTGATGGAATAAAAAAGATGCATCCTGGAATTTAATATTATAAATAAAATGAGTGAAAGATAAGTTCATTTCCTTTATTCTCCTATTCTGTAGCTTCACTCTTTTTTTATACTTAGCCAGCTTTTTAGTCTATTTAATATCTGCCTCTCCTGGCTCAATAGGCTAATCCTCCACCTAGCGGCACCGGCACACCGGGTTCTAGTCCCGGTCAGGGTGCCGGATTCTGTCCTGGTTGCCCATCTTCCAGGCCAGCTCTCTGCTATGGCCCAGAGTGCAGTGGAGGATGGCCCAAGTGCTTGGGCCCTGCACCCCATGGGAGACCAGGATAAGCAACTGGCTCCTGCCTTCGGATCAGTGCCCTGCGCCAGCCGCAGTGCACCGGCCGTGGCCGCCACTGGAGGGTGAACTAACGGCAAAGGAAGACCTTTCTCTCTGTCTCTCTCTCTCACTGTCCACTCTGCCTGTAAAAAAAAAAAAAAAAAAATCTGCCTCTCCTAAAGCCTTTTGTCAATCATATTCAAAGCAATGTTTTTCCTTTTGGATATGGGGTCACCATAAGATAAATTTTCATCTTATAGATAAAAAAAATACCAAAAAAGCAAAATTCATTCCATTTGGAAATCCTTTTTTCTTGCTGTTTGCTATGGGATAAATAATTAATTTGGAGGCCAATGCTGTGGTGTACAGGGTAAAGCCGCCGCCTGCAGTGCTGGCATCCCATATGGACGCCGTTTCAAGTCTCAGCTGCTCCACTTCCGATCCAGCTCTCCCAGGCCATAGCAGAAGCTGGATCTGAAATGGAGCAGCTAGGACTCAAACCCGCACTCATGGGAGCCCTGGGAAAGCAGTAGGATGATGGCCCAAGTCCTTGGGCCCCTGCACCCACGTGGGAGACCTGAAAAAAGCTCCTGGCTCATGGCTTTAGATCTGCGCAGCTCCGGCCATTTTGGTCATTTGGGGAGTGAACCGTCGGATAGAAGACCTCTCTCTCTCTCTCTCTCTCTCTGCCCTCTCCTTCTCTCTCCTCTCTCTGTGTAACTCTGCGTTTCAAATAGATAAATATTTTTTTAAAAAAGAATTTGTTATCTTTACTCCTTATCTGAAGAGAAAATGATCATGTGACTAGCCAGTCAGTATTTGTACCTAAGGCAAGTTACAGTAACCCAAATCGTGGAGGTTTTCTGTTGTTTGTTTTCATCATTTCTTATTCTGTAACTGTTGTTGACAGGAAACAGGGAGCACAGGATGGCTGGAGTATTTAAATCACATTGCTGCATTGTGAGCTGACTAGAAATTATTTTTACAATATTTATGGGTGTAGAAAAATATTGTTTTATGGATATATCCTTTTTCATCATTTTATTTTTCTACAGTAGATGCCACAATAAACCATCAACATCAAAAAAGATAAATTTTATTTAGGGGAACATAAGTATTTGATTTTTACAAAGGTAAAATGTAGCTTAATAGATCCTCGCCTGCCATGCTTAAAAATGAGTGTGACTTTCTGGGAAATAGGAAATTAAAATGAAAAATATGATAAATAAATTTTTCAATTGCCTTCCAAATAAGTAAAGCAAATCAATCAAGATTTTTCAAGTGTGGCATTTAAATGCGTAAGAACCATACAGAGAATTCCATTTTTAATACTTGGGGAAAAAAGTTATGTTAAGAAATAAAATTCAAACTTCATAGGCACATATTTCTCTTGAGATTTTTTAGATGTAGCAGAAGATCTGAGCTGTTTTTCTTAATTCTCCTTTATATATGGATTGTGATCACTATTAGGAATAAATTTAATTCAAATAAATATCTTTTTTAAAATGAGAGATAAAATGTTTGTTAAAAGTTGTTTATGTCATCAAGGTTTCATGGCATAATTATTTCCTATAGATATCCATTCACCTTCAAGACACAGAAAACTATCATCCCCCTTTTGTAGTTCTGTTCCAAAATATGAAATTTATTGCCTACTGTTTCCACATCTTGCACAACGTATCCTTTTAATTCTCTCTTCCTATCATAGTGAAATGGTTAAAAAACATTAAATAATCATAGTGTTGGTTGGTTCACCTATAGTGATTCTTCCTTCACCACTTACTAGATAAGCAATTTAAGGGAATCTTTTCTGCCTGTTATCTCATATTTACTCCCTTTTCAGTTGCATAAATATGGGAAATATGAATAAATATAGAAAAGAGTACAATTATACCATAAATCACTATGTTCTCAATAAACAAATGTTAATATTTTGCTATCAATATTATTTTGGTATTTTCTCTGAAAGAAGTTGGTATGTCATCACTAGTTAATTGATCTCCAAGACTACTCTCAGCTACTCTCTACTGTTTTGTCAAATTTATTCTTCAGATTGCATTCAAATTAATGTACCCTCATGACAATTTTATTTATATTATTACATCTTTATTTACCTATCATCTACAGATTAGAATTAACTGACAATTAAAGTACTATAAGATTGGAGTTGGCAAACTCAAAAGGCTTCCATAGCCTTGGTAACTCATGACAAGAACATAGGGAGATTACTGATGCCAGAAACAAGAGTGTCAATTGTTAAGTCAACAACAGGAGTCACTGTGCACTACTCCCCACGTAGGATCTCTGTGCTTAATGTGTTGTCCAATGTGAATTAATGCTATAAGTAGTACTCAAACAGTATTTTATACTTTGTGTTTCTGTGTGGGTGCAAACTGTTGAAATTTTTACTTAATATATACTAAATTGATCTTCTGTATATAAAGATAATTGAAAATGAATCTTGATGTGAATGGAATGAGAGAGGGTGTGGAGGATGGGAGAGTTGCGGGTGGGAAGGAAGTTATGAGGGGGAAAAAGCCACTGTAATCCAAAAGCTGTACTTTGGAAATTTATATTTATTAAATAAAAATTTAGAAAAATAAAAGAGATATCCCAATGAAGCACTTATAACATTGCCTAACACATTGGAAGTGCTTAATCAATTAGATTAACATGAAAAAAACATAAAGTACTATTTGAAATATGTTTTGTCATTCTACTTAATAAAATATTATTTAATGCTACTCAATGACAGTATTTGGAAAAGATAAATTCTATGTCTCTGCATGTGAATATTTAGTTTTCCTAATAATATTAACTAACAAAGTTGTCCTTTACCTATTGTGTGTTCTTTACATCCATATGGAAGGTCAGTTAACAGCAGATATGTGGATCTATTCCTGGGCTGTCTATTCTGTTCTTGCTCCATGTGTCTGTTTTTGTGTGAACAAAATATTGTTTTGATTACTCTAGACTTGTAAACTATTTTAAAATTGGTATTTATGTATGTATTATGTATTTTTTCCTCAGCAATATTTTGTGCTACTGCATGTCCTTTTGTCAACCATAATAATTTTGGAATTTGTGTATCATCTCTGTAAAGAATGCCTTTAGGATTTTGTTGGAGATTGCCTTGAATAAATATATCACTTTTGAGAGTATGATCATTTTAATACTTTATTTCTTCCACAGCATGAACACAGGATGTCTTTACATTTATTTATGTCTTCTATGAAGAAAAAGCAATTCAACTTTCCTTAATTTTCAGTATATAATGCCTTTCATGTCTTTCATTAAGTTTATTTTTAAATAGTTTATTGTTATATTGAGAGTAATACTGTATCTTAATATCTTTTCTGGATAGATTTTTGGCTTTGTAGAAAAATTAATGTGTTGCTATTTTTATTTTGTAACATACAAATTTTATAAATCCATTTATTAGTTCTACCAGTGGGTTTTTTTTTTTTGCTATTATAGACTTTGCAACATATATGATCATGTTTTCTGCTAAGTAGAAATAATTTTACTTCTACCTTTCTGATTTGAATGCCTTTTATTTATTTTATTTATCTAATTGATCTGGGAAGGGTTTCTAACTGTAATGATTGGAGGTGGCAAGAGAAATATTGATTTGCACCACATCTTAGAAAAAAACCCTTTAGTTTTCCCCCATTGATGATAACTTTATCGTTTTCATTAATAGTCTTTATTTTATTGAAGTAAGTTCCTTCCATATCTCTTTAGTGGAAGGCTTTTCCTTATCCATCATTGAGTGTTAGACTTTCAAGAACTATTTTTCTGTATTTGTTGAAATATTATTGTGATTTTTTTTCATTCTGTTAATGTGATCTAAATTAATATTGATTGATTTGCACACATTGAAATATCCTTGCACGCCAAGGATAAATCCCACTTAGTCATAGGGTATGTTCCATTTGATATGCTGGTGAATTTGGCTTGCTTCTGTTCTACAAATTGGACGCTTATCTCAAAACACATACAAAATCAATTCAAAATTAGGTTAAAGACATTAATTCAGTCTCTGGAAACACGAAACTGCTTGAAGAAAACATAGGGGAAAGTTTCTTGATATTGATTTGGATAATGAATTTTTGCATATGATGTCAAAAGCATAGAGATCAATAACAAAAGTAGACAAAAGGCATTGTGTCAAACTGAAAAGCTTCTGCACAGCAAAAAGGAAAAAAATCAACATGGAGAACAAATAGTTCACAGAAGAAGACAAAATATTTTTAAATCTCGATAGGTAAAATTGTAATATTCAAAATATATAATGGATTCATACAATTCATCCACACATATACACATACATATGCACGCACACACACACGCACACATACAAACTCCAAAACAAATAATCTAATTTTAAAAATGGGAAAATACCTGAATAGACATTTCTTTTAAAGAAAAGAAAAAGGTGAGTATATTAAAAGGTGTCCAGCATCACTACACATTAGGAAAATTCAGATGCAAATCATAAGGAAATATCACCTTATACATGTGAGAATGGCTATTATCAAATACACAAAAAGTAACAAACCAAGCATTAATAAGGATAGGAGAAAATGGAACACTTTCACACTGTGGTAGGGATATAAATTGGTGTGATCATGGTGGAAAACATTAGAACAATAACAACAAACAAATTAACTCTACAACAGTCCCATTACAGAACATATACCCAAAGAAAATGAAATCAGCATCTCAAAGTGATAACTACATTCCAATATTCATTTTCCAGGAAAGCCAACCTATGGATAGAGCCTGAATGCCCATTGATGAATGAATGGATAAAGAAAATATAACTATACAATAGCACAGAAACACATTCAAACTTGAAAAGAAAGGAAATTATGACATT
This sequence comes from Oryctolagus cuniculus, assembly GCF_051225735.1. NCBI lineage: Eukaryota > Metazoa > Chordata > Mammalia > Lagomorpha > Leporidae > Oryctolagus > Oryctolagus cuniculus. Next base: position 87,341,101 of record NC_142870.1, on the reverse strand, counting down.
TGTGGTAACATGACTTAACCTTGAAGGCATAAAACCAAATGACATAGGGAAGACATATAAAGACCAAAACTGCATGATCTCAAGAAAGTTAATTAGCCAAATTTGTAACTGTACAGAGCAGAATGGCAGTTGCTAGGAACTGAGTGAAAATAAGGAGATGGTGGTTAAAGGGCAAATAGTTTTAGCTGTGCAGGATAAGTAAGTTTTGGAGATAATATGTACAGCAGTATAAATATAGTTAACAATACTGTACTATATATTTGAAACACACTGTGAAAACTGATCTTAACCCACTTGTGCACACACACACACACACAAGGAAAAAAATTATAACTATGTGAGGTGATGGATATGTTATTTAATGTTGGTGATTATTCTTACTATATATGTGTATCTCAAAATACCAAGTTCTATGACTTTAAAATGTACAATTCTTTTTTTAAATTATACCTCAGTAAAGCTGAGCACTCTGAGATGAGATAATATATCTGTTAGAGACAAATGTACCCCATGAGAGTGGGCACCATATCAAAGCCTAGTATAGGATCTGATACTAATACCTACAATATCACATGGTTCTTGAATAATAAATTAATGTTGAGCCCTTCTCATAAAAATTTTTTGGGGAATTTTAGTTACAGATGTAGGCAGTCAATATCTGTTGTTTTTGACTCCTAGGTTTACATCTTTCTTTTTATAAAAGAACTTTGATTTTCATATAAGGAGTGATTTATAAGTCCCCCTGCTGTGGGGACTTGCCATAGCTGGAGCAACCTGCTATTTCATTGGACTACATTTTGTTATGTGTGAGTATTGACTATTAAACTTTTCCTTTGATTGTTTCTAAATGCTGCCCATCATATAACTAATACATAATTTTTAGTCTAAGCTATCTACATATTTCTATTTTTTACAATCAAACAATCTAGATGATATTGTTGTAATATGTATTTCTAAAATGTAACTCATTTGGTTAGGAAAGTGGTCATATCAGGTACAATACAAATAAACTAATAGAACATCAAACTAGAATAGTGAAATATTATCCCAGTAATATTGACAGGATATCATGAGGTCATAATTACTTTTTGTAATTTCTACAGTTAAACTGCATATAAATAATATCTACATTCAATTTTAGAAACAACAGGATGAAAACACTTAAGGAACACCCATTCTGATTGCTGACAGATTTAACAGATACCTGTCCCTGAACTTATTACAACCTAACCTATTCCTAGCCAAGAGGTCCTACTTTCTCCATTGTTCATTTACAAACCATGAATCTGTCAGAAAATTAATGAATCAACTTTTGGCAACAGTGCTTTCTCCATCTGCAGTTACCTTGACAAATCCTTCCATCAAGTCCCCCAAACACTATTCTGCGAACTAAAGTGTGTTCTGAAGAGATCAAAATAATTCATTTCCAAAGAATGTCAAAAGAAAGGTGATTTAGGAGGAAACAGTAACCTTATCAAGCAAATTGCAGTATAAAACTGTCACAAACTATTGGCACAAATTTTTCACTTCAAAGGTAGAATGGGTTTGTTTGATAAAAATTGTTAAGTATCTCAAAAGATATTTAATATTAAAGTCTGTATTTTACCAATTCTCATTTGTCTTAGTTTTTTTTTTTTTTAAATCACCTTGAGTAAAAGTTCTACAAATATAAGATCTGGGAATAGTTCTAGTATTCACAGGCTTTCTAAGATAAAGCAGCCAGGAAAATGCAAGGAATTTGACAGCACTCCTGAAATCCATTGAAACTTCTGATCTTTCTCCAAAATCGATTTCCTTAACCATCAAGATAGTTAATTTTTGTTATCTTTGCCTTATATTTATTATCTGACATTTATGATGAGTTTGCAATCTCTCTTATTATCAGTGGTAGAAAAATCCTACTAAAAGCACAGAAAGGCTTATTCTGCTACCATATTTTGGGTTGCAGTTAGTTCATTACTGAATTTTTTCTCCCTATATAAATTCAACTTATAATATTTTGGTGATTTTATAGTGTACTGGAAGATAAAACATAAATCCCAAGCCATCCAAATGGAAAACAGTATAAATAAGATGGCAGTATAATATATTAAAAATGTTCTGGTCCTAAAAAGATAAAATAAAGAAAATCCAGCTAGGCAAATGTTTAAAAAGAATTGCTGAGAAATTGCTGAAGAAATATATTAAGTATCAACCATTCACTTGGAATGATAAGAAAGATTCTTCCTGGGGATGGTATTGTGGCACTGAAGATGAAACTACTCTCTGGAATGCTAGCATCCCATTTCAGAATATTGGTTCAAGTTCCAGATGTTCCATTTCATATCCAACTCTCTGCTGATATGACTAGGAAAGCAACAAAAAAAAGCCCAAGTGCTTGAGGCCAGACCTTCCAAGGGGAAGAACTAGATGGAGCTCCAGGTTCCAAACTTTGGCCTGGATCAGTCCCAGTCATTGCAATAATTTAGGGAGTAAACCAGTTAATGAAGGTATCGCTATCTCCTCTCTCTCTTTCTCTCTCTCTCTCTCTCTTTCTCTTTCTCTCTTTCTCTTCTTTCTCTATCTCCACTTCAAACAAATAAGTAAAACTGGAAAGAGAGAAAGAGAGAGAGAGTATGGAAGGGAAGGAGGAAGAAGGAAGGAAGGCAGGAAGGAAGAAGGAAGGAACTAAGGAAGGATCCATCTTCCCAAAGCCCAGAATATAAAATCTCTATAGGCATATGTTTATAAATGGACTACATATGAAACCCAAACTGGATGATAGAGTGTAGAAGACACAGGATATTGTTAACTCTTTAAAAACATTATCAATATATTTAGATTTTAAAGATATATAAACCTAGAAATATGATTTGTGTGTTATTAGCACTGGTTATTTAGCAGTGTGAAATAAAAGTCTGTATCACAACAATGAGAAATCATACAATTTTCCTTTGGCTGATGTGAAAGGCTAAAAAAAGATACTTGGATTTTAATCCCCTGTAACCTCTTTAGATTGAAGATGAAAATAAACAAGGGAAGCACCGAAACAACAGAGCAGCCCTATCAACAAGCTACGTATATCACTGCAGACTCTTGTAGGAAGCTCACAAGCCATTTCCAACAAGAATAGGGAGAGATTGCTATCAATAAGAATGCTTCTATTATGATTTTTTTAGAGGAAAGGTTTATTTTTGGGTGGTGGAAGCCTGATGAGCCAAGGGAGAGAGAGTGAGAGAGTTAAGAAAGCGTAAGAGAGAGAGCAAGTGTTCAGGAATAGGTCCTGTTAAACCTTTGCTGGGGGGCAGGTAGGGAAGTAGGAACAGCAAATCCCATTAGGCTGGAGGTAGAGCTGACACCTGTGGTTGGGCCACCTGGTCACCTGGCTTCTAGCAATGGCAGCAGGGCCTAGAGCCCAAGTTGGCATCCAGGGCATAGATGGTGCCACAGATAAGACTATGCTATTTCACTAACATTCCCCCTTTTTGTTTTTTATAAAGCAATAGTTGTATGGAATTACATCAGCCCCAAAAGTCCAGGAGGGGTGGAGAGACGATGATCTGTCTTTGGAGCTACTTCCTGCTGACATGGAGCAATGAGTTACTCTGCTGGCATGGGGTGATGTCTCAAGTTGCTGTCTCCTGGGTGGGGAGCCGAATATATCCCCATAGCAGGATTTGATTGACCACCTGATTGTTGAAGGTTTTGGTTCCTTCCACTATAACCTCTAGTAAACACTTAAATAGACATGGTAGTATAAAAGACAGGGAGAGGGTCCTGCACTATTGTGCAGCAAGTTAATGCCCTGGCTTGAAGCGCCAGCACCCAACATGGGCACCAATTTGAGACCCGGCTGTTCCACTTCTGATCCAGCTCTCTCTATGGCCTGGGAAGGCAATAGAAGATGGCCCAACTCCTTGGGCCCCTCCACCCATGTAAGAGACCTGGAGAAAGCTCCTGGCTCCTGGCTTTGGATCAGCACAGCTCCAGGTATTGCTGGGGACTGGGAAAAGAAAGAATGGGGAATGACTGCTTGTGGACACCACTAGTTTCACTCTACAAAAAAAAAAAAAAAAAAAAAAAAAAAAAAAAAAAAAAAACTCCATGAGTTATTGCTGTTTGACAACATCAATAATAAGTGTAAATGCATGAGTAGAGGATGGCTCAAGTCCTGCACCCGCGTGGGAGACCCAGAAGAAGCTCCTGATTTCTGCCTTCAGATCAGTGCAGCTCTGACCACTGGAGCCAACTTGGGGGTGAACCAGCGGATGGAAGACCTCCCTCCCTCCCTCTCTCTCTCTCTCTCTCTCTCTCTTTCTGCCTCTCCTCTCTCTGTGTAACTCTGACTTTCAAATAAATAAATCTTTACCAAAAAAAAAAAAAGACAGGGAGAGAATAGCAGCCAATATATCCTAGACATGGCATTAATCAATTATTAAGAGGAATTCATAGAGGAGAGGAATTGTTGGAGGGGGGAACCTCTGAACCCTAGTGAAGACTGATGGACGTGGTTTTACCTGACCTGATTGGTTAACATAATAACAATACTGTTAAGGCCCATCTGTTCCATAGTACCACACCTGTTAGTGAAGTGATATGGCTTTGGAGACCTCCATTGGCATCAGCTGAGGTCTCAGTGTACCTAGTGACCTCCACTCGTAACTGTCGGGGTTATTTTGGAGTCAGTTCATCAAGATAATGTTGTGGCCCAAAGCTGTTCCTGAGATCACTACTTGAGAGAGGGAAGCTGCCAAGCTGATCCCATCCAAGACTGTGAGAAAGGGTACTCGTCTCTTGTGGGTAGAGGGGTTTGTCTGTAGAAGAATTCTGAACAATCATAAAATGTTTAGTGGGGAGAGCAGCAAGATGGCGGATTAGGAAGGGAGCACACTGATAGTCCAGGAAGAGAGAGTTTAATAAAATTGGAGATACTGAAGATTCAAGGAAGAGTAGGGGAAGAAACAGCAGAGGAAACTCTCCCAGAACTAGTGATTCACAATGGACCTGCGTGGAGAGCATGGGAGCCAAAGGTTCGGGATTCCAGAGGCAGAATCAATACATCAGCGCTGGAACACGAGGTGAGCCGAACCTCAATAGCCCAAGACACCAGCAGGCAAGCAGAAAGAAGAGACTAGAGGGAATGAGGCTTGAAACCCCGTGGGGAAAAGTTCACCAGGCTAACTAGAAGAGAGAGGGAAAAAAAAAGTGACACTAGTGGACACTAGTTTCTCTCTCTCCGCTCACCTCTCAAAGGTGAGCAAGACAAAGAGCAGGTGCCATTTTGGACATACGTCATAAGCGGGGCAACCTCAGCCAAGCAGAAAAACCTGACTCAGGGGTGGGGGGTGAAATAACAGGAGATTAGGACCTAGTGAATGTGTGGTGCTAATGCACTGAGACTGTGAAAGAAGAGATGGTGGGTGAGAGAACACACAGAATTCACGTGAGTAATCTCCCGAGAAACTACAATTTGGTAACCTTGGCAACCCAGTGGGAGACTGCAGGAGAATTTGAGCCCACAGTGAGGGCAAAACAGATTCCCTGTGTGGTCCTTGGGAAAGAGCTTCCATATCATTCACCTGCTAACTACCTCCAATTCTGCTCATCTGTGTGGTATTACTTTTGAATCAAAAAAAAAAAAAAAAAAAAGAAAAAGAGAAAAAGATTTACCACGCCTAACCTAGGAATGTCACCTTTGGCACACCCTTAACCCTGAGGAACCAAACAGAGCTCTCAGGCCACACCCATCTCAAGCCTCTAAGGCTCCATCAAAAGCAGACAGTCCACTTAATACATAGTATAACAAGAAAAAAAACACCACAGCAAGGGAAGAAGAATCCAAAGAATATGTCCACAATGCCAAGCAACAAACATAGAAACTGAGGAAACAAGAACAAGGAAGACATTATGACACCCCCAAATGAACAAGACACCCCAAGCCAAGATTATGAAGATGATGAGATGTAAGAAATGCAAGATACTGATTTAAAAAAAATTATGATAAAACAATTAGAAGTTTTCAAAAACAAATGCTTGAGCTACAGAAATCCTTACTGGACAGGATAGAAAATCTTTGAGAAAATGAAATCTTAAGGAGGAATCAAAATGAAACGCAGAAACTAGTAGAACAGGAAAGTGTGATAGTGAAGAGAAATCATAATGAAATGAAGAACTCAATAGATCAAATGAAAAACACATTAGAGAGCCTTTAAAACAGAGTCAGTGAAACAGAAGAGAGAATATCGGACTTAGAAGACAGAGCACAGGAAAGTATACAGTCACACCAAAGAAAAGAAGAGGAAATTAGAAATCTAAAAAATATTGTTGGGAATCTACAGGATACTATTAAAAAAACCCAATATTCAGGTTCTAGGAGTTCCTGAAGGCATGGAGAGAAAAGATTAGAAGGCCTTTTTAGTGAGATACTTGCAGAGAACTTCCCAGGTTTGGAGAAGGACAGAGACATCAAGTATAGGAAGCTCATAGAACCCCTAGTAAGCATGACCAAGAGATCCTCACCACGACACGTTGTAATCAAACTCACCACAGTGAAACATAAAGATTCTAAAATGTGCAAGAGAGAAACGTCAGATTACTTTCAGAGGATCTCCAATTAGACTCACAGGAGAATTCTCATCAGAAACCCTACAGGCTAGAAGGGAAGGGCGAGACATAGCCCAGGTACTAAGAGAGAAAAACTGCCAGCACAGAATATTATATCCTGCAAAGCTCTCATTTGTGAATGAAGGTGAAATAAAGTCCTTTCATAGCAAACAGAAATTGAAAGAATTTGTCGCAACTCGTCCAGCCCTGCAAAAGATGCTTAAAGATGTGTTGCACACAGAAACACAGAAACACGGTCATCAATATGAAAGAAGGTAAAGGAAGCAAACCTCACAGCAAAAGATCACAGGAAGTTCAAAGCATATATTAGAAAATATCTTTGGCAAATGGCAGGGCACAGTTACTACTTATCAATAGTCACATTGAACGTTAATGGCCTGAACTGTCTAGTTAAAAGACACATATTGGCTGATTGAGTTAAGGAACAAAACCCATCTATTTGCTGCTTACAAGAAACACATCTTTCCAACAAAGATCCATACAGACTGAAAGTGAAAGGCTGGAAAAAGATATACCATGCCAACAGAAATGAAAGAAGAGTGGGTGTAGCCATCTTAATATCAGACAGCATAAATGTTAACACAAAAATTGTTAACAGAGACAAAGAGGGGCACCATATAATGATTAAGGGATCAATTCAACAGGAAGATATAACGATTATCAATGTATATGCACCTAATTACAGGGCACCAGTTTATTTAAAAGATTTGTTAAGGGACTTAAAGGGAGAATTAGACTCCAATACAATAGTATTGGGGGCCTCCAATACTCCACTCTCAGAAATAGACAGATCAACCAGACAGAAGATCAACATGGATACAGTAGATTTAAATGACACTATAACCCAAATGGATCTAACAGATATCTACAGAACTTTTCATCCTACACATAAAGCATTTACATTCTTCTCAGCAGTACATGGAACCTTCTCTAGGATTGACCACATACTAGGCCATAAAGCAAGTCTCAGCAAATTCAAAAGAATTAGAATCATACCATGCAGCTTCTCAGACCATAGAGGAATAAAGTTGGAAATTAGCAACTCAGGAATCCCTAGAGCATATACAAACACATGGAGATTGAACAACATGCTCCTGAATGAACAATGGGCCATAGAAGAAATCAAAAGAGAAATCAAAAATTTTCTGAAAGTAAATGAGGATAACAGCACAACATACCAAAAATTATGGGATACAGCAAAATCAGTGTTAAGAGGAAAGTTTATATCAACAGGTGCCTACATCAAGAATTTGAAAGGCACCAAATAAAGGAGCTTTCATTGCATCTCAGGACCTAGAAAAACTGCAGGAAACCAGACCCAAATCTAGTAGGAGAAGAGAAATAATTAAAATCAGAGAAGAAATCAACAGGATTGAATACAAAAAAAATTACAAAAATCTGCCAAACGAGGAGCTGGTTTTTTGAAAAAATAAACAAAATCGATACCCCATTGGCCCAACTAACTAAAAAAAGAAGAGAAAAGACCCAAATCAATAAAATCAGAGATGAAAAAGGAAATGTAACAACAGACACCACAGAAATAAAAAGAATCATCAGAAATTACTACAAGGACCTGTATGCCAGCAAACAGGGAAACCTATCAGAAATGGATAGATTCCTGGACACATGCAACCTACCTAAATTGAACCAGGAAGACATAGAAAACCTAAACAGACCCATAACTGAGACAGAAATTGAAACAGGAATAAAGGCCCTCCCAACAAAGAAAAGCCCAGGACCAGATGGATTCACTGCTGAATTCTACCAGACATTTAAAGAAGAGCTAACTCCAATTCTCAAACTATTCAGAACAATCGAAAAAGAGGGAATCCTCCTAAATTCTTTTTATGAAGCCAGCATCACCTTAATTCCTAAGCTGGAAAAAGATGCAGCATTGAAAGAGAATTACAGACCAACATCCCTGATGAACATAGATGCAAAAATCCTCAATAAAATTCTGGCCAATAGAATGCAACAACACATCAGAAAGATCATCCACCCAGACCAAGTGGAATTTATCCCTGGTATGCAGGGATGGTTTAATGTTCGCAAAACAATCAATGTGATACACCACATTAACAGACTGCAGAAGAAAAACCATGTGATTGTCTCAATAGATGCAGAGAAAGCATTTGATAAAATTTAACACCCTTTCATGATGAAAACTCTAAGCAAATTGGGTATGGAAGGAACATTCCTCAACAAAATCAAAGCAATTTATGAAAAACCCACGGCCAACATCCTATTGGATGGGGAAAAGTTGGAAGCATTTCCACTGAGATCTGTTACCAGACAGGGGAGATGCCCACTCTCACCACTGCTATTCAATATAGTTCTGGAAGTTTTAGCCAGAGCTATTGGCAAGAAAAAGAAATTAAAGGGATACAAATTGGGAAGGAAGAACTCAAACTATCCCTCTTTGCAGATGATATGATTCTTTATTTAGGGGATCCAAAGAACTCTACTAAGAGACTATTGGAACTCATAGAAGAGTTTGGCAAAGTGGCAGGATATAAAATCAGTGCACAAAAATCAACAGCCTTTGTATTCACAGGCAATGCCATGGCTGAGGAAGAACTTCTAATATCAATCCCATTCACAATAGCTACAAAAACAATCAAATACCTTGGAATAAACTAAGGTAAGGACATTAAAGATCTCTGTGATGAAAATTACAAAACTTTAAAGAAAGAAATACAAGAGGATACCAAAAAAATGGAAAAATCTTCCATGCTCTTGGATTGGAAGAATCAATATCATCAAAATGTCCATTCTCCCAAAAGCAATTTATACATTCAATGCAATCCCAATCAAGATACCAAGGAACTTCTTTTCAGATCTGGAAAAAATGATTCTGAAATTCATATGGAGACACGGGAGACCTCGAATAGCTAAAGCAATCTTGTACAACAAAAACAAAGCCAGAGGCATCACAATACCAGATTTCAGGACATACTACAGGGCAGTTGTAATCAAAACAGCATGGTACTGGTACAGAAACAGATGGATAGACCAATGGAACAGAAAAGAAACACCAGAAATCAATCCAAACATCTACAGCCAACTTATATTTGATCAAGGATTCAAAACCAATTCCTGGAGTAAGGACAGTCTATTCAATAAATAGTGCTGGGAAAATTGGATTTCCACGTGCAGAATCATGAAGCAAGACCCCTACCTTTCACCTTACACAAAAATCCACTCAACATGGATTAAAGACTTAAATCTATGACCCGAAACCATCAAATTATTAGAGAACATTGGAGAAACCCTGAAATATATAGGTACCTTCCTAGAAAAGACCCCAGAAGCACAGGCAGTCAAAGCCAAAATTAACTTTTGGGATTGCATCAAATTGAGAAGTTTCTGTACTGCAAAAGAAACTGTCAGGAGAGTGAAGAGGCAACCAAAAGAATGGGAAAAAAATATTTGCAAACTATGCAATAGATAAAGTGTTGATAAGCAGAATCTACAAAGAAATCAAGAAACTCCACAACATCAAAACAAACATCGCACTTAAGAGATGGGCTAAGGACCTCAATAGACATTTTTGAAATGAGAAAATCCAAATGGCCAACAGACACATGACAAAATGCTCAAGATCACTAGCAATCATGGAAATGCAAATCAAAACCACAATGAGGTTTCACCTCACCCTGGTGAGAATGGCTCACATTAAGAAATCTACCAACAATAGATGCTGGGGAGGATGTGGGGAAAAAGGGACACTAACCCACTGTTGGTGGGAATGCAAACCGCTTAAGCCACTGTGGAAGTCAGTCTGGTGATTCCTCAGAAACCAGAATATAACCCTACCATTCAACCCAGCCATCCCACTCCTTGGAATTTACCTAAAGGAAATTAAATTGGCAAACAAAAAAAAGCTGTTTGCACCTTAATGTTTATTGCAGCTCAATTCACAATAGTTAAGACCTGGAATCAACCCAAATGCCCATCAACAGTAGACTGGATAAAGAAATTATGGAACATGTACTCTATAGAATACTATACAGCGGTCAAAAGCAATGAAATCCGGTCATTTGCAACAAGATGGAGGAATTTGGGAAACATCATGCTGAGTGAATTAAGCCAGTCCCAAAGGGACAAATATCATATGTTCTCCCTGATCGGCGACAACTAACTGAGCACCAAAGGGGAAACCTGTTGAAGTGAAATGGACACTATGAGAAACAGTGACTTGATCAGCACTTGTCCTGACTGTTGATGTACAATGTAATATTTTATTCATTTTAGTATTTTTTTTTTGTTCTAGTACTATTGGTTGAACTCTGTAATAAACACACAATTATTCTTAGGTGTTTAAATTTTAACTGAAAAGTGATCCCTGTTAAATATAAGAGTGGGAATAAGAGAGGGAGGAGATGTACAATTTGGGAAATGCTCAATCGGACTTGCCACAAATGGTGGAGTTAGAAATGTGCCAAGGGCCGGCACCACGGCTCACTAGGCTAATCCTCTGCCTAGCGGCGCTGGCACACCGGGTTCAAGTCCCGGTTGGGGCGCCGGATTCTGTCCTGGTTGCCCCTCTTCCAGGCCAGCTCTCTGCTGTGGCCAGGGAGTGCAGTGGAGGATGGCCCAGGTGCTTGGGCCCTGCACCCCATGGGAGACCAGGAAAAGCACCTGGCTCCTGGCTCCTGCCATTGGATCAGCGCGGTGTGCCGGCCGCAGCGCGCCGGCCGCGGCGGCCATTGGAGGGTGAACCAACAGCAAAGGAAGACCTTTCTCTCTGTCTCTCTCTCTCACTGTCCACTCTGCCTGTCAAAAAAAAATGTGCCAAGGGATTTCAATTCAATCCCATCAAGGTGGCATGTACCAATGCCATCTCACTAGTCCCAGTGATCAATTTCAGTTGCAATTGATCACACTGATAGGTCTTAGAGTCAAAGGGATCACACAAACAAGATTAGTGTCTGCTAATACTAACTGATAGAATCAAAAAGGGAGAGAATTATCCATCATGGGAAGCGGGATACACAGCAGACTCATAGAATGGCAGATGTCCTAAATAGCACTCTGGCCTCAGAATCAGCCCTTAAGGCATTCGGATCTGGCTGAAGAGCCCATGAGAGTATTTTAGGCATGGAAAGCCAAGACACTCTGGAAAAAAAAAAAGACCTAAATGAAAGATCTGTGCAAGTGAGATCCCAGTGGAAAGAACGGGTCATCAAAGAAGGAGGTACCTTTCTCTGAAGGGAGGAGAGAACTTCCACTTTGACTATGACCCTGTCAGAATAAGATCGAAGTCAGCGAACTTAAAAGGCTTCCAAAGCCTTGGCAACTCATGACTAGATTCTAGGGAGATTACTGATGCTATAAACAAGAGTGTCAAATTGTTAAGTCCACAACAGGAGTCACTGTGTACTTACTTCTCATGTGGGATCTGTCCTTAATGGGTTTTCCAATGTGAATTAAGGCTATAACTAGTACTGAAACAGTATTTTACACTTTGTGATTCTGTGTGGGTGCAAACTGATGAAATCTTTGCTTAATATATACTAAATCAATCTTCTTTACATAAAGATAATTGAAAATGAATCTTGATGTGAATGGAATGGGAGAGGGAGCGGGAGATGGGAGGGGTGCGAGTGGGAGAGAAGTTATTGGCGAGAAAAATCTATTGTAATCCATAAACTGTACTTTGGGAATTTATATTTACTAAATAAAGAAATAAAAAGTAATTTTTATAAAGAAAAAAATAAAAGGTATACACGGATGAGAAAAAAAAATGTTTAGTGGAAGAGGAGACCATCAATACTCATGGTTGAGGAGTAGAGCCATTGATGTAAGAATAAAGGCTATGATTACAAAAGAATGAGGCCCCAGGTGAGCTAGATATGGTCTAGAACAAAGGACAGAATCATTATTGGCAGACCTAAGAAAGCTGCTATCTAAGCCATGAATACGTTTTCCGACTGAGAGGCAAATAGAGACTGAAAGAAGGGGGCCTGATAATAATCAAGTGAGCTTTAAGACTTGCCTGTTATGAGACCCAGACCAATCTATCTCTTTAACAGGAAGGTGTGAACCTTTTTGAGGAAGGCACTCTGTTGACTGACTTTCATTACCTAACTGGCCTGGGAGGACAGCTGGCCAGGTAAAAGCAGGTGGCATCTCTAACAAGAAATTGACAGTTCTACCTGCAATGTTGCTGACCCTACTTGGCTGTCCCCTCAGTAGCAATGGTCACTTTGAAAGCTGGACTGAGTGAAGGGCTTTTCAGAGTCAGGCTCTGACCTGCAGTCCTTCAACTCCAGGAGAGTTCCATTTCCAGTGACCCAACTCTTGACTGGCAGAGCTGCCAGGGCTCTTCATAAGCTGACTTCTGCTGAAGCCCTGGCTTTCCACATCAAAAGCTATTGCAGTGGACTGGCCTGTGGTTTCTCCTTGATGGCAGATCACTGTGCAAAGCAGCCATTAATTGGCCTGCCACCTATCTTTACATTGCTTCTGATGCCTAGGTTTCTTTTTCTCCTGGTTTTTGTTAAAGTGCATGAGAGGATGCAAGCTAAGGAGGTGCTCAAGTTCAATCTCTAATCTTTGGTGGCCTAAGCTAGAAGTCTGTAGTCACAGGCATGTTCTGATAATGGTTTTTCTGTGAGGTAGGCAATGCCCATGAGGAAAGCTATGTCCTCACTTTAGAACTTCCTCTTGCTTTGTTTGGTCTGAAGAGGGGGTTTTGCCTGTTTACTGTGCCTGTGGCAAAATAAGTCTAGCTATAAAATTATAATTTAAATTCTCCTCTTTGTCAATGCTATTTTTTTTTTTCAGAAAATGTTAGCCATCCCTTTTATAAGATCTAAAGATAAAATTATACATCCTGGAGTGCTTCAGTATAGAGTCAGTTTCCCATCTTAAAGAGATTAGAGAAATGAAGGAACAAGTCAGGCTTACCAGATCACTTACTAACAATAACAATATCAAATGAAAACTTAGCAAGCAATTTCAACCATTAAATAACACTTACTTATGAAAACATTTTCTGGAAGATCCAATGCCTTCTATAAATTTTAAGAATACATGTATTTGGAAATATATATGAAATATCTAACATGGTGTAGCTTGTTTGACCAGCAATCTTAAGCACAAACATGTAAAAACATTTTTAGTTTCTTCCTACTGACAAATTTAAAATATCTGATACAGAGATTCAGGCTACATAAATCAAAATGTATCTTCAATTAATTTTAGCAGTTTAAATTTATGAGCAATCTTTTATATATAAGCCAATTAAAACAGAGTTCTTGATAAATCTTCCCATGCAGACATACAGTATGTATACAAGTATAATGTAAAATACAAGATAGAGAGACTGTGGCGCAGTGGTTCAAAGCCCTAGCCTGCAGCACCCGTATCCCATATGGGTACTGGTTCAAGTCCTAGCTACTCCACTTCCGATCCAGCTCTCTTCTATGGCCTGGGAAAGCAGTAAAAGATGACCCAAGTACTTGGGCCCCTGTACCTGCATGGTAGACTGGGAAGAAGCTCCTGGCTCCTGGTTTCTGATCAACTCAGCTCTGGCCGTTGTGAACCACCAGTTGGAAGATGTTTCTTTCTCTGGCTCTACTTCTCTCTGTAACTCTTCAAATAAATAAAATAAATCTTAAAACAAATACAAGATAGAACAATAAAGCAGTTTCAGTAACAGAAATAATGCTTCCCTGGACATCAACTGCCTCTCACAAGAAAGCCTCCCAGGAATGAAGTGCTATTCTGACTCATTCCAAACAGCAACAAGATGTGAAATGGTAGTTTAGGGTTCCAAGGAACATGGGGCTTAAAGCTTTTGCTTTCCATTCATACTTACTTCTTAAATGTGATGCCAGCAGGTCACCTTTCCCTCTCTCTCAAGGTTCTGAAGGTGATGGGAGACATAAATGAGGGACAATGTTCTACCTATAGAGACAAATTCGAATGATTCTAAAATTAATTTTATGTCGTTAAACACCTGCAGTTCAGTAGATGTAGGACATTCTGTTATTAGTGCCCTTGAGGGTAGTGATTAAACATTTATAGTTTGAATTATTTTTTTCACATAATCCTCACTCTCCTCTTAGAATTTCTGGTTATTTTCCGTCTTTAGGAATATCAAAGAAGATATTCCTTGTTTGATCAAACAATATCTTGTTTGCTATTCCTTGTTTGAGGGATGATAACTCTGCTATATATTTGAGCATGCTCAAAGATTGTTCTAAGGAATTCTCTGTGAGGAATCTCCATACTATCTAAGCTTCCTAGCAATAAGAGGAGATGAAACCCCGAAGAAATTTCTGAATCCAGGTGGAGGTTTAGTTAAGTAACCTTAGGGCAATCTCCAGTTCAGAGATTGTATGTCTTCATAAACTTCTTCTTAATCATTTTTTACAAAATCAATTAGCTTCATCATTTTCTTCATTTGCTGACTAGCAATAATACATATGACCTTGACCATAATAGATATGATGAGGAGTATAAAGTCTTCAGTGTTACCAGGACTAGAAAAAAAATTGGCAATGCATAGCATATTGAATCTAAAAGAGCAGTGTCATTTCTCTTGGTAAGGGCAGACACATTAAAACATAAAGACTAATCTGTGGGCTCACAGAGGCCCACTAATCCATGAAAACCATAAGCTGCTTTACAAGTTTTATCTTGAACTTGCAAAGCTTGTTTGCAAGTCTCCCAAAAAAAAAATCACAGAATCACTGAAATGTTTGGTTGGAGGATGACCCACTAAGGTCATTCTCTAGAAGCATTCATGAACCTATCTCCAGTCAGATTCCCTTAAAGCATTTCTGACAGAGAAGATTCTGTTAGTCTCAAATTTCTCAGGGGAAAAACAGCCCATAACCTCTTTGTAGTTCCCTGCTGTTCTAAAGCATTTCAAAGCATAGATTTTTTTCTTGTTCATTTATACTGTAAAAAAAAAGAACTTCTTAAAAATGAAAGAAGGAAGCAATGGAATTAGAAGAAAATATAAATCTTATGAATTAAATTAATCCAAAGAAAGATAATGTCCTAAATTCTTATTTTAAATGTTTGACGATGTATTGATGTGATGGAATTTTATCCATAGAGCATATAAAGCTCTTTGTTATTTGGTTCTTGTTATGTAGGAAGTTAGGCTTTAGTCTATGTAGGTGAGAGGGGCTGAAAAATAAAAATGGGAATCTTGTGTGATCCAGTGAGGGAAGACGCTTGCCTTGGAAGCAGACTAGCATATGCACATCAAAAGTCTTATCCAAGTCCCATAACCTTGTTAAATGAGTCTCAGGGACAGCTTAGGGGACTCTCCCACAACCTGTGCCAAGGAAACTGTTATGTACAGTAACACTCTGTGGCTTAAAGTCCAGGGGGGATTTCTTCAAGTCCATGCCTGGAAAGCCCTTTGCCCAGCAATATCCCAAAAGGGAGGAGAAGAGAAAAGGGAGATTCTTATCTAATAAAAAATCCAGTCTGCATGCAGATTGGACTCTCAGTTCTCTGAGAGGCCTGACTGGCCTCCCACGTGTATTCTCTTCATTAAACTTCAATAGCATGCTGACTGCTATTTTCTGTCTCACACCTGAAATTCTTTTCTTGCATAAATACAAGACTTCTGATACAGTTATCTCTAGTACCAGTCCCTACTTATCTATCCAGACTTCTCTATTACTGATCTATTTTTCCTAATGTTACTAAATTTAACCCAGTCAATACTAGTCTTGATAGCACCTGAAACTGTCATCTTTATGCTCTCAGTGTCTGAAATTTGAGTTGCTAATTGTTCCTTAAGACATATCTCCTCCCTTGTGACACTACCCTCACCTTACTTCAGCCTTCATCAGTAGTCTCCAAGCTTCAAATAGTCTCCAAACACAGTTATTTTATACACATGTGGAACAGAACCTATCACAATATACTAGTGGTTCATACAGTTTTCTCCTATATTTTATCCGTTCTTCTTCAATTTGGGATCAGATCTTATTTTCTTGTGTATTATTACTAGTTCCAAATGATTTGTCCTAAATAATAGTGAACAAATTGCATATGACTTGCATACTTTTCAGTTGTGGAAATGATACTAGAGATGGCTGAATAGGAGGTCCCTGTCTTCACACAAGAAAAGAATTTCAGACATGAGATAGAGAGTGGAAACAAGTGAGGTAGCAAAGTTTAATGAACAAAATACATTTGACAGATCAGGTGAGAATCTCAAAAAGAAGAAGACAACCCAGTCTGCTTTAGTCTGGAATTTATATAGATACGGATATGGCCCACCAATCTCTTTTCCACTTCTTCTGTGATATTGGTGGGAGGAGGGATTTCTGGACTTGGAATTCATGAAATTTCCTCCCATGATTTTATTAGCACGTTATTGGACCTAATAGCCCCAGCACAGAGCAGGGACAATTCCCCTATGCTGTTTCCAGAGGAGGGTTGGGACCCATCTAACAAGATTATTTCATTTGGGCAAGACTTTTGATATATACATGATGATCTGTTTCCAAAGAATACTTCCATGCTTCACTCATTCAATCACACAAAATCTCCATTTTTGTTCTGCTGCTCCTCTCACATACATAGGCTAATGCCCACCTTCCTACTTGACAGATATTTTTAAAAGCATTGTTTTCTGTCTTATGTGTTATAAACTTCTTCCAACTATTTTTAATATCATTCAAGTTTCTCTAGTACATTTAGAATCAATGCTGATACCATAAGAATTGCCAAATAAGGAGAGAACAGCATACCTGTAAAGAAATGCTATCTCCTCTCCGATTGGAAAAATAAGTAGTGGACAGATAAAAAGTTCCATTAAAATTAAGTGACTAAAAATACTTTGTGGTTAAAATTGCAATAATTATTTTTAGCATGACATGTAATACCTAGGGAAAACTTTTCTACTATGCATGTTTTACTAATTACAAATGTAAAAATTATAGTAGGAAAAAAGTTAATTACCTTTTAAAATCTTGAGTAATATTTTTATTCTCTGTTCAGGATAAAAATACCCTGAATACATCTGATCATAGATAAATGTGTGTGTATGTTACCAGTGAATGGCAGGATTCTTGTCTTCGTGCAAGAAAGAATTCAGGCGTGAGAAAGAGAGTAGGTGGAAAGAAAATAGCAAGGTTTATTAGGGAAGGGATATCCATAAGAATGGATGGGCACCTCTCCAGACAGAACCTGAGAGAGTGTGCCCCGTCACTCAGACTGGGGGAGAGCGGGGTTACCTGGTTGAGTGGAAAGAGTACACCTGGCCAGGCCAGGTGGGCGGCTCAGCATAGACGCAGAGGACTAAGCACGCAGTCTGGTTGAGGCTGTGGGTTTTTAAGGGGATAGGTGTTGCCTTCCCACATCTGCTCCTCTTGGAACAAAGGACTTCTTGGATGTAAATACTAAAATTCCTATCTGAGTTTTTCCCCTGAAGTTATCAGATAGGAGAAAGCCTGGCTGGTGCCGCCCTGGGTTAGAGGAAGGGTGAGCAAGACCCCCTGGAGGATCAAGATCCGGAGCAGGATATTTGAAATGCAGAAATCAGGCAGAAGGGGCAGGGACCCCCATCTAGCAGGTTATCTGGTAGAAGGGGGCAGGGCAGGATGCAAATACTGGGTTGCCCCTGAAATGTTATCGGGATGACTTTGAGATGCATATGCTGGACCTAGATGTCAACTCTTTAGGCCTTTATGTCACACACACATAAGCTCATATCTGACTTCCTAACATGTATATATGAATATGATATGCTTTTTTCCCATATCCAAAATGTCTCAGAGTTGGAAGATTATAGGGGAATTTCTTCTGCAAGAATCAAATCTAAACTGTCACTAATACTATGATCTTCTTGAAATTGGAGAAGACCCCCTAAAATGCACACTAAAATGTGGCCCCTTAAAGTGCCCTAGAAATGCTATCTGGGGTGCCACATGTGCTACTGGAATTTGGGGAACCTTACAATTTCACCATGGGCTTATTACTAAATCCCCGATATTAATAAGCCCGAGAGGGTTCTTGCCTAATAATATTTAGAGAAGAATTCTAAATACAGGCACAGATAAACGAGGCAACATGGTACATTTTATGCTTTTATTTAGTGAGAAAGATGCATAGGAGAGTGAGAGCTTTATTTAGGGGAGAGAAGTGAATGGGGGTTCATATCGAGTGCCAGGAACCAGCCACGTGGATGAGCATCTAGGCCAGGAAGCTTAGAGCACATGACCCGAAGGCCATGCGCCCTGGAGGCTCAGGCTATAGCAAGCCCCTTCCTAGCAAGAGGCCAGGGAAAAAGAGCAGGCCAGGCATACTGTGCCCTAGGCTTTTAACCCACTTCCAAAAGGGAGTGGTCAATTAACCTGATTGGCTGGTGGGCACCCAGGTGTGGCCAGGTAGGGGAATGAGGCCACATAGAGGTATGGCAAAGGCATCAGGTAGGGGCATGAGGCCACACAGGGGCGTGGTGAAGGCATGGTCTTCCAGTTCACAAATCTGATCAATTTTAACCTATATGCCTGCCTACTTCATTCTGATTGCATGTCTAGGAGTAAAACTCACATTCCTTGGTAGATAAAGAAATAAGAATGACTTCTTAAACATTTCTAAAAGTTAATATTACCACAGAACTTCAATGTAAACATTTAATAAGTAAATATTTGATAATATTATTTCATATTTTCTTAGAGTTTGTATTTTCTTCAACCAAAGTGAGTCAGTCTTCCTGTAAGATTTATTTAAGGCAACAATGAATCTAGGCAAAAAGGAATGGATGTATAGATAAGAAACCTGAAGCCTAGAGAGAGGCTATGTAAGTTATTCTTATTCACAGATCATACTGATAGTGAATAGCACAGTGCTCAGAAATTGGGTTTTCTTTTTTTTAAAGATTTATTTATTTATTTGAAAGTCAGAGTTACACAGAATGAGAAGGAGAGGCAAAGAGAGAGAGAGAGAGAGAGAGAGAGAGAGGGGTCTTCATCTACTGGCTCACTCCTCAGATGGCTGCAATGGCCGGAGCTGAGCCAATACAAAGCCAGGAGCTTCCTTCAGGTCTCCCACGTGGGTGCAGGGGCCCAAGAACTTGGGTTATCCTCCACTGCTTTCCCAGGCCATTAGCAGAGAGCTGGATCTTAAGAGGAGCAGTTGGGACTAGAACCGGTGCCCATATGGGATGCTGGCACCGCAGGCAGCGGCTTTACCTGCTATGTCACAGCACCTGCCCCAGAAATTGGATTTTCTAACTCCATGCCTCATGTACATCCCACCATATACCATAGATCCCACCCACCATAGCTGTGGTATAAAGGTAGGGCTTATTTTCAACAAGAGAAAAATAAATCTGGACATCCATTTTCACTCTGACATTTAAAGAGTTTGAGCATTATTCTTCCACCTTTACAGTAAAAGAGAAAGTAGACAAACAAAAAAAAAAAATCAATGACTTTTTGCAGAGAACTTTTTGGCAAAAGACATCATCACAAAATTTAGACAGACACACATGCCAAGAGAGAACAACCAAGATCTCTTTACCTGCCAAAAAGCCACCTGAGTCATGAACAGGTAGTAACACTAATGGTAAGTATGATGAGTTGCTACAGGCTGCATGTAGACCAATTTGAGAGTGAGAAATCCCTGGGGACCACAATCTTAGTAGAGACCCTTGACTTTCACTTCTAGAAACCTCAAAAGGTTCTTCAAACAGTCCAAGAAAACCCTCTGGTAAATCTGCATGGTAAGCTGGAGCGGGGAGGGGGGGGTAAACATTTTGAAATATACATGAAATAGTCTCCATAGCAATGGCCCACACTCCATGGAAAAGACTTGACCAGAGGAGCCCTGTTTGACCTGGTAGAGGGAAATTAACCACCCACAGATGCCTTTTGCCTTCCTGTCTCACCTAAGAATATAGATTTGAAGAAGATTTATTTTTAAAGTCAAGAAACACTTATGAAGATCACATCTTAGATCACAGGCCCTGTAAGAGACATAGATTTATTCAGTCTTACTAATGTAGGCAGGCAGGCTGTTAGTGAAGAAGAACTGTGATTACCAGCACTGTAGCCCCAAGTGTGTCATCCTAATTCCATCCCCATCAAGCTGACTACAGACGGTGGAGTTTCACTGGCTAGAAATACCATCCTATCCACTACTTTCAAAGTGCATTAACAGGGAGTTGGATAGGAAGCAGAGTAACCAGGACTTGAAACCACACTCTGATATTGGAAGCAAGCATCCTATATTTTGACACCAGATTAACAGGGCTCCATTCTAATAACAGTGGCATAAAAAAATGAAAGAATTGCAAGACACAACCTCTGTAGGAAAGCTTTTAAGGAAACCCAAAGAGAAGAGAGACAAAAACAAGGACACTCAAAAAAACAAAAACTTTTGGCACCTAATGCTATAGCAGATGTTAAATACAGTCCAACTCCTAGTCAGAAAAGCATAAAAGCTTTCACTATGAGACTAATTATTATAGCTCCTCTTATGCAATGCATCATGTCCAATTTTTTCATGAAATCATAAAGTTTACTAAAAGAAAAGAAAAAGTGTCTAAAGAGCTAACCCACGCATAAGAACTGTCTTCAGATCTGATGCAAATGTTGGCTTCATCTCATAGGAAATTTAAAGCAACTATAAATATAAATAATATGTTAATGGCTCTACTGGAGAAAGTACTCAACACACAGGAACGGAAGGGTAAAGTAAGGACAGAAATGGAATGGTCAAGAAAGAAACAAAAGAAAAAGATAGAAATAAACAGCAACACTGTAATATACATGAAGAATGTCTTTTTAGGATGTATGAGTAAAATGAGTACTACCAAGGAAAGAATGAATTAGATTAAAAATAGGTCTGTAGGAACTTTACACATTAAAATACAAAGAGAGAAATAGTGGAAAAAGTCAGAAAAGAACATCCATCAACTCAGCAACAATTTTCAAAGGTGTAACACAGATTCTGGAATACCAGAATGAGAAGAGAGAGAGAAGAGCAGAAAAAATAGTGGAAGTAATAATCACAGAATTTTATAGAATTAATGACACCAAGTCAAGATACAGAAATATCAAAGAACAGCAAGTAGAATAAATATCAACAAATCTACAACTAGGTAAGTGATATGCAAACTTTAGAAAACTGAAAACAAGGAGAAAATCTAGAAAGAAGACAGAGGGGGAAAATACTTTACATATAGAGAAAATGTAAGAATTATAGTAGATTTGTTGTCAGAAACTATACAGAGCATAAAAAGCTGGTTGAAATACTGAAAGTATTAAAAGAAAAAAAAATCTGCCAGCCTAGGATCCTATATCTAGCTAAGTTATCTTTCAAAATGAAGGCAATAAAGACTTTCTCAGTAAAACTAATATTAGAAAAAAGGGTTGCCAGTCAACGTATCCAGCAATAAATACTAAAAGGTGTACTTCAGGGAGAAGGAAAAAGATATTTGTCAGAAATTACCTTTATATGAATAAAGAAAGACAAAGCACCAGAGAATAAACAAATTAAGGTTAAATTTTTTTCTTGATTTTTAATTGTTCCAGTAAATAAAGCAAATCTTAAACGTAATAATAATAACAACAATGCATTGAATGATAATAGCATTTGAATCAATGAAACAAATGACAGCCTTGAGGCAAGGCATGCAGGAATATAGTGTTACTCAAAAGTGGACTTGGATTACCTGCAAACTCAATGGCAGCTACTAAAAACATTTGTAAAGCATTAGACATGACAAACCTAAAAATGTGGAAATTAAAGTATCTAAAATGTTCACTTAAAGCCTAAGTAAGAAAAAGAAAGATGAAAAACATTACAAAGAACAGCTAAAAAGATGGTATTAATCCAACTATGTCAGTATCAACTTGAAAGGAAATGACCTAAATATACCAATGAAAAAATAGATCAGCAGAGTGAATAAAACACAGGCCCAACCATATGCTGCTAGAAGAATTCTACCTTAAATAGGAAAACACAGATAGGGATTTAAATATCTAACACTACTAAAGCACATAGTTATTGGAATGTATTTATTTGAGACAAGGCTGACTTCAGGATAAGAAAAAGTATCAGGGACAAAATGGGGCATTTCATAAAGGTATCATTTTCTATTCCCCAAAAAGATATTTTATATACATTGTGTGTGCATGTATATATATATACAATGTCCCTAATAGTAGGGCATCAAATATTTGCAATAAAAACTAATAGAATCATAAGGAAAAATAGATGAATCCATTTTTGGAGTTGAAGACATCAACATATCTTTACCAGCAATTGATGGATCCATCAGGCCTACCTGCAAGGATATATACTAGTCTCCCTTTATCTGTGGCTTCACTTTCCACAGTTTTGGTTACCTAAAGTCAATTGTGGTCCAATAGTATTAAATGGAAGATTCCAGAATTAAGCAATCATAAATTTTGAATAATATGTTGGCCTCAGTAGCATAATAGAAAGCTTACCCTCTCTTGTTCTGTACTAAGACCTGACTCATGCCTTTGTTCAGTGTATCTATATCGCAAAGTTTATCTGCCAATGAGTCAGTCACTCAATCACTACCTCAGTTATCATGTGGACTTTTGCAGTATCTCAATACATGTGTTCATGCAACTTTACTTAATAATGTCCCACAAGGTACAAGAGTAGTGATACTATCAATTTGGAAATGCCAAAGAGAAGAAATAAAATGTTCCCTGTAAATGAAAAGTTGTAAGCTCACAACTTATTAAGGAAAGAATAAAATGTGTATTAATCAACTAAAACATACAGTACAATATGATATTTTCACAAAGAGAAAGAGGGAGAAAGATCACACATAAATTTTATTACAATAGGTTATAATTTTATATTATATATTATTAATTTTAATTATTAATTAATATTTATTGTGCCTTATTTATAAATTAATCATTAATTTTGTATGCAAAAGAAAAACATTATATAAATTGGGTTCAGTGCTATCTACAGGTTCAGTAATCCATTACAGATATTGTAACATATACCAAGAAAATAAAGTGATTTTCTGTAGATGAACTGAACATGTGAACTAATTGCCATTTATAACAAAAGATGCCTCAGAAATCCCAATAGATGTAAGACGCTGGATCACTGCCTATCCATTTCACCTTGTTGATGGGAATAGTTATTAAGTGTGTTTGTGTGTGTGTGTGTGTGTGTGTATGATGTGTCCAGTCATATCTGGCACAATACTAAAACAAAGTATGTAGTTAGTGACTATTTGATATTAGTATTTAAATATTCTTGGGACTCATCAATATTTATTGTAAAAAAGCACCCTTTCTTTGCATATCACTGGAGTAGTGATCCTGAGCTCTGACCTATTTTTCTGGTGCCAAATGACATACTGGCAAGTTTCCTTGCTATTTATTTGCCTAGAATTCAGAACACTGACTGCTTCATTTGAAGCATGCTGGTAAGCCCCATTTATACCTACAGGAATTCCCCACTGTCAACTTAGGCCTGCTGCATATACCATGCACACTGAACCTCAGCTCAGCTGCTGTCTGGTTTTAGATAGTATCTCTGTTTCCTTTCACCATAGGTCTTACCCTGGCCCAGGGTGTGTGTCTGTGTGCATGTGTGGGTGTGTGTGGGTGTGCATAAAATCCACTTCCAAGCTCTCTTGTTCTTGTCCATTATTGCTAAAGCTTCTAGACTTCACTATTTCAAATTATTGAGTTTTTTTATTTTTTATTTTTTTACCCAGAAACCATTTATTTGAGGTATATAAATTTTATACATTTCATAAATACAACTTTAGGAACATACTGATTCTTCCCACTGTACCATTCCCACCCACACTTTAACCCTTCTACCTCCTCCGACTCCTATTGCCATTCTTATTTTTTACTAAGATCTACTTTCAATTAACTTTATACACATAAGATTAACTGTACTATGTAAAGAGTTAAACAAATAGTATGGGGAAAAAAGTTCCTCAACATTCAAGACAAGTGTTGTTTAAAGTCATCATATCTCAAAGTGTCAATTTCATTTTTATAGGTAACCTTTTAGGTGCTCGATTGGTTACCACAGAATCAGGAAGAACATATGGTGTTCGTGCTTTTGGGACTGGCTTATTTCACTAATTGTGGTGTTTTCCAGGTTCAATATATAACAAGGTATCTGTTTAGGGAGTAGAGCCTCAATTTTATGGACTACTGCAATTTATAGTCAATCTTCAGCCATAAAAACATTTACTGTGAGTTGTGTTTTTTTTTTTTTTTAAGATTTTATGTATTTGAGAGGTAGAGTTACAGAGAGAAGGAGAGACAAAAAGGTTTCCCATCTGCCAGTTCACTCCCCAGATGACACTAGTGATAGAGCAGAGCCAATCGAAAGCCAGGAGCCAGGGTCTCTTATGGTCTCCTTGGGTGCTGGGGCCTAAGCACTTGGGACATCTTCCACTGCTTTATAGGCCATAAGTCAAGAGTTGGATTGGAAGAGAAGCAACCTACCCACCCTCCCACCAATACTCTTACCCTTCTTCCTCCTCCATCTCCTATTTCCAGTTTTGTCTCAGTACTAACTAAAGAGTTCAACAAATAGTATGAAAAAAAAAAAAATGAAACTGTTCCTCACCGGTAGAGACAAGGGCTGTTCAAAGTCATTGCATCTCAAAGTGTCAATTTCACTTCTATAGATTACCTTTTAGGTGCTCTAATAGTTACAACAGATCAGGGAGAACATATGGTATTTGTCATTTTGGTACTGACTTATTTCACTATGTATAATGTTCTCCAGTTGCATCTATTTCCTTACAAATTACATGATTTCATTTTTGGAAAAAAATCTCTGTGTAGTCTTCCATTGTGTGCATACTCCATAATTTCTTTATCCATTCTTCTGTTGACGGGTATATTGATGGGTATTTGGATTGATTCCATATCTTAGCTATTGTGAAGTGAGCTGCAATATACATGGGAATACACATAACTTTCTCATATGCTGATTTCATTTCCCTTGGATAAATTCCCAGGAGTGGTATGGTCATATGGTAGGTCTTTATTAAGATTTCTGAAGTATCTCTGTACTGTCTTCAACAGTGGTTGTACCAGTTTACATTCCCACCAACAGTAAATTAGGGCATCTCTCTACCCACATACTTACCAGCATTTGTTGTTTGCTAATTTCTGTATGAAAGCCATCCTAATGGGAGTGGGAGTTGGTTGGAGCTGAAACCTCTTTGTGGTTTTGATTTGCATTTCCTGGGTGGCTAGTGATCCAGAGCATTTTTTTTAAGAGTCTGTTGGCCAGTTGGACTTCCTCTTTTGAAAAATGCCTGTTTAAGTCCTCTGCCCATTTTTTAACTGTGTTGTTTGTTTTATTATTGTTGAGTTTCTTGAGCTCTTTATAATTTCTGGTTATTAATTCTTTATCAGTTGCATAGATTGCAAATAATTTCTCCCATTAACAATTACCTTTCACTTTGCCAAGTGTCCTATTTGCAGTACTGAAGAATCACAATTTGATGTAATTATCAATTTTGGCTTTGATTTCCTGTGCCTCTGGGGTCTTTTCTAAGAACTCTTTGAGTATGCAAATGACATGCAGGGTTTCCCTAATGTTCTCTGATGATTTGATGGGATTGGGTCACAGACTTAGGTCTTCAACCCATTTTGAATGGATTTCTTGTGAAAGGTGCAAGGTAAGGGTTTTGCTTCATAGTTATGCATATGGAGATCCAGTTCCCAGCAACATTTGTTGAAGAGACTATCTTTGCTCCAGGGATTGACTTTAGCTCCTTTCTCAAAGATAAGTTGGTTGTATATGCGTGGTTTCATTGTTGGAGCTTCTATTCAGTTCAATTGGTCTATCCAACTGTTTTTGTAACAGTACTAGGCTGTTTTGATTGTAACTGTTCTGTAGTATGTCTTGAAACCTGG
The DNA here is from genome assembly GCF_051225735.1 of Oryctolagus cuniculus. NCBI lineage: Eukaryota > Metazoa > Chordata > Mammalia > Lagomorpha > Leporidae > Oryctolagus > Oryctolagus cuniculus. The sequence goes on along the minus strand of NC_142870.1, from coordinate 87,314,612 downwards.
TATTGTAATGCCTTCAGCTTTGTTTTTGTTCTCTAGGATTACTTTTGCTATTTGGAGTCTCCTGTGTTTCCATATGAATTTCAACATCATTTTTTTCTTTTTTTGACAGGCAGAGTTAGTGAGAGAGAGAGAGAGAGAGAGAGAGAGAGAGAGAGAAAGGTCTTCCTTTGGTTGGTTCACCCCTCAGATGGCCGCTATGGCAGGCGCGCTGTGCAAATCCGAAGCCAGGAGCCAGGTGCCTCCTCCTGGTCTCCCATGTGGGTGCAGGGCCCAAACACTTAGGCCATCCTCCACTGCCTCCCTGGGCCATGGCAGAGAGCTTGACTGGAAGAGGAGCAACCAGGACTAGAACCTGGTGTGCCGGCAGTGGAGGATTAGGCTAGTGAGCTGTGGCACTGGCCTCAACATCATTTTTTTCTATATATCAGAAGAAATGTCCTTGATATTTTGATTGGAATCACATTGAATCTGGCAACTACTTTTGGTAGTATGGACATTTTGGTGATACTAATTCTTCCATTCCATGAACATGGAATATTTTTCCATTTTTTTGTGTCTTCTATTTATTTCTTTACTGTTTTGTAATTTTCATTATAGAGATATTTGATTTTGTTGGTTAAATTTATTACAAGGTATTTAATTTTTTTGCTGCTATTGTGAATGAGATTGATCTTAGAAGCTCTTTCTCAGCTGTGACATTGTCTGTGTATACAAAGGATATTGATTTTTGTGTGTTCATTTTATATCCCATCACATTACCAAGCTCTTATGAGTTCTAAATGTCTCTTAGTAGAATCTTTTGGATCATATATATATATATATATATATATATATATAATCATGTCATCCACAAATAGAGATAGTTTGACTTCTTCTTTTCTAATTTGTATCCTTTTGATTTCTTTATCTTGCCTATGGCTCTGACTAAAACTTCCACAACTGTATTGAACAGTAATGGTGATAGTGGGCATCCTTGTCTGATTTCCTATCTCTGTGGGCATGCTTCCTAATTTTCTCCATTCAGTAGGATGCTGGCCATGCATTTGTCTCAAATTGCCTTGATTGTGTTGAGGAATGTTCCTTCTCTACCCAATTTGCTTATGATTTTTTCATGGAAGCATGCTATATTTTATCAAATGCTTTCTCTGCATCTATTGAGATAATCATATAGTTTTTGTTCTACAGTTTGTTAATGTGATGTATCATATTCATTGATTTGTGAATGTTGAAACATCCGTGCATACTAGGGAAAAATCCCACTTGAACTTGGTGAATGATCTTTCTGATGTGTTGTTGGATTTGATTAGCCAATATTTTGTTGAGGATTTTTGCATCTATGTTTAACAGGAAAATTGGTCTATAGATCTCTTTCTCCATTATCTTTCTTAAGTTTAGGAATTAAGGTGATGCAGGCTTCATAGAAGGAGTTTGGGAGGAGTCCCTCCATTTTTATTCTTTTGAATAGCTTGAGAAGAATTGGGATTAATTCTTCTTTAAATGTCTCGTAGAATTCAACAGTGAAACCATCCGATCCTGGGTTTTTCTTTTTTGGGTGGATCTTTATTACTGATTCAATTTCTGTCTTGGTTATTTGTCTCTTTAGGTTTTCTATATCTCCATGGCTCAATTTAGGTAGGTTGCTTATGTTCAGTAATCTATTCATTTCTTCTAGGTTTCCTGATTTGTTGGCATACAAGTCCTTGTAGTAATTTCTGATGATTCTTTTAATTTCTGTGATATCTGTTGTTGTATTTCCTTTTTCATCTTTAATTTTATTCATTTGGGTCTTCTCTCTTTCTCTTTTTGTTAGGTGGGCCAATGGTTTGTCAATTTTGTTTATTTTTTCAAAAACCAGCTTTTTGTTCCACTCATATTTTGTGTTGTTGTTTTGGTTTCAGTTTCAGTTTTGTTTATTTCTTCTCTAATTTTAATTTTTTTTCTCCTACTAATTTTGAGTTTGGTTTACTGCTGTTTTACTAGGTCTTTGAGATGCATTGATAGTTCATTTACTTGGTGCCTTTCCAATTTCTTGATGTAGGCACCAATTTCTATAAACTTTCCTCTGAACACTGCTTTTACTGTATCACATAAGTTTTATTGTATTGTATTGTTTTCATTCATTTTTAAAATTTTTTTTGATTTCTCTTTGGATTTCTTTTATGACCCACTGTTGATTCTGAAGCATGCTGTTTAGTCTCCATGTTTAATACAACTAAAAATTTTTAAAACCTTGTGGCAATTTGTGCAGAAACTGTTATCCAATAAGTAGTGACCAAATGGGAGTTAGAACTACACAGACCACTGGAAATTAGGGGAAAAATAATCAGGCACTCCTGTGAAGCTTTCAGTCTCTGAAATTACATGAGAAGATTTCTCCATTTTCTCCCATTTCAAAAAACAAGAGATAATTAGGATAGTGAAACTTTATTACAAGTATTCAGGACATCATCAAATTTTACTAGAACCACAGGGAGCAGTAGGTAATTTGGGCATTTAACTGAATCTTAAATATATTGTCATACACTCTGGAAAAAAGAAAAAAGAACCTAAATGAAAGATCTCTGTGAGTGAGATCCTAGTGGAAAGAACAGCTCTTCAAAGAAGGAGGTACCTTTCTCTGAAGGGAGGAGAGAACTTCCACTTTGGCTATGACCTTGTCTAAATATGATCAGAGTTGGTGAACTCAGGGGGCTTCCATAGCCTTGCAAACTCATGACTGGTGCATAGGGAGATTACTGATGCCATAAACAAGAGTGTCAATTTGTTAAGTCAACAACAGGAGTCACTGTGCACTTACTCCTCATGTAGGATCTCTGTCCTTAATGTGCTGTACATTGAGATTTAATACTATAACGAGTACTCAAACAGTATTTTTCACTTTGTGTTTCTATGTGGGTGCAAACTGTTGAAATCTTTACTTAATGTATACTAAACTGATCTTCTGTATATATAGAAAATTGAAAATGAATCTTGATATGAATGGAAGGGGAGAGAGAGCGAGAAAAGGGAGGGTTGCAGGTGGGAGGGAAGTCATTGGTGGGTGGAGCCAATGTAATCCATAAGCTGTACTTTGGAAATCTATATTCATTAAATAAAAGTTAAAAAAAGTTAAATATATAGAGGCTGGCGCTGTGGCTCACTTGGTTAATCCTCCACCTGCGGTGCCAGCATCCCATATGGGTACCAGGTTCTAGTCCCAGCTGCTCCTCCTCCAGTCCAGCTCTCTGCAGTGGCCCCGGAGTGCAGTGGAGGATGGCCCAAGTACTTGGGCCCCTGCATCCGCATGGGAGACCAGGAAGAAGCACCTGGCTCCTGGCTTTGGATTGGCACAGTGCCGGCCATGGTGGCCATTTGGAGAGTGAAGCAATGGAAGGAAGACCTTTCTCTCTGTCTCTCTCTCTCACTGTCTATAACTCTACCTGCCAAATAAATAAATAAAATAATACATTGTCATAGATTGGAAACCTATAACTGACTTTCCAGTTAGTATCAAAAAAAAGGAGGTTCAAAAAATGGACCCATGAACTGAATAGTATTCCCTATAGTTTTTTTTTTTATGGAAGTTATATTTATGGACTTTGGAATAAGACAAACTTAGAAAATGAAATTTCTTACTTTCCTAAACCTCTGCTTTCTTAATCATCCAAAATCAGAATAATAAATCTACTGTTATCGTAGGTTCCTGTGAGTATGTAAAATAAATCGTGTAAAGTCCTTAGTTCTCTGCCTGACACAAATAAAATGTCAACTATGTTCCCTCTTTCATCATTTTCTACCCAGGATCTGAAGGTAAAATGTTGGAGCCCATATGTTATGTTAACTCTGGGTGTAAATCAAGCTGTAATCTATTGTGCACAGGCATATCTGGCTTAGTGAGTGGTGTTCATATTGCTAAACTTGCATTGTTATTCAGCTTCACTAACCAAGGGCTCTGTCTTCCCTGTGGTATGAATTCCACCCCTATGGCAATCCAGGTGCTTGTGCTGTCCCAGCGGGAGCAGGAAGATTGTGCTCCACCACCGGATCTAGAATCCCCCTCAGTCCCAGCAAGATAACATGGTCATTCACCTGGACGCCCAGTATTGCTTCTCATCAAGGACTATTTAACACTCTCCAGATGTGAATAAGGATTTTCTCACAATTTTGATCTTGGTATCAAAGCCTTAGTTTCTATTGTAAACCAGACTAAAAACATGGCATAACCTTCTTGTTAATCAGGAAAGAGAAAAAAAAAACTAAGAGTCTGTTCTTCCTTTGTGGCAAGGAGAATGTAGTTTGACTTCCTTGCCACTTTGGACTCTGGAAAAGGAAATCCTCCTACAATTGCCAGAGGCAATATTAACCGTGACTCCTTCTGTAACTTCTTCCCTTAAAGTGGAATCTTTTTAAACCTAAAGATGAGGTTTCAAAGTTTAGTGTACACAGAAATCACTGGCTTCTTTTGTTTAAATGTACTCAAGGAAAAATTATTTATTGCCAGTGCATACATTCAGTTCTTAACAAATATTTCACATTTCATTCAGTCACATTATTGCATACTTGGATATCAACATATTTGGATCAGATATCATGTAATATCTCAGTCCAGATTCTTATCTCCAATTCAAGAAAAAATGTGATGATGAGATGTAGCTAAAGGTTAACTGAAGAACAAGACTTATTTGCATACAGATTAAAAGTACTCACTCAAGAGTGAGCTGCATTCAGTGAGGTTCAAGGTCATCCCTTTAAATGATCCGGAAGCATATAAAGGGATTGTGTCTGGCATTGAGTTTAACTGAATATTCTTAGGATGTGGAGACACCATTTCCCTTCCTTTATATGAGTTCTCAGAAACATGGAATCAGGTGCATGATAGGAGTACATGTGGGTAATTTCATTATAATATTATAATTAGCTAGCAGTCATCAAAGTGAAACAGCAAGCAGTCATGTTGGTTATTTTTACCTGCTGTTTGTTTAGGGGGTCTGTTTCATGGAAATCTTGGTTTTCTGCTTATTGAGAAAGGGGAGGGTAGTTTGGGTAGAGCAGGGAGGGATGCAGGGAGGGGCTGGGGACCTTAGCTCCTCCTTTGATAGTCACTTCCTTGTTTATATCACCTATGATAAGCAAAACTGTACTAGGTACCTTAAGGAATATAAGAAAGATTAGATGTCTGTTCTCACAACCCTAACTAACCCTATTTTTAGTTTTTTGAGGAAACTCCATATTCAGACTTCAGCTACAGCAATAGCTGGTTTCCTAGTTTTGATTTTCCTACTGGGACTTGTTTTAAGATTTTTCTTCATCTTCTGTTTACCTTAGACATCATTAGTGCTTCGAGGGAGACTTTCACTGCAGCCTAGGCAGCTTACAGCATTTTATCCTACCCTGCACAGATTTCCATTCAACGGAGTCCATGGGTTGAGCAGTATAGAGTATGCTATCTTCAGAGCCCAATAGCTTATAAAAATTGTACTTTCTTCTTGACCGTGAAAGTAATAAGATTAATTGACACCAGGGGTTGACTAACTATATACCACAGGCTAAATACAGACTTCTGATGACGTCTACAAGTGTTTCACACAGCCACATTCATTCATTTGTACGTTGTCTATGGCTGTAGTTGTGCTACAGTGACAAAGGTGAGCAGTCATGATAGACATGTTCTGAACTGCAAAGCCTATTATCTGACCCTTTACAGTAACTGTTGGCCAACAGCTGCCCTGGATCTTTCTCCAATGTGGCAGAATCTGAATCTCTATAGAATTTGTGTCTCATCATTTATAGTCCATGTGTTTTACCAAATCACTAAAGTACAGGACAAATTCTGCTCATCTATTCTGGTGAAATAAGTTTACAGAGATGCTTATTGAATTTATAGAACTATTTAATTATTTTTAAAAATTTGGATTCATATGTAATATGCATACATTTCATGCATCACAGTGCAATATTTTGATACATACACACAACATACACAGATTGTACCAGATAACTAGCCTTTCTATTTCTTTATCTTTTATTTGCATATGGAGCCCATCTGCTGCTCTCTTTCAGTTGTATATTCAGTATATAATACATTATTGTGAACTATAGTCACCCCACTGAGCTGCAGAACACCAGAAACCATTGCCTCACCATTATCTCATATCCACATGTGAGAGAGAACACATAGTATTTGCTTTTCTGTGGCTGACTTATTGTACTAAACATATTTATCTCTCAAGATGCGTACATTTTGCTGCAAATGGCAAAATATCATTGATTTAATGCCTGAATAATATTGCAATATATAATATAACTATATTTTCTTTATCCATTCCTGTATTGATGGATACTTAGATACTTTCCTTATCTGGACTATTGTGAACAGTGCTGCGACGAATTTGTAAGAGCAGATATCTCTTTCATATGATGATTTCTTTGCCTTTGGATACATACCTAGAAGATGAATACCTGGATCATATGGTGGATCTATTTTTAGTTTTTTGAGGAAACTCCATATTCACTTCCAAAATGGTCAAACAGCTGGAGCTGGGCTAATCCGAACCCAAGAACCAGGAGACTCCCCTGAGTCTCCCATGTGGGTGGAGTGGCCCAAGCACTTAGGCCATCTTTTGCTGCTTTCCCAGGCATTGCAGAGAGCTGGACCAGAAGAGGAGCAGCCAGGACTCAAACTGGTGCCCACAGGGGATGGCAGTGCAGCAGAAGGAAGCCAAGCGCACTGTGCTACAGCACCAGCTCCCACGCTGTCTCCTATGAGGAGGTAATGACAGTAAAATCCTAGACGTTGACTGTAATTGAAGTTATGGAGTAATTAAAATGTCAGGCCAATAATAACAAAAGTAGTTAAATGCTCTTGGATTGGATTCACTGGAAATGGAGGCAGCTCTGCATGAAGTACCACATATACATTAATGATAAGAATGTAAAATGGTATAAGCACTATGCAGAGTAGATTGGTAGTTACTTAAAAAAACAAAACCAGGGCCGACACTGTGGTGTAGTAGGTCATATGGGCGTCCATTCATGTCCCAGCTGCTCCTTTTCCAAACCAGCTCTCTGCTATGGCCTGGAAAAGCAATAAAATATGACCCAAGTTCTTGGGTCCTGCATCCAAGTAAGAGACCCGGAAGAAGCTCCTGACTCCTGGCTTCGGATCAGCCCAGCTCCAGCTGTGTGGCCATTTGAAGAATGAACCAGGAGATGGAAGACCTCTCTCTCTGTCTCTCCTTTTCTCTGTCTGTAACTCTTCTTCTCAAATAAATAAATAAAATCTTAAAAAAACAAATAATGAAACCTAATTATTACGTGATGCAGTAATTGCATTTGTACATCTCAAAGAAATGTGTATGTTCACACAGACACATACACACACACACACACACACAGTTTAAAAAATGTACCTGACAACTTTATTTATAATACTCAAAAACTAAACAACCCAGCTATAATTTAATGAATGAATAGACTAATGTACATTGTAGAACAATACTTAACTATAAAAAAATGAATTAAATGAATTACTTCTACATATAATAATTTTTATTTATCTTCATGTTGAATTTAAAATGCCTGCCTCAAAAGCCTATATGCTATGTGGCTCCATTCATGTAGCATATGTAGCATTTTTTAAATTTTGTTAACTTTTATTTAATGAATATAAATTTCCAAAGTACAGCTTATGGGTTACAATGGCTTCCCCCCCATAACGTCCCTCCCACCCGCAACCCTCCCCTTATCTACTCCCTCTCCCCTTCCATTCACATCAAGCTTCATTTTCGATTCGCTTTATATACAGAAGATCAGTTTAGCATACATTAAGTAAAGATTTCAACAGTTTGCTCCCACACAGAAACATAAAGTGAAAAATACTGTTTGAGTACTAGTTATAGCATTAAATCTCAATGTACAGCACACTAAGGACAGAGATCCTACATGAGGAGTAATATTTTTGTTGTTATTGTTTTTGGTCTTTGTAAATCTGTAGGTGCAGTCCCTAGGTTTTTTATTTTAATTTATATAAATGAAAAAAATTTCATGTATTTCATATATACAGTTTTTTTTTTTTTTTTTTTTTGACAGGCAGAGTGGACAGTGAGAGAGAGAGAGACAGAGAGAAAGGTCTTCCTTTGCCGTTGGTTCACCCTCCAATGGCCGCCGCGGCCGGCGCGCTGCGGCCGGCGCACCGCGCTGATCCGATGGCAGGAGCCAGGAGCCAGGTGCTTTTCCTGGTCTCCCATGGGGTGCAGGGCCCAAGCACCTGGGCCATCCTCCACTGCACTCCCTGGCCACAGCAGAGGGCTGGCCTGGAAGAGGGGCAACCGGGACAGAATCCGGCGCCCCGACCGGGACTAGAACCCGGTGTGCCGGCGCCGCTAGGCGGAGGATTAGCCTAGTGAGCCGCGGCGCCGGCTCATATATACAGTTTTAAAAGCAAAATTATGCTTCTCTCCTAGCCTCCCTCCCTCCTTCCCTCGTACCCTCACTCCTCTATCCTTTATTATTTTCCCTTTAATTTTTACAATGAGATACTTTCAGTTTACTTCATAGTCACAAGCTTAACCCTCCACTAATTAAAGAATTTAAGAAGTATTAAGTAGAAAAACCACGTTCCTCAAGAGTAGAGACAAGGGCTATCAACAATAATCAAATCTCAACATCATCTTTCTAGTAGCATTCTTGATGTGAGAAAATCATAGAGATGGTTAACGGATTAGTAGTTGCCAGGGGTCAGGGAAGGAGAAAGGAGAGGGAGCATAACGATGAAACAGCAGCATGAGGAACTCTTGGGAAGTAACTGTTTTGTAACTTGCCTGGGGTTACACTGATAAAAACACAAATGAGAGCACACAAAACTCATGAGAGGTGAACAAGGTGAGTGGATTTTTGTATAATTTTTTTCTGGCTGAAATGTTCTACTACAGAAATAAACAATTTGTTACCATTGGAGAAAAGTAGCTGCAGAGTAAACAGGAATTCTCTGTATTGTTTCACTTTGTTTTAAAATATTTACTTATCTGAAAAGAAGGGACAAAACAGACACACACATACACACACACACACACACAAGACAAACAGATCTTCCATCCACAGATTCACTCCCGAAAGGTCAATAACAGCCAGGTATGGGCCAAGCTGCATCCAGGATCTGGAACTCCATTCTGATCTCCCATACAGAGAGCAGGGAACTAAGTACTTGGACTATCATATGCTACCTTCCCAGCTACATCAGCAAGGAGCTGAATTGGAAGTAGACTAGCCAGGACTCTAACAGGCACTCTGATATGGGATGCTGATGTTGCAAGCATAGGTTAATTGCACCATATTGTTCCTTTGTATATTATTTCTGGTAAATGCATATGAGTTTAGTTATCTTAAAACATTAAGTTAAAAAATTTTGTAATTGTGTTCAATATCCTAGAAAATGTATAAATAGAAATTATTTTGAAAATCATAGTTTGAAAGCAACTCACAGGTGTCTTTGTTGCCAGTGGTGTTTGCCTGCATGAACTTGTGTGCCATCAGGACAGGCATGTGCTCAACAGATTGGGCCGGCTGGCGCCGCAGCTCACTATACTAATCCTCTGCCTTTGGTGCTGGCACCCTGGGTTCTAGTCCCGGTTGGGGCACCAGATTCTGTCCCGGTTGCTTCTCTTCCAGTCCAGCTTTCTGTTGTGGCCTGGGGAGGCAGTGAAGGATGGCCCAAGTGCTTGGGAGACCAGGAGGAAGCATCTGGCTCCTGGCTTCGAATCAGCACAGCGCGCCGGCTGTGTCAGCAATTTAGGGGTGAACCAACAGAAGGAAGACCTTTCTCTCTCTCTCTCTCTCTCTCTCTCTCTCTCTCTCACTGTCTAACTCTGCCTGTCAAAAAAAAAATACAGATTGGACCAAAGGTTGCTTATGGGACAGATCACTCATATAGTGTCTGATTAGAGGAGTGAAAGGCTATAAAGTCTGAAAATTCTCTCCATGTAGAGGCCAACCTGAGAAGCATGAGCAGCAGGATGGAATCAAGACTTTTGTCCTAGGTACCTTGTCTATTCTTCTTTATCTTCTGTTTTCTCAAAGTAATTCAAAAACCTTTTAAAATCCTTTTATCTAGGTGTATATTTAATTTTCAAGTTAAAAACATTACTTTAGGAATGGGTGTTTGGTGCAGAGGTAAAAACATGGTTCTGTGAGCCCCACATTGATATCAGAGTACCTATCTGAGTTCTGCTTCTAATTCTGACATCTTGTTAATGTGCCCCTGGTAGGCAGCATGTGTTGCCCTAAGTAATTGGGTCCTTGCACCCATTTGAAAAGAATCAAATAAAGCCAGTCTCCTGACTTTGGCCTGGCCTACTTCCAGATGTTGCACATATTTTGGGGAGTGAACCACTGGATAGAAAACTTCTCGCCCTCGCCCTCGCCCTCACCCTCGCCCTCGCCCTCGCCCTCTCCCTCTCCCTCTCCCTCTCTCTCTCTGCTTTCTTTTTTTTTTTTTTTTAAGATTTTATTAGTTACAGACAGTGAGAGGGAGACAGAGAGAAAGGTCTTTTTTCCGTTGGTTCACTCTAAATGGCCACAACGGCTGGAGCTGTGTCAATCCGCAGCCAGGAGTCAAGTGCTTCTTCCTGGTCTCCCATGTGGGTGCAGGGGCCCAAGCACTTGGGCTGTCTTCTACTGCTTTCCCAGGCCACAGCAGAGAGCTGGATTGGAAGAGGAGCATCTGCGACTTGAACTGGTGCCCATATGGGATGCCAACGCCGAAGGTAGAGGATTAACTTACTGTGCCACAGTGCCAGCCCCATCTCTCTGCTTTCAAATAAATAAAAAAAATAAGTAGAAAATATTTTTTGAGGGCTGGCGCAGTGGCGTAGTGGGATAAGCTGCTGTCTGTAATGCTGGCATCCCAGTCGATCCCCGGCTGCTCCACTTATGATCCAGCTCTCTGCTATGGCCTGGAAAAGCAGTAGAAGATGGCCCAAGCACTTGGGCCCCTGTACCCTTATGGGAGACCCAGAAGAAGCTCCTGGCTCCTGGCTGTTGTCATCATCTGGGTAGTCAACCAGCGGATGGAAGACCACTCCCCCTCCCCGCCTCTCTATAAATCTGCCTTTCAAATGAATAAATATGTCATTGAATTTTTTTTCTTCAGAAACAGATACTGTAGCATCTTCCAAAGGAGGACAGATGATTTCACATAAAATTTAAATGAATCTAAATATCTGAATGAGCAAATTGTTTTAATAATTTGATTTATCCAATAAAAGGAAAGTCCTCATGAGAAGCAGAACAGATTTATTCCTGTGTTTTCAGGATTCAGAATTATATATTCAGGAGCAAATTGCAAGAGGAATATTTTAGCTCAATATAGGGAAGACCATTTTAAGTTATTACTGCTTAAGAGTAGACTAAGCTGCCTCAGAACATAGTAGGTTTTCCACTCCTAGAGGGATTGAAGCAGAAAGGGGATGGCTGTCAGAGAAGCAAAATGAAGGCTATATTTAATAATTTTTGAAGTTCCTTCTACATTTGGAAATCTATAAATAGTGTGTATTCTTATGCCTGATTTCTAATGTATTAGAATAATTGAAGGAATCATTTTCAATGCAATAGCTACTTAAAGTAGCCAGAAAATAATTTTGTCACAAATTTAAGTTGGTAACAAAATATCTAATGTTTAGCAATGTATACAACCTCTTCCTCAAATAAAATAAATCATTTGGGTTCCCATCATTCTTCTGAGTGTTGGTGAAGATTTTTTGGGAACTTTCAGGTCGGTTTAGGAAGTGGACACTGAAATAAACATGATTAGAGTATATTTTTATAACCTCATGTAGAGATGCTATTGTACTATGCAGTAGAAAACCACTAGAATGAAATACAAGAAACTTAGTTCTGATCTTGGCTCTGCCATCAATTAGGAAGGCACTTATCATTAAACCTCACTTTCCTAATGTCTAGAATGAAACAGTTGAATCGAGTTAGGAGTTTCCAGTTTTTTACTAAAACAAAATGCCTTTTTTTGCTTGTTTTTCTATTGGAATTCTATAATTTGTGATACTAGAGAACATTCTAATTCATAGTTGTTTTCATCTACAAATTTTCTGATCTGTGTAAGATACTCAATGTTGTCCCATGAAGTAGCTTAAATTCTAATCTAGATGATAAAATGATTTTTTAATATTTTTAGAAATTCTTACTCTGAGAACACATTCTGTGTGTGTGTGTGTGTGTGTGTTTTCCTCAGGAACATCAAGAGCATGGTCTTCAAATACTTGGAATAAAGTGAGTCAAAAATGTATTTTGGATTCATATGATAGATTAAATTAAAAAAAGCCTTCATTCTTTGGCATCAATAAATTATCTTAATATACACTGTGGGCCACCTTGTGAGAGAAAGATAGGTATGTGTCCAGCTACAGGATAGGCTAGGCCTCCACCAGCAGCACGTGCATCCCATATGGGCATCAGTTTGAGTCCTGGCTGCTTCTCTTCTGACCTAGTTCTCTTCTTATGGCCTAGAAAGCAGTGGAAGATGTCCCAAGTGCTTAGGCCCCTGCACCCAGGGAGACCTTCAGAAGCTCCTGGCTCCTGGCTTCAGATCAGCTTGGCTCCATCCTTAGTGGCCATTTGGGGAGTGAACCAGCAGATGGGAAATCTTTCTCTCTATCTCTACTTCTCTCTGTAACTCTACGTATCAAATAAATACAAAAAATCTTTAAAAAAAGATAAACACAACTTGCAGTAAATGTTTTTATGCCTGAATATTGACTATAAATTGCAGTAGTCCATAAAATTGAGCCTCTACTTCCCTAAACAGATACCTTGTTATATTGAACCTGGACAAAACCACAATTAGTGAAATAAGCCAGTCCCCAAAGCAAGAATACCATATGTTCTCTCTGATCTATGGTAACCAATCGAGCACCTAACAGGTAATCTATAAAAATGAAATTGACACTTTGAGATGTGATGACTTTAAACAGCCCTTTTCTCCTATGTTGAGGAACGTTTTTCTTTTTCGTACTATTTGTTTAACTCTTTACATAGTACAGTTAATCTTATGTGTATAAAGTTAATTGAAAATAGATCTTAATAAAGGATAAGAATTGGAATAGGAGAAGGAGGAGAAAAAAGGATGGGAGTGCGGGTGGAAGGGTGGGTACAGTGGAAAGAATCACTATGTTCCTAGAGTTGTATTTGAGAAAAGCAAGAGGTTTATATACCTTAGATGAAAGTTTAAAAATAAGTCTCAAAAGCAAAAGTGATTGAGATTTGTCATATTATTATCAAGTTAATGTGAACCTGTATTAGAATCACACATAATGTCCATTGAAATTTGAGTGTTGTAGAACATATTCTCTGAGCTGTTACTGTGGCATAGCTGGTAAAGCTGCTGCCTGCAGTTACAGCATCCCACATGGTTCAAGACCCAGCTATTCTACTTACAATCCAGCTCTCTGTTAATGTGCCTGGGAAGCAGCAGATGGCCCACGTGCCTGGGTCTCTGCACCTTGTGTGAGACCCAGAAGAAGCTCCAGGCTCCTGGCTACAGAGGGGCCCAGCTCTGTCTGTTGTGGCCAGCTAGGGAGTAAAACAGCAGATGGAAGACCTCTCTTTATGTGCCTCTGCCTCTCTGTAACTCTGCCTTTCAAATAAATACATAAATCTTAAAAAGAAAAAGAACCCAATGTATCAGACGTCAGGGATGAGCACCTTGATGTAGAAGAAAATGACAACTGGGAACCACATCTCAGACAAGTTCTCCAGCTGATTCTTCTGTTTCACAGCACCACCTACAAAAGCACAGTTCTCTCTAGCTCCATCAGAGTATTTGGGGGACTGTTCCCCTATCAAAGTAACAACAACAATAAAATTATTAAGCAAGTTCAGAGCTTAAATTGGCATAGCTATCAGAGTTATTCTCTAAAAAAAGAATCTCACTTATGAACTTTTTTAGCTGACCAGAGACCAAGCTTAGGAAGCACTTAGGTAGGTAGAATCACTTGGGTAATAACAGAAAATTTAGGTAAATTTCCTTGTTAAGGTGCAGAAAAGACTTTGTGTTTTGGAATAGAGCTAATTGCTATGCTGAAAACATAAAAATCCTTCCCAAAGCAATATGTTAACTCACTTGGCAAGATGTTGCCTTTGCATTCTGACTTATTTCCCAGTTGATGTTGGTGTGTGGAGTATAATGGTGAAGGGGCAGAAGGAATAAAACACCTTCTAGCTTTTGGCTTTGAGGCATACCAGCTGTCCAAATTAATGTGAGATTTATAGGTTTAGGACCTGACATAAATTATACTGAGAGGAAGGAGAAATGTGAATGGAAATAGAAAATAACTCCCACACTACCTGTATCCAATTTTTTCATGCAGTGACTGTTCCCACCTGCATTATTATCATGATTTTCTAGCATTTGGAGGTACTTTCATGGGAAGAGGGAAGATAAGGAATGAAACTAAGTTGTGATAGTATATCATATGTTTACATTATCAACAAGAGATCAAAAGAGACACCTGGTTAAAAAAAAAGTAATTATGTAGAAAGTAATAAAATTAAATATATTTAATTCTGAATGAAAATAAAATAGAAAGTTAACTAAGCTTTTTTAAATGTTGCTTTCAGTTCACTTTACTTAGGAGAAAACTCTTTAATTTTTAAAAATAAAACATTGATTGTTCATTATAAATGTGCATGAATGTTTGAGGGTGATTGTCTCTCTAATTGTTGGAGGCCCCACAATTACTTGGGCCCTTGCTCTTCCTTGCTTAGACTCATAGCATTATCCCCTTCTGAGAGCTTAAAAGATGCGTGAAATCTCAGGTCCTACCCAAACTTGCTGAACCAGAATCTGCATTTTAATAAAATCTCAGATGACTCAACTGAACATTAATATTTTAAAAGCACTGAGTTAAATAAACTAGATCTTTTTAATTGGTTTTAAAAAGTACTTAAAAAATTAAGATTTTGGGGCCTGCGCTGCAGCTTAATAAGCTAATCCTCCTCCTGCGGCGCCAGAACACCAGGTTCTAGTCCCTGTCAGGGTGCTGGATTCTGTCCCGGTTGCCCCTCTTCCAGTCCAGCTCTCTGCTGTGGCCAGGGAGTGCAGTGGAGAATGGCCCAAGTCCTTGGGCCCTGCACCCACATGGGAGACCAGGAGAAGCACCTGGCTCCTGGCTTCAGATCAGCGCTGTGCGCCGGGCACAGCACTTTAAATCTGTCTCTCTCTCTCTCACTGTCCACTCTGCCTGTCAAAAAAATTTTTTTTAATTAAGATTTTATTTTGCTTGGACCCTAAGCAAATGAACAATCAATTATTTCACAATGTGAAATTATTTTAGAGCTGAAGGGATGCTTAAAGTCATCTTATCCAATTTTTTTGTATTTAGGTAACTAAGGGCTCTAGGATGGAATATCCCACCCATACCATTGCCAAGCTCAAATGCAAGCTCAGATGTCTTGTTTTCCAATTCAAATGTGGAAGGAAGACAAGACCCATCTGAAAATAGTAAATGAAATTTTAATCATTTTGTTTCAAATGTTTCATACCATAAGGAATATGCAATTCTCTCTCACTTTTGTCTCACAAAAATATGTACACTCATTTGCTTTCCACATTTGTATAATAATTGGAGAAAGCTGTCATCTGCACCTAGAATCAAAGTTCTACATCAAATCTCTTTTCACACTGGAATATCTCTTCTGTTAGTTCTGCACAGAAGGACCACTAGTCTTCTACACTTCCAGTTATTTTAATGTCAGTGCGTTCATCTGGAATGACAGGCAAGTTCACTAAATGTACAAAACAGGTGCCCAAGGAGAGCGGGAGGAAGTTCTTTTCAAGGTAGGGGAGCACCAGAGAGTATGGACTTCAGTTTTCATTTTCAGTGGTGGCAATACTGCTGAGTCACTGGAAAACCACAACACCATAAACCTCACTGTACACAGTTGGGAGAGGGTAACTTTGCAACACTAAGTCAGGGGGTCAATGTACTGACTAGGCAGATTACAGTGACTCCATGCTGTTTCAATGCTGATCTTACAAATTGTTAAGCAATATGTACAGCAGGAATTTCAAGATGAAGAAAGAGCTATAGAGGAATAGAAACTGAGGAACTTAAAGAAATACTTAAAAACTTAATTAAAAGTGTTTGTCAACATAAAAATATATAAAATTATATAAGAAATAAAAATAAAATTAATTAATGAATTAATTTAAAAATAAATAAAATCAAACAAATTCTTTCAATACATACTACTGGAATTCTAAATTCTCTTTGGAATTTAAATCACATGCTCTGAGTAAATTAGGTAGTGGCAAAAGTTACTAAGTAGCACCCTGATATGTAAATGAGTTACACCTGATCTTCCCTGAATTTTTAAAAAAATATTTTAAGATGAACAAATTTCATGTATCTCATATACAGAGATTTAGGAGCATAGTGATACTTCCCGCCCTTCCCTCCCTCCCACTTACGTTCCCACCCTCCCTCCTCCTTCCTTTCTGATTCCTTCCTTTAATTTTTACAATGATCTGATCTCAGTCTGTTTTATATTTGTAAGATTAACCCTACACTAAAGTAAATAATTCAACAAACAGTAAGAAGAAAAATCACTGTTCCTCAACAGTAGACATGAGGGCTATAAATAATCATTGAATCTCAAAATGTCAATTTCACTTCTCTGGAATTTTACAACTGGTCAATCTGATCACTTTCCCTCCAAAGAGATATTGATTTGGGGGAATATAGAGCTGAGAGAAAGGAGAGAGAAGTGAGAATAACAGGAAGAAAGGAGGAGTAAACAGAACACATAATTTCATTTTTACATTTAAATAAGTATGAAAATATACAGTGAAAATATATATTTAGGCCGGCGCTGCGGCTCACTAGGCTAATCCTCCACCTTACGGCGCCGGCATACCAGGTTCTAGTCCCCGTCGGGGCGCCGGATTCTGTCCCGGTTGCCCCTCTTCCAGGCCAGCTCTCTATTGTGGCCAGGGAGTGCAGTGGAGGATGGCCCGAGTGCTTGGGCCCTGCACCCCATGGGAGACCAGGAGAAGCATCTGGCTCCTGGCTTCAGATCGGCGCAGTGTGCCGGCCTCGGCGGCCATTGGAGGGTGAACCAACGGCAAAGGAAGACCTTTCTCTCTGTCTCTCTCTCTCACTGTCCACTCTGCCTGTCAAAAAAATAAATAAAAAATAAAATAAAAAAAGAAAATATATATTTAATTTCCTGGTGTCAATTTGTTTAATAGATGCATCATACAGTGTACATTGAAAAATTATTTCTGAGTATGTAATCCTCTTTCTGAGTGTTCCAGTGAATATCCAAAGTAAGAGACGTGTTCAATTGTTGCAAAGTACTTGAGGACCTGAGTGCTACATGACATATTTTTCAGTAAGTGTGTCTACTGAAAATAAGGAGTGAAAATTCCTGAGCAACCTCATTGTGCAACACAGGACAATATGGCACACTATTTTTAGATGAGGATACAGAACATCCAAGGATTCCATTCTCCTGGTATATCCCTATGTTCCTCTGTAGGCATTGATTCTTAGAAACTGGCATGAATCCCTTTTACATTCACCTCACTTTTAGTTATATCTCCTTTCTCCTTTCACCCTCTAGATCTGGTAGGTGACCAGCCTCAGAGGGGCACAGGACTTGAATGGCTCTCCAACTGCAACACAAAATGCATAATAGTGGCTGTGACACAAGATATCTCTCAGATATACCCAGAAGGAGGATCTATAAAGCATCTCCATGGACATTATATTTCCTTTTCTTTCTTTTTGTTGCTGCTGTTCTAAATAATACTGATCATTATTTTTCTCTAGAACATAGATGACTCATGTTTTTCTAGGATATAGATGACAATGCAGATTTTAGAATTACACCCTGTTACATAAATGAAAATAAGTGCGTAGAAAGGGCTTCTAGTTCCAGGAATGTGAAAGAAAGAAAAAAATAAACAGAAATGCTCCATGAACAATACAAATATGTACTCTGAAATATAGCTATATATTTATATATGATTGAGTTTCTGAGAAAGGAAGAAAAATCTCAGATGATGGGAAAAGTAAGCACAAAAGCAATGAGCTGAAGCGATCATCCCAAAACAGACAAGGAGTTTTGCTTTTCTGCTCTGATGTCCATTTGTGGAGAGCAGAGGTGGTTGTGGTCCCCACACCAAATAAAGAATTGGAATTGAGATTTCCTTTGTAATGTCTGGACTCATACCTGGTTGGCCGTTTTGTAGAATGCTAATCTAAAAAGATTTGCATGACCATGCCTGGGCTTGGCATAAGGAAAATATGTTTTAAGATAATATAACCAGTACTTGTATTTCTCACAAATACACCCCACATGGATGATAAATTCAATATAGTGATTATCTCAGAAAAAGAATTAGTGGAAACACAAAGAGTGAGAAATTTAATTGGCCTATATCTTTAAAATTTTCCTAAAACCAATAGTGGGTAAAGATGAAGTTGCTTCAGGAAAAATGAAGCATATTCAAAAGTCTGGTTGTAGGAAGAAGCAAGGCACATTTCAGGAAACCAAATGTGGTCAGATGAAGAGTGAGAAGATGGTGTAAGAGAGAGATTTGAATTGGAGTAGCAGGTAGTGATCAAAGTATGAGATCAGGCATACAAACAACTAAAGATAAGCACAGTAGCACAGACAAAAAATTTGAGAACTGACATATTTGTTCACAGTAAATTACTAAAGATTTCTTGATGGGTTAATAATTTCACAAAATAAAACAAAATCTTACCATTGTTTTAGACACATCTATGGAAGATGACTACAATTACAATTGCAGTTCATTGTTTGAACTCAAACAGTATGTTCTTGTGCCAGAACTAATACTATACAGAGTTCCTAGGCAATTTTCTAGATTTCTTTTCTTTTTTTTTTTTTTTTTTTTTTTTTTGACAGGCAGAGTGGACAGTGAGAGAGAGAGAGAGAGACAGAGAGAAAGGTCTTCCTTTGCCGTTGGTTCACCCTCCAATGGCTGCCACGGCTAGCGTGCTGCCACCGGCGCACTGTGCTGATCCGAAGCCAGGAGCCAGGTACTTATCCTGGTCTCCATGGGGTGCAGGGCCAAGCACTTGGGCCATCCTCCACTGCACTCCCTGGCCACAACAGAGAGCTGGCCTGGAAGAGGAGCAACCAGGACAGAATCTGGCGCCCCGACCGGGACTAGAACCCGGTGTGCCGGCGCCGTAAGGTGGAGGATTAGCCTAGTGAGCCGCAGCGCCGGGCTGATTTCATTTTGTTTTAAGCAGATTGGATACTACAGTATGTAGGATGTGTCCCCTAAATATATTCCAAGATTTATTTACTATTAATCATTAATTAATTTGTTTATTTGAAATTCAGAGTCACAGAGAAAGACGGGGAGAGAAAAAGAGAGCAAAAGGGAGATCTTCTATCCACTGGTTCACTCCCCACATGGCCGAAATGACCGAGGCTGGGTGGAGACTGAAGCCAGGAGCCAGGAGCATCACTATGGCCTCCAACCTGGGTAGCAGGGGACATCTTCTGCTTGGGCCATCTTCTGCTGCATTTCCCAGGTGGGAAGCTTCATTAGAAGTGGAGCAGCTGGCACACGAACCGGCACCCATATGGGATGCCAGCATCGCAGGCAGTGGCTTTATCTGCTATGCAACAATGTCGGGCCCCAAAACATTCCTTTCTTAATCCCCAAATTGGTGAACTTGCATCCTTATATGGTAAAGGTACTTTGCACATGTGACTACATTGAGGATCTTGAGGTGAGGTGATTATTTTGGATTTACCAAGTGGGTCCAGCATAATCACAGGATCTTTATCAGGGAACCCGAGGCTGGAGTGATGCAGCAGAAATCAAGGAGTTTGGAGGCCCGTAGAAGCTAGAAAAGGCAAGCAACTGATCTTCCTCTGGAGCCAGCAGAGGGAACACAGCACTATTGAGCCATTTTAGAACTCTGACCTTCAGAACTGGAAGTAATGAATTTGTGTTGTTTTAAGCCACAAAATTTGTGATGACTTATTGCAACAGCCATTGAAAACTAATACAGGTACTTAGGGCAAGCTGAATGAAGGGGAAAGGGTATGGTAAGTGCAAAAAAATGATAGACAATATTGGTAAGTATTTGTACACCCACAGCTAATACAGTTCAGAATTAGAGAGCTGTGCTGTGTCACTACCCTTAGCAACATGTGGCTGGTGGGCACCTGAAATGTGACTAGCTCTAACTCAGATACACAGTGGATTTTTAGAATTTAGCATGGAAGAAGAATGTTAACCATCTCAATAATGAATTTATAGCAATTATAATATTAAAATCTTAATGCTTTGGGCAGATTGGCTAAATAAAATAAATCATTGGGGAAATGAGTATTTACCTAGCACTTAAGATGCCCACATCACACATCTGAGCAGCTGGGTTCAATTTCTAGCCTTGGCTCCTTACTCCAGCTTCTCACTGTTGCAGAACCTCAGAGGTAGCATTGATGACTCAAGTCTTTAGGTATCTCCCCTCATACAGGAGCTGGGTTGCGTTTCCACTCCTGGCTTTGACCCCGAACCATCCCTATCTGTTGAGAGCATTTCGAGAGTGACTCAGCAGATGAGAATACTCACTGTCTCTCAAATAAATAAAAATTTAAAATTTCATTGAAATAAGTTTCAGAGGTACTTTTCTTTTTTAAGATTTATTTATTTGAAAAGTCAGAGGGTGGGGCCGGGGGGGGTCTTCCATCAGCTGGTTCACTCTCCTATTGGCCTCAATAGCCTGCGCTGCGCTGATCTGAATCCAGGAAACAAGAGCTTCCTCTGGGTCTCCTATGCAGGTGCAGGAGCCCAAAGACTTGGGCCATCTTCCACTGCTTTCCCAGGCCACAGCAGAGAACTGGATTGGAAGTGGAGCATCTGGGACTCAAACTGGCGCCCATACAGGATGCCAGCACTGCAGGTGGCGGCTTTACCCACTATGCCACAGTCCCAGCCCCAGAGGTACTTTTATAATGTGGCTGTTATAATACTTAAAATTACGTATGTGGCAGCCGGCGCCACGGCTCACTAGGCTAATCCTCCGCCTGCACCCTGGGTCCTAGTCCCAGCTGGGGCGCTGGATTCTGTCCCGGTTGCTCCTCTCCCAGTCCAGTTCTCTGCTGTGGCCCCGGGGAGGAGGGGCAGTGGAGGATGGCCCAAGTGCTTGGGCTCCTGCACTGGTATGGGAGACCAGGAGGAAGCACCTGGCTCCTGGCTTCGGATCGGCACAGCGCTGGCAGTAGTGGCCATTTGAGGGGTGAAACAACGGGAGAAAGACCTTTTTCTCTGTCTCTCTCTCTCACTGTCTAACTCTGCCTGTCAAAAAAAAAATTATGTATGTGACTAGCGTTATTGTTCTCTTTCCACACTGCTAACAGGAATATTTCCATCCTAGCTCCATCACTTACTCATCTCCACACATTTAGAAATACTTTCACCTCAAAACCAACCTCAAATGAGATACTGTAAAAGCTTAGTAAAAGCTGTTAAACAAATGAGCTAATGTATAACATGTAAGCATATATTCATTCAGGGAAACAAATGGGAATTTACACATATATCACAAGCATCAAAGTAGCCTCCTTTTCCATGATGTTCTTGTCAGTGTTAATTTCAAAGTCTAGTGTCATTAAAATGTTGTTATGAAGCATGGGATTTCAATCTCATCTTTCACTTGACTTACCTAGATATGAAATAATTTTTCTCTTTTCCAAGCTAAACAAACAAATCTCAGTTGGATTAGGATAATGTGTCCAAGAGAATAAAGAATGGTTCTGTTCATCTTGGCAAATACTTTGCATTGATTAAATAGTGCTCTCTGCAGCATATATGATAAGAGAATAAATTGTATACTAACACAAATCAGTGAAATAAATTTGTTGGATGATTATTAAAACTATTAATAGATTTAAATTTTAACAAGTCCTTAAAATTACAAGCTTCTGAAGCTCAATCAAGTGGAATATATCTAAAATTATATTTCATTATTACCTAAAAGCATATCAAAATCTGCTTAAGTTATTCTTGTTCCTTATTTATTCTGACTTCACTCAATTAGGTGAAGTGAAATGGTACCCCCAAACCACCATATTTTGAAGATAATGCTGCATTACCACTAAATTGTTTAGTGTGAGTCATAAAGAATAAATGAAACGGCATCAAAGATGAAACAATAAGTTATGGTTGCAATCAAATCATAACCTTGAATAAATGAAAGGTGGGTCTGGAAGTCATTTCTATAGCAGCTTATTTGTCGATTAAATTTATCTCTTCATGGAAATTTGGAGCCACAATATCATTATTCATGTAATGTATGGGAATTCATTCGAAGTGCCAAATCTATCTCATCTCTGCATTATTCCAAATGGATTTAAAGAGTGATTAGTCTTAAAAGATAGCTTAAAAGTCAGCATTCAAGTTATAATTTCATTTGTATAATCAGATAAGAATCCAAATATCTTTTGTTCACAAAATAAGTCCAAAAATGATGATTGTACCATATTTAAAGTATTTTTCCTTAAACAAAATTATTATAAACTTTTTGTTCTGTTGAAGTGTAAAAAAAAAAAATCACTTGCGTGCTTATTAGAGGCATCAAGAATTCTGGTTGCCTCACCGAAACTACTAGTAATCTACAGAGCAAACCTGGTCCACAAAACCAAAGGATTCTTTTGTAATGCCAGTAAGATTTGATTCTGTTAGTTTTCATTAAGTAGGTAAACAATGAATTATGACTGTATTATATGAAGTCCAGCGAATAGTATCAAGGTAAGATGCAGTAATAGTAACAAGTTAAAGTGAGGTGTCTCATATATTAAGGACAGAAAGCCAGCGAGTGAATTTTGAGGCATGATAGTTTTAAGGGGGTGGCAGGAAAAAAGGGGGACAGAAAAGGAATTAAGAAAATAGTAGCTGGCCAGTGCCGCGGCTTAAAAGGCTAATCCTCCGCCTAGTGGCGCCTGCACACCAGGTTCTAGTCCTGGTTGGGGCGCCGGATTCTGTCCCGGTTGCCCCTCTTCCAGGCCAGCTCTCTGCTGTGGCCAGGGAGTGCAGTGGAGGATGGCCCAAGTGCTTGGGCCCTGCACCCCATGGGAGACCAGGAGAAACACCTGGCTCCTTGCTTCAGATTAGTGCGGTGCACTGGCCGCAGCACGCCGGCTGCGGCAGCCATTGGAGGGTGAACCAACGGTAAAAGGAAGACCTTTCTCTCTGTCTCTCTCACTGTCCACTCTGCCTGTCAACAAAAAAAGAAAATAGTAGCCAAAGAATAGAAAAAAGCCCAGGTAAATAGAGTTATGTCGTGGAAACCAAAGGAGTGTAACAGTGTAGCTTTGGGTCAAATGTCACAAAAGCATCAAGTAAGAAAAATTTTTAAAAGGGTCTGTTATGGGGTGGACATTGTGATGCAATGGGTTAAGCCACTGTTTGGGATGCTCACATCCAATATCAGAGAGCTAGGGATCCAGGCTCATATCTATTTCTGATCCAATTTCCTGAAGCTGTGCATGTGGGAAGTAGCAAATGATAAAGCAAATACTTGGGTTCCAGCCACTCATGTAGGAAATCAATATGGAGTTCCTGGCTCTTTGGCCTGGTCCTGCCCCAGCTGATGTGGGGCACTTGGGGAGTAAACCACTAGATGGAATATATCTCTCTTTCTTCCTTTTAAAATCAATCAATCTATCTATCTTTAAAAGGAAAGTTTATTGGAAACATAAATTTGAAAGTCTCTAGTAATCTTACAGAAAGCAATTTTTGTTGAATATAAAAAATCAGAAAGTCAAATTGTGACTAATAAATACAGAATCTTGAAATGTTTCAAAATAATACCTATTCATATAAGGCATGTTTATTTATATAAAGTTTATTATTCTATATCCCAAAATTGCAGCCCTCTTAAAAATATTGCTCCTATTTTACTCTGTGCTTCTATGGCATTTTCCTTAGAGAAGCTCAAACTGAAAAAAATGTCTTTGTGCCAATAACATTCCACTATATTAGGATCTGTTTAAACTTTTCCCCTTTCCTCCAACACTCTCACCTGAAAAAAGAATACAGCAACAATTGTGGTGAGCAAGAGTTAAGACAGTTCTATATGTGGATATACATCATTTGGTTCAAGGCTCTTTTTCCCAAGGAAAATGTAAGTTGCAATCAGTCACTTGATGAACAATAGCTTGTTATAGATGAATGCTAGCAGATATTAATTATGTATAATTGTAACAATGTAAAAGCAAAATTTTACAATTATAGTAATTAATTAGGACAGGATCATAATTGCTCCAACCATTATGAGAAAAAAATTGGAGAAAGAACATTCACACAACTTTACAAAATAGCAACCTTCTACACATATACACTTTCTAAAGTCGGTATGTGTGTGTGTGTTACCTTTGACACGGAGTAGAGTGATCAAATATAGCACCACTGATAGTCTTGTCATATATATTTAAATGAAATAGAATGAATACATTAGATTAAACTTTTAGGGTACTAAAAATAAATGGGTTATAAGAAACATTCTGACATTATAAAAAATCTGGAATAAGAGCTACTCAACAAAAAAGACTAATTTGGTCAATGTCATGGTAAGAACATGAAGTAACTTCTGCTGATTGAAAAACCACTTCGAAGGGGCTCGCATCATGGCACTTCAGATTAAGCCCCCTCCTGTACAGCTGGCATTCTATGAGTGCTGTGAGTGCCAATTTGAGGCCCAGCTGCTTCACTTTTTTTGTTTGTTTGTTTGTTTTTTTTTTTTTTTTGACAGGCAGAGTGGACAGTGAGAGAGAGAGAGAGAGAGAGAAAGGTGTTCCTTTTGCTGTTGGTTCACCCTCCAATGGCCTCCACGGCCGACCCGCTGCGGCCGGCGCGCCTGCTGATTTGAAGCCAGGAGCCAGGTACTTATCCTGGTCTCCCATGGGGTGCAGGGCCCAAGCATTTGGGCCAACCTCCGCTGCACTCCCTGGCAACAGCAGAGAGCTGGCCTGGAAGAGGGACAACCGGGACAGAATCCGGCACCCCGACCAAGACTAGAACCTGGTGTGCAGGCGCCACAAGGCGGAGAATTAGTCTATTGAGCCGTGGCGCTGGCCTGGCTGCTTCACTGCTGAGCCAGTTCCCTACTAACATGCCTGGGAAAGCAGTGGACAATGGCTCAATGATTGAACCACTGCCTCAGGGAACATTTGAGGAATGAAGCAACACATAGAAGAACACAGAAGATTCTCTCTCTCTCTCTCACTCTCTTTTTCTTGCTTCCTCCCTGTAAATCTGCCTTTCCAATGAATAAATCTTAAAAACTGCATTATTATCAAGTGCAGTATTTGAGCTTTGACTAATCATTTTGGAAGGGATAAAAACTAATACAATGTATCTGGGATAATTGGGAAAATCTAAATAAATAGCACTACAGAAAAATTGCTTTTCTCAGATGTTGTTGTGTTTTTATAGTAAAACACTTTTGTTTAAAACGCTCGTGGGTGGATTGTCGTAATATCCATAGCAATTTTTTTTCTGCCCACTAGAAATCTTTTTTATATATTACTTTTTATAATAACATTGGAAAATAAATCTAAAATAACTGTTGACAAGTCTTAAATGTATATTCCAAGTCCAGATTACTCTCTGATTTACATTGTCAACTGCCTTTTGAAAAATCTCAATTGAGCTAATAGACATTTCCAAATTTTCATGGCCACAAATGAACTACTGATTTTTCCTTCCAAAACTACCTGCCTGTGGTATTCACATCCTGTTTTCTGGGAATTCTGTTCCAGTTGCTCATGACAAAATTTTAAAACGTATCCTGAACTTTTTTTCCTTAAACTCTGTATCTGATATTTCAGAAAATTTTATTGGCTGTAAAATCAAAATATATTCAAAATCTCATCTCTTTCGCTTATATCATCTTTGTCCAAACTACTATCTTAAACTCTTGCTCAAATTCCTGGCAAATTCCTGGCGCAGTCTCCTAACTGCTTCCTTTCTATCATTGCCTTTTTTAGATCTATTCTTAACCCAGCTCCATAATCATCCACAAATCAGTCAGCGATCCAGGCTTGGCAATGGCAGTTCTGCTATATTAAATGTATCATTTTCACAGTGAGTTTAGTTTTGTCATTTCATAACTAGTGAAGAGGGACAAAAAGTCTAACCAAAGCATTTTTAAAAAGATTTTTATATATTCATTTGAGAGGTAGAGCTACAGACAGTGAGAGGGAGAGACAGAGAGAAAGGTCTTCCATCCACTGATTTATTCCCTAAATGGCTGCAATAGCTGGAGCTGGGCTGATCTGAAGCCAGGATCCAGGAACTTCTCTGTCTCCCACTTGGGTGCAAGGGCCCAAGAGCTTGAGCCATCTTTCACTGCTTCCCCAGGCCACAGCAGAGAGCTGTATCCGAAGAGGAGCAGCCAGGACTAGAACCAGCACCCAAATAGTATGCCAGCGCCACAGGCAGAAGATTAACCTACTGCACTATGGCACTGGCCCCCCAATCAATATTGAACATTGCATACCTCAATTCCTGTCCTATATCATTGGCCAGAAGTATAACCATAGTAAAATAAGCATTCAGGAAAAGGAAGTCCTTAGAAGGGGAATAATCACAGCCCCATAGTAGTTTTGAAAGACTGATGGACAGAAATCTGAAGGACTACTTATCTTGGCTGAGTGGCTGGCAGGGTCCTTGGTTGCTGGCCCCCTCCGGTTTCTGCTTTCTGGGTGTGACTGTGTTATTTATTGTCCTCCATAGCCCCTACTGTATCCTCTGGGACATCCATGTCCTTTAAATGAAATCTAATGTAACAGGAATTGGAAAACGTTCACAGCCTTCTTTGTGCTGTAAGGAATTGAAGGCTCAGGGTTGCTTATGAATCAAAGTGAAACTCTGACGTAGGAGAAACGTTTGGTTTCATGGGCAATAAAAATCCTACAGAGCCTCACTAGACTTCTCATTTTTTTGCTTCTGATCCATACACGTGGAAAGGAACACAGTTCCACCTTCTCAGTAGGTAACCTTGTAAAAACTGCACCAGGTCCTCTCTATTTATTAGTTTTTTTTATTAGCCCCATTTCCTTTGCCCCTCAAGTTTAAAATAACACCATGAAGGCAACTGAAATAACAGAAAGATGATGGGTGTCCTCTATCTAATCTTTGCATCTGGGTAATTTTAAGTAATAGTGTTATCTGTTGCTGTTTGTGATACAGATACACTTAGATTTTTTTTAACTTTAAAGTTCCCAAATTTATGAACTTTTCAGAACTTTAATTTTCCAGCCACAAAGATATCATTTTGCAACAGTTTTCTGACATCTTTCTTTATATCATCTGGGCTAACTCTTATTTTTATTTTAGATTTCCTTCTTTTTATAAGTTTCATTTATTTATTTTTTATTTATATAAAGACATGAAGACCAAAGGAGACAGACACAGAAAGATTCTCAATCTACTGGTTCACTCACTAAATGCCTATAATAACACAGCCTGGGCCAGGCCAAAGTCAGGAGCCTGGAACTCAGTTTAGATTTCCTACTTGAGTGAAACACCTTAGCCATCATCTTCTGCCTTTCAGAGTTCACATTATCCAGGAGCTGGACCTGGGACTCAAACCCAGGCACTCCAATATGGGATGCACGCATCCCAAGCAGCATCTAAGCACCGCATCATATGTAAACCCATTGATTTCCTTTTTGTAGTCAATTGCTAAAAGTGTAAGGAAAAGTCAGCACACAGAACCATTCAGAATTTCTGTCAACTACTTTTCTCAGAACTACAGTCTCAGAGGCACATAGTCTGTCTTCCAACCTACAGCAAAAATACTTTCACAGAACATTTTGCCACAACATGATGACATTCTCCAGTTTCCAAACACAATATGTGTGAATTCTCCATCTGTCACCCTGTGCATTTCAGATAGAATCATTGTTTGCATAATAGCACCCAACTTGCAGGTAGCATCTTTTTGTTTTTATTTTGGAAACGAATAACAAATTCAGTTCAAAGAAAGATATTCCAAAATCACAGTGGTTTTTACAGGAAAAAATTTTTCTGTTTATTAGTTTAGAAATATGTAATCTAGGGTTGGTTGGGAGCTTTCCAATTATGTTCTACATCATTACCATTATCCAGCCAGCAGAGAGGAAAAAGCAGGGTGATGAGTCCATGATAAGCATCTTCAAAAGTATATCCAGGAAATTGGGCATAATTTTTACACTCACATGACACTGGTACACATTTGATCATAGGACCACATCTGATTGCAACAACAACAAAATCAGTGTTAGTATGCTAACAATCTCACCTAGAAGTCCATAGTTCTATTTTTTAAAAAAACTATTTATTTGCAAGTCAGTTACACAGAGAGATGGAGAGACAGAGAAAAAGCTGTGCCATCCACTGTTTCACTCCCTAAATGTCCCAACAGCCAGGACTGGGCCAGGCTGAAGTCAGGAGCCTAGTACCCCACCCTCATCTCCCACATAATTGGCTCAATACATGAGCCTATTCTGTTTTCCTTGGTGCATTAACAGGGAACTAGATTAACAGCACATTAGGGGCTGCAACCAGTGCTCCTTTTGGTTGCCAGCATCACAGGCAGTGGTTTAACCTGCTGTGACACAACACATATTTACATTTAAAAAAGAGAGAGAGAAAGAGTTCATTATCTTTATCACAATGGTCTTTGTGTCAGTTCCTGTACAGGATGTTACAGGTACAATTGATAAAACTTGAACAAGAAATAACCCTGTTATTTGTGGAGTTGCTGGACTTTAGAAGAGTTCTCTAGATTCTGTTCAAAATTGCATGAAACATTAGCTTTTATTTATTTATTTGACAGATAGCATTAGACAGTGACAGAGACAGAGAGAAAGGTCTTCCTTCCGTTGGTTCATCCCCAAATGGCTGCTACGGCCAGAGCTACACTGATCCAAAGCCAGGAGCCAGATGCTTCCTCCTGGTCTCCCATACCAGTGCAGGGGCCCAAGCAACTTACTTTGATTAAAAAGTAAGCCATGGCACCGGCCCCGAAACATTAGCTTTTTTTTTTAATTTATTTTATTTATTTGAAAGTCAGAGTTACATAGAGAGGTAGAGACAGAGAGAGAGGTGTTCCATCCTCTGGTTCACTCCCCAGATGGCTGCAATAGCTGGAGATGTGCCGATCCAAAGCCAGGAGCCAGGAGCTTCCTCTGGGTCTCCCACACAGGTGCAGGGACCCAAGGACTTGGGCCATCTTCCACTGCTATCTCAGGCCATAGCAGAGAGCTGGATCACAAGAGGAGCAGCCAGGACTAGAATTGGCGCCCATATGGGATGCAGGCGCTTCAGGCCAGGGCTTTAACCCGCTGTGCCACAGTACTGTCCCCAATATTAGCTTTTATGTCAAGTCTTTGCCAGCCTTGAAAGAGAGATGGAGAAAAGACACCTTCCTGGGAATGAGAGATGTCAACTTTGAGCAAAAAAAAAAAAAAAAAAAAAAAAAAGGAAAAAAATTTACCAGTGGGGCCAGTGGCAAGGTAGGTTAGGTTAAGCTGCTGGCTGGCTTTGCAGCAACAAATGGGCAACATTTGGAGTAACAGCTGCTTCACTTCTGATTCAGTTCCCTGTTAATGCACCTAGGAAAGCAGTGGAAGATGGCTTAAGTGTTTTGGCCAGTGCACATGTGTGGAAGACCTGAAAGAAGCTCCTAGCTCTTGGCTCCTGGCTTCTGCCTGATTCAATCATGGCCTTTCCAACCATTTAGGGTATAAACCAGTGAAAGGAAGATCTTTATGTGTCTCTCCCTCTCTCTGTAACTCTCTCTCTCAAGTAAACAAATCTTTTAAAAAAAAATTTCAGAAAAATAGGCATAAGAGCATAAAAAAGTGAAATTTTCTTGAAGACAAATTAATAAGTGAACAAAGTTTTTAAGTATCTAGGACACAGAGGAACAATGTGTAAGGGATAATTTCAATGGCAGCACAAAGTGCAATGGACACCTATTTATTGAAATGAGAGTGCTAGTGGAAACTTTACTGTGAACCCTGACTGCTTTGCCTTTTGCAGAAGATTCTGTATTGCCCCATCCGTATTGCTCCTTCAGGATTCAGTCACACAATATTCCAGCTGTTGAGGACGTTGATGCTTGTGTGCCTTGTTATATTTCTTTCCAGGTCATCCTCATCTAAGGAGCTGCCTCAATTAAATTTACAAACTCTCCTAAGGGCATCCAACTTTGAATGCCTACTGGATGCTAGACTAGAAAGGCCAACATATTTTCCTCAATTTGAGACTACATTTAAAATCTATCCCTGCTCTGGAGCACACACTGGGAGTTGGTCTTCAAATCCATTGTAATTATATAACAGGTTAAATTCTCCCTTTGACCCATCAGTCCTGCTTCTTCCACACCTTGATACCTTTTGCTGGATACAGTCCTGTGAATCTTCTGTGCACAAATCCCTATTTCAGTCTTGCCTTGAAACCTGCCCTAAAACACCTCTGCTTTTCTAGTCAACCAGGGAACTGATATAGGATAACTCATAACATGGGAATTGTCTCTGACTCAATTTGGAAACAAAATCTCTCTTACTATATGGTCTTGAAAGTGGGTAAACCTTCAAGTGGCATACCAGTAAGGCTTATCCTTAAGGTTCTCAGATTATTTTATAGCTGAATATATTTTTCAAGACTATACCTTACAACAAAATTGGGATATAACAATAACTAAATTAATTTTCATCAATTTACATGGGTTTGTGCAATCTTTGAATGTTAGATAGCATGTCAGTCATCTAGATTTTGCAACTGACAGATGACTTAGATTATTTGTGTGATATTTAGAACACATCACTTACTTGCTCAGATGTATCTCTCTGCTCTCTTGTGAGAGGCAATGATTAAGTCTAAATCATTGCCATGCTCCCTGTTTCATTCAATAGCTGTTTAGAAGGTATTTTTAGAGAAGCTGAGGAAGGAGAACTAAAATAAATACAAGTTAAGAAGCCATTCTAGACTTCTGTTAAGTCACTTCCAATACCCAGTGGAAGTGGTAAGACCTACTTGTCCCTATAATTTATACTCATCTCATTCATTACTATTGCTTCATTGAAAGTCCTCATCATGCTACATTAAAAATATTAAAATAGCCCCCTAACTGTTCTCCATGACATCACTGCTTACTTTATTCAATTTACCAAGTTCATGCTTCATAATGCGACTTGAGAGATCTAAAATGAATAAACAAATGTGCCAGTAAATAAAGAAGTAATGCCCCTGCTTCATATGCTTACAGAATGAAGTTCAAACTCCTGCTCAATCATCCAACCCCTTACCAGAGTGAGTTCTGCCTACATCTCCACCATTTGCTGCCACATCTTTTCATGCACTTGTACCAGTCGCACCTACCACCTTCATCCCAAATGTGTCTTTCTTACTGTAAAATTGATTTCTTTCTTTGAAATTCCTCTTCTTCCATTTTCCAATTGCTCAACTCCTATTGATCACTTAGTTAAATTGTAGCCTATTTAAAGGAACATTTATGACTTTTAACTTTATCATAGAACCTTTTTAAATGTCTTCTATAATACTGTAGCTTCTTGAAAGAGTAAATGATGTATTTCATATTTCAGTAGTGAGTATAATACTCTCAAATTTGCAGAAGAGAAAATTAAAGAAAATAGAAAAATCTTCCAGTTTCATGTAAAGGTAATTTTAATTTGGGGGGAGGCTGGAGAGCAGGATGGAGAAAAGAAATTGAAATAACCTACAAAGAGAACTCAGAAACATCACTGCAAAATGTAGACAAATAACTCTAGGAAAAAGTTCATGGATTAATATAGACATTGTGGACTTCAAATTGGTTTCCTGACTTCATTATATTTATATGGATGCAGTTGGTTATCATTATTCACAGTTGTCATGTTCTATGGTGTCACAGGGAGTACTGAATGAATACAAAACCTTGTTTTATGTTTTTTTCTGCCTAAGGCTATTTTATTTAGTACAAAGTTAGTGTAAAAATGGCTATGAAAAAATGAGGTTAAAGGAATAGCTGTGGTGTAGTAGGCTAACTTTCTGCTTGCTGCACTAGTTCATGTCCCGGTGGCTGCTCTTCTGATCTGGCTCTCTGCTATGGTCCAGAAAAGCAGTGGAAGATGGCCCAAGTATCTGGGCCCTTGCACCTGCATGGAAGACACAGAAGAAGCTCTTGGCTTCTGGTTTCAGATTGGCCCAGCTCCAGCCATTGCAGCCATTTAGGGAGTAAACCAATGAAAGGAAAACCTTTCTCTCTGTCTCTCCCTTTCTCTGTCTGCAGCACTACCATTCAAATAAATAAATAAAATCTTTAAAAACAATATCATCTTGGTGCAAAAACTTTGGAATTTAGGCATAATTTTATCATTATATGCTTTTTCTGTAAACTTTTTAAAGACTCCATCTTTGCATGTATAATTTTTTGCACCAAAATAAATTTGTCTGCAATTTCATTTCCCAAGACATTGTTGAAATACTCTTGTACATTTTGCTGGTTCAGTGATCTTGAACTTTTGACCAACAGCACTATAATTCATGTATGAAAGATGTTTATTTAATGTACTTATGTTCTTCTTAAAGCACATCACAGCCTTCTTGTGCTTAGGAGTGCTAGGTGATTTTTCAGCACTACACTTCAAACCCATTTCAAGCAGTGAAGTCACCAAAGAAAGGCACAAAAAATGTGAAAGATATGGCATTGACTAGAGCTCAGAAGGTGGACTTGTTTATGGTATGAGAGGTAAAATAAGAAAAAGCACTGTCTTGTTGAGCCTCAGTCAAGTGTATGTAATCATACCGTGGGTGACTCAAGTTCTTTATTGCTTTGCAACTGTCGTTAAATGACCAGGAACTGATGAATTAAATGACACGTATTGATATTTGGTTTCTGAGAAGCAAATTCTGAGTAGCCTGAGAAGGCAAATTCACAAATAGGGAATCTATGAATAATGAGAACTCTCTATATTCGACTTTAGTTTTAGAACATCCAGTAGAGAATGGGAGAATTGCCTTCTCCCAGCAAGCAGTGTTTTTCCAAACTATAAAAAGATTTATTTCACCTCTTCTGTCTTTGTTTCTAAAAGGTCAGGTGTTTTATGTAGGTATTATCCAAAGCAGGGCCGAAAGGATCAAGAAAAGAGCGGGAATTAGTGATGAACCAGGAGATTAATCTCCCACTAATCTTGTGGTCTCATTCACCTACCACACGGAGGACTTTGAGTCACTTGCTGCACTGGTGTTTGTAATTAAAATGATGGATGCTGCTACGTGACTTTTCGCATATAAAACGTGTCCTTTTCTTTTCATGTACCAATTATTTTTTCACTGCTCTAGGTGCCTTTAAGATACATCTTTCGCTTTTATAGCGAAGTTATTTTTTAAATTAGATGAACCGGAAATATATTTCTCCAATAGTAAAGTAACACAAAGTTAAGAAAACTATACATGATTTTTTATTTGCCAAAAAATTCTTTCTCTATGAATTACACAGTGAAAATAGATAGCAGTTGCTGTTCAGTTGTTCTTTTTGTCCTTCACTTCAAATTTGTGACAAAAAAAAAACTAAACAACAACAACAAAAAAGCAGAAGGTCAGTTCCTCCCTCAGAATGATCACTTGTCTTCAACGTATTGGAAAAGAACTTCTCTCGTGTCCTCACTGATTTTCCCTGTTCAGTGTTTAGTGTAGCAGAACCAAAGCTCACATGCTATTAACCAGATGCTCCACAGAGAATTAGAAACCCTGAAATAATGGACAGCCAGGCCCCCTTAGAAGGAAGCATTGATGCAGACTGATCTGCTGTCTGCTTTAAACCCTGGTAGCATGAGGTAATTTACAACCTGTCATTTTCTCACTGAGTGAGAGGAATTACTCGCATGTTATCTATGAAGGTGCAGTATAATTTAAAGTGTTTTCTTTCCCAGCCTTTTGTTTCAGTTTCCTGCAGGATCTGAGAGGGTGGCGTCTCACTAAGAAGCTGGCATAAAATGAGAGCTTCGTGAGTGTGACTGGGAGCAAAATCAGGAGGGAAGGACAGAAGGAAGAGGAAATGTTGGAGCAAGAGGAGCAGTACCATCAAAGTGCCTGAAAAAAAAAAAAAAAGAAGAAGAATATGAACAATATGAAGTGACGAAAGGACTGGCATGTGTCTCAGTGAGCTAAGCCGCTGCTTGTGACACCCTCATCCCATATGAGCACTGGGTCAAGTCCTAGCTGTTCCACTGTTGACCCACCTCTCTTGTAATGCGTCTGAAAATGCAGCAGAAGATGGACAATGTACTTGGGCCCCTATCACCCACATGGGAGACCAGGATTCAGTTCTAGGTTTCTGGCTTCCACATAGCCCAGTCCCAGCCATTGCAGCCATTTGAGGAGCTAACCAGCAGATGGAAGATTCTCTCTCTCTCTCTCTCTCTCTCTCTCACACACACACACACACTCTCTCTCTCTCTCTCTCACACACACACACACATACACACACACAAGTAATTAAATACTTTTTTACAAAGAAAAAATAAATCTTATGACTTGACAATGTGACTGTTCATAAGGAAGGAACATTAGCATACAGGAGGGCCAGCAGTCAGATTAAAAGGCGATCTTCTAAAAGTTAACAATACAGTGATGGCTGGGAAGGCAGCAGGGATGGAGGCATGAGGAGAGGTTGAGTGAGGGGCCTTAGGCGCAGCTGGATTGTTCAGCTGGAGAGCAGCTTTGCCTTCTAATGCGCCTGGGAAAGCAGCGAGGAGGGCCAACGTGCTGGGGCTCCTGTGACTCACATGAAGAACCTGGAAGAAGCTCGTAGCTCCTGGCTGTGCCCTGGCCCAGCCCCAGTCATTGTGGCCACTTGGGGAGTGAAAAAGCAGATGGAAAAATCTCTCTCTCTGTCTCTCTCTCTCTGTGTCTTTGTCTTCCCTCTCTCTTTCTCATTCTACCTTTCAAATAAATAAATACTACTTTTAAAAAAATTTCTGAGGTTCTGTTGCAGTCGGGTGACTATAGAAAACATTAATGTTCAAATATTTCCCTATTAAAATACACTAGAAGATTGAATTTCAGATGTTCTCACATATGTAAGTCTTTTTTTTTAATTTTTTGACAGGCAGAGTGGACAGTGAGAGAGAGAGAATGACAGAGAGAAAGGTCTTCCTTTTGCCATTGGTTCACCCTCCAATGGCTGCCGCGGCCGGCACACTGCGGCCGGTGCACCACGTTGATCCGATGGCAGGAGCCAGGTACTTATCCTGGTCTCCCATGGGGTGCAGGGCCCAAGCACTTGGGCCATCCTCCACTGCACTTCCTGGCCACAACAGAGAGCTGGCCTGGAAGAGGGGCAACCGGGACAGAATCCGGCGCCCCGACCGGGACTAGAACCCCGTGTGCCGGCGCCGCAAGTCGAAGGATTAGCCTAATGAGCCGCGGCGCCGGCCACCATATATAAATCTTAAATGTTTTAAGTGATAAATGTTTTTACTCTGATTATACATTATATAATGTATACATGCTTCAAAGCATCACTTAATAACCCATAATTATGTATAATTTTGTATGCCTGTTTATTTTGTTAAATAAAAATTCAAAAGATCCAAAGTTTAAAAAGCAAATGGAAGTGTTTCAGTACATATGGTATATTAAATTTATGTTTGGATTTTCAACTTCCAGAAATCCCACTAAAAATAAAATCCCACTGAAATACTAGGTAACTTAAGGCATAAATCTACAAAGATGGAGATAATAGCAGCACAGACATTGATAATATAATTTTGCATATTAGAAAGTAGGTGGGCCGGCGCCATGGCTCAATAGGCTAATCTTCCGCCTGCGGCGCCTGCACACTGGATTCTGTCCCGGTTGCCCCTCTTCCAATCCAGCTCTCTGCTGTGGCCCGGGAGTGCAGTGGAGGATGGCCCGAGTACTTGGGCCCTGCACCTGCATGAGAGACCAGGAGAAGCACCTGGCTCCTGGCTTCAGATCAGCAGGTGTACTGGCCACAGAGCGCTGGCCGTGGTGGCCACTGGAGGGTGAACCAACGGTAAAAGAAGACCTTTATCTCTGTCTCTCTCTCACTGTCCACTCTGCCTGTCAAAAAAAAAAAAGTAAAAAAAGTAGGTGGAATGGAGATAACTGACAGATCAACACTAAGAAAGCCAATTTCTAAGATTGCGATTGGAAGAACTAGGAACCAACTCGAGGAACCCGTAGCATTAGATAACTTCTGGGAGTTGTGGTGAAGTATTGGGAGTGTACGTGTTTACATGTAGGGAAATAATCCCAACATGAGGTCACTCCAGGAATCATCATTTCGAAAGCAGTTCATAACCACCTCTTCTATTTTGAAACAGATATATTCTCTGAAGATGTTATAAACAAGTGTCTATCAGTCAGGGTTCAGACAGCAGAGCAGCATAACTGTAAGTCTTAAGAAATTATGTATGTATTCTAGAAATTAGACTTTACATAAATGCAGAATCACAGGACAGTCAGGGAAATGATTACCAGTCCTTCCAAGTAGACAAAGTTGTCCAACAGTGAAATGGACCACAGAAAGAAAGCTCATGGAAAAGTCCATGGGTAGCTACTGCCTCTTTGTATATTCAGCAGAGTGCCAGACAGTAAGCCTGGGGCCCCTGTGGTCAGCGTGGAAAACACTTAGGAAGACACATGGGACATAGTACTCATGAAAATAAGGACAAGTGGAAGCCTTTTAAAGACTCAGTGTAAGCCTGGCCTATACAATCACGAAAGGAACTTCAGAGAAAACCAACACTGAAATTTTATCTGCAAATATTACCAATGTTTCTCTTTTTTTCCCAATTTAATAGAAACAATACAGGGAAAGAGATTCTGGTAAACACATTTGCCCTGCATAACCAAATAAACTTCTAAGCTTCTCTGGACTGATGCAGTACAAGAACAGTTGAGGACTGGTGTCCTCCAGGCAAGCAGTGGTGTCTTTTAGGCAAATACATTCATGCACATAAAAAGCAAATACCTCTGTCTTCTTCCTCTACTCCCAAAATACCAGAAGCTAAGTCTTTGCTCTCCAGACTGGAAGGGTCCTCTCATGGAATCTTACTTCCAGCAAAACAAAAG
Organism: Oryctolagus cuniculus; assembly: GCF_051225735.1. Lineage (NCBI taxonomy): Eukaryota > Metazoa > Chordata > Mammalia > Lagomorpha > Leporidae > Oryctolagus > Oryctolagus cuniculus. The sequence goes on along the minus strand of NC_142870.1, from coordinate 87,277,477 downwards.
CCTAAAAGTTTGAACAACGGCTGTTCCCTAACAAATGACTGAGCCCAATCCTGTTACAGTGAAACTGCCAGTCAGTAAGATCCATCCATATGCTCAGAGCTGCAAGTTAGCATTTTAGTTCACAACACTCCAAAATATGAAAACACAAGCAAAATCTCCAGAAAACTAAGGAAAGCCTCTACCACAGTAGAGGCAGCCAAACCAATAATCAAAAGAAACAACCTGGAGTAAGTAGAGGTTTTTTGCTAACAAAAACAGTTTTAATTATCATTGATATTTTCAGACAAATATTATATGACATTAATTTAAACAACTCTAGATATTATGAAAAGGAATTAGTGACCTGGTGCTGTTTCGTAACGGATAAAGCCACGGCCTGCAATGCCAGCATCCCATATGGGCACCTGTTCAAGTTCCAGCAGCTCCACTTCCGATGCAGCTCTCTACTTTGGCCTGGGAAAGCAGTAGAATAAGGCCCAAGTTCTTGGGCCTCTGCACCCATGTGGGAGAGCTCCTGGCTCCTGGCTTCGGATCAGCGGAGCTCCAGCCATTGGGGCCATCTGGGTAGTGAACAAGCACATGGAAGACCTCTCTCTCTTTCTCTCTCTTTCTCTCTCTCTCTCTCTCTCTCTCCTTCTGCCTCTCTGTATCTCCACCTTTCAAATAAATAAATCTTAAAAAAAGGAAACAGAATTAGTAAAAACAAAGAGTGGTGGGCATTTGGCACTGTGATTAAGACACTGCTTGAGAATTGTGCATCTCATATATGAGTGCCTGAGGTTGACTCCCAGATCCACTCCCAATCACAGCTTCTTGTCAAAGGGAAATAATTACCCAGTCCATTCTTAAAGGCAGCAGGCAATGGCTCAAGTTCTTGGGACCCTATTGCCACGTGAGAGACTCTGATTTCGTTGCTCCTATTTTCACCCTGACTCAGGCCTGGTTGTTGTGGACATATTGGTGGGAGAACTAGTGGCGGGAAGATTGCTCTCTCTTTCTCTCTCTACTTTTCTCTCTCTCTCTTCCCTTCTTCCCCCATCTTTTGAATAATTTTTTAATGTAAGCATTAAATAAAACATAAAACATGATATCCTATAAGAATTACATCATCAGAGAAAAATTGTAAAACTCAACTGAAAACTTAGTATATACCAAGTTGATCTGCTGTATATAAAGATAATTGAAAATGAATCTTGATGAAGAATGGGATGGGAGAGGGAGTAGAAGATGGGATGGTTGCAGGTGGGAGGGAGGTTATGGGGGGAAAAGCCACTATAATCCAAAAGTTGTGCTTTCAAAATTTATATTTATTAAATAAAAGTTGAAAACAAAATTAAGGACATCACTAAAATAGGTAGCCCAAAAAGATAAAGAAGATAGGACAAAACAAATTGAGCATAAGTAATCAAGAAAAATTTCTAAGACTGATTATTGGCCTAACCAAAATTACAACAAATCTCTACCAAGGAAAGAATGAGGAGGAAGTTTACATGTCTGTGGAGATGTTGATTGAGGAGAAATATTCATCTTTCAAAATTAGTAGTAAATTGATCTGAAACCACAGAAAAACATATAATGAAGTTGGGATACAATCTTGATATTTAGCGATATTAAGGTATTTATAGGAATTCAGATATTTAGAGATATAAGGTATATTTACAAATGATAGTTCTTGGATAAGAAGCCAAATTAAAGAAGGACTCATCATCACTATTTTCCTTAGTAGGTCTGGTAGGATTAGTGGCTCTGAACTGAGCACTCACTTAATTTGCAAAATTTAAGCTTAAAAAAAATGATAAGGTAGTAAGGAAGTAGATGCAGTCAGTTATACTGAATTTGATAAAACATTGAAAATAAAGGTAAATATGGAATTTAAACATAAATAGAGAAAATATATAAAATATTTCGATGAAGGAGGTGTGGGAAGGAAGGTTGTGTGGAATACTGTGGAGGGAACAAGGAAGAGGTACAAATATTGCTAGGTTGAAAAACAGCAATTAATATATGAGACAAAAATGAATGATTATACAGGAGAAGAGGTAATAAATGGATTGATGTACTTAAGAATTCTTATGGAAATCAAAGCCCACAAAAAGGCTTATCTTTGTGAAATATGAGAACACAGTCTTCCCAGAACAAAGTGAAAGATCATCGGACTCAAATTAAAATCTGTTCTAAAGAAGTCAGTTTTACTCTAGAAAGACCTTGAAGCAACCAAGCAAAAGAGTAAGGATCCTGTGATTGGTGACAGGGCATAGACATTGTGTGAGTTCTCTAATCACAGGACTTATTGTGACACATTGTGTGTCAATGTTTGGAAGTAGATATATGATTTCCAATAGAGCAACTTTTCATACAAAATATCCTCTAAAATTAATACAGGAATATGCATGATTCATCTTTCCATCTCTGATTTCTTTCCATGCCTTTCAAACCTCAGGCTAGATTTTAACTAAAATTATATACTGTTCAATACGATAACTGAAATAAAATTTTTCTGAAAATGTTAGTTGAGAATTAACTGACTACATAGAAAGCCATTGTTTTCTAATTAGGTAATTACATTCATTAGTATTAATCTTCAATGTTAATCTGAATAGGATAATCAATTGGATCCACAGGCAAACAACAGAGAGAAAAATCTTCAAATATAAACAACCTTAAACTTAGTTCCTTATTGTTCTATAATTTAACAAAATTTCAGAGTATGAAAGTGGACATTAAAGATGGCATTATTTTGAACATTAATTTTTACTAAATCTATGTTTAATAACCCACTTGTATTAAAAAAGAAAAAGCCATTTTTTGGAAAAGAAAATCTTGTTTTGCTCTTTGAAGTAAATGTCTATGGAATATGCATGTGAGTTATTCTAGCTGTGAATTTATTTGTACCTGAATGCAAAGGCAACATGAATAGTCTTACAAATGTGGCAGGATTCCCACAAACCCCAGAAACCACATTAGCCAAACAGCTAGAGCTCAGCAGGCTATCTACAGGACAGTTTGTCTGAGAGAAGGTCATAGTGACCTTGTCAATTGCTGACTCTGTAAATAATTACCTAATTCACAAAGCAAGGGGACTCCACGGTCTGCCTAGTTTGAAAACAGCATTAGCACAAAAGAAAATCTGCTTCTTGCTATGTATTCGTTCCCTCCTGACAACATTCCATAAGAGACCAACACTGAATCTGGGGCAAGAGAAAAAGTATCATTTGCTGCATACTTACCACAGGTAATTTGCAGATATAATTGCAGAGACTTGTGTCTCATCAGTACTAAATATGATGAAGATTCCTGCCAAGGAGTTACTCACAGTCATTACAATCAACATGTGTGGCTGTTGTGAGGATCAAATGCATGCTGGCCTCAGGACTCAGCAGGAGAGGGGCAGGGACTCTGAGCAGGCCACACATTCAAGTCCCAGGGAAGGAGGTAGATACACAATGGATAATGCCCTTCCCCATCCTCCTGGCTTATGAAAATAAAATAACCAGTTACTTGCTATGTGAGACACAGCCAACAGGGAAGAACATCAAACAGCCCCCAACACATACACACCCGGCATATGACCATATGAAAAAACAGAGAAATCTTGAAGGCAGCCAGAGAAAATGATACACTGTCCAAAGAGGAACAAAAGATTAGAATGATGATAGACTTTTCCAGAAATGATGCTAACCAGGAAACAATGGGTTAGGCCACTGCTTGTGATGCTTACATTCCATATGGGCACCAGTTTGAGTCCTGGCTGCTATGTTCCTGATCCAGCTCCTTGTTAACATGCCTGGGAAAGCAAGGTATGGTGGCCCAAGTGCTTGGGCCCTGCCACCCATACATGAGCCCAGATGGAGTTCCTGGCTCCTGGCTTTGGTCTGGCCCAGACCTGGCTGATGACTCTGGGGGACTGAACCAGCAGATAGAAGATCTCTCTCTCTCTCTCTCTCTCTATCTTTCCCACTCTTTCTCTCTCTTTCTCTCTCTTTCTCTCTCTCTCTCCCTCGATCTCTCTTTCTCTGTCACTGCCTTTCAGGAAAATATATAAATACATCTTTTTAAAAAATATATAATGGAAGAGAAGACCCTCCTTAACTGAACCCCAGACTCTGACAACATGTCAGGGTGTCAGGCTGAAAACTGCACTCTGTTCTCTTTTACAGAAACTGATCTTTCAGTTGAGAATGTGTGCAGGCTGGAGCAAGGCCATGGGTTCTGTGCTCCAATGCACCAGTGCCCCAATGACTCCCTACTTTACCCCTGACTCTGACAAGATCTCTATCTCCTTTTCTGCTTGGCTCACTTCCAGGTGCTCTCTTTGTCCTGCCAGCTTTCCTCATTTTTTACTCACGCCAATTCCTGGTTCCATTAGTCAGGATCTCCTTAAACATCTAGTTGATCTTGCATCAGAATTTAGGTTTCCCCTTTGCAGACTCAGTTGGCCTTTCCTGTGTAGTTACTACTTCAGGCATAGATGCCCTCGTGACCAGGACTTGTGGAAATAGGTTCCCTGGCATGGTTCGCTGGCACCCTCTCTCCATATTCTAGCTCAGAACCTTAGTTAAGATTGTCATGGAGACTAACTTTCAAATTCAGGCCTATAAGATGTGGATAAATATTAGGAGGCATAGAATCACTGGTTCTTTTCATGTACAAGGCAAAGTGATGGTACATATTTGCACAGGCAGAGGCCCATTTCAAGCAAAATGCTGGTAAATTGATCACTCCCAGAATGTGTTATTCCAGCAAATATAAATCCTAGGCTACAGGGTGGCTGTGTGATGCATCTTTTTACAGTTGAGTTTGCAGCTTTTCCACCATCATTTTGATGAGAATGAGCTTGAATATGCTTTCTTGATCCCAGAAGTACAACTATGTCAATAGTAGTTGCACTTAGCAGGATAATCTGTTACAGCATAACTTCTGTGTTTCAAATGGAAAGGGTGCTAGTATAGTTTTGGGATTGGTTGCCTTTGAATGGAGCTTCCCTTTTGGTATTTTGAGGCCTACGAGATATATCTAAAGAGCTTACTATTGTGGAGATTGAAGACTTCTTCTGTTGAGTGTGGAGAGAGGAAAGGACCCATGTCTGCCATCTTGTGTCACTGGAGCTCCTCTGATAGCTTTAAGATCAATGGACTTGGGGATCAGCACCATGGTGCAGTAGGTTAATCATCCGCCTGCAGTGCCAGCATCCCATATGGGTACTGGTTCTAGTCTCTGCTGCCCCTCTTCCAATCCAGCTCTCTGCTGTGGCCTGGGAAAGCAGTAGAGAATGGCCCAAGTGCTTGGGCCCTTGCACCCATGTGGGAGACCTGGAAGAAGCTCCTGGCTCCTGGCTTCAGACCGGTGCAGCTCTAGCCATTGTGGCCATCTGGGGAGTGAACCAATGGAGGGAAGACCTTTCTCTCTGTCTCTCCCTCTCACTGTCTGTACCTCTACCTCTCAAATAAATAAGTAAAATCTTTAAAAAAAATCAGTGGATTTGCTGTTGTTTTAGACAGGAGACAAAATTTTGCTGTGAATGTTTTCTCCTTTGTGCTCCCACTGAGGATATACAACAACAAGGTGTAAAGCTCTTCTTAGTTTCCTGGAGGAAAGGGGCTGTAAAGTACCAAAGTCTAACACCCAACTCTGCTAGCCCTCAGTGAAATACAACCGAAGGAACCAGCATGTAGGAAAGAAAAGTTTTGTAATCCATAAGCTGTACTTTGGAAATTTATATTTATTAAATAAAAGTTAAAAAAAGAAAGAAAAGTTGGAAAGAAAAGAAAACGAGGAAAGAAAAGCATGAGACTGTATTCTTGGTGACGGAAGGTTAAGCAGGAGGATTTTTATGGAAAGACCTTTTTGAATAGAAAGAGGAAATCATAAATATATTGTAAAATGTTTGTGGAGATTGAATGCTGTTTAAAATAAGGATGGATGAGATTAGAAGGAACAAGTGACCTATAAAGCAGGATATGCAATAGTCATCCTATAAGGAACCATTGAGACTTTTCTTCCCCAGAGTAAAAGGCCCAACAGCCAGAACTGACAAGATAAATTGAAATAAGCAAGGATAAAAAGGTGAACATCTACAAAGATTTTAAATAAACTCATCTAGTCCTACATGCCCATGTGTCCATTTGGAAAGAGACACCTCCTCACCACAAACAGGTCGCCTATCAGATACCAGCAGGAGACAGATAAATTGTTGCCTTCAATTTTTCATCCCCAGGAAGTGGACACAATGTAAGCCACATCAAAAAGGGGCAGATGAAATAACCAAAGGAAATAAATTAGTGGACTTTGTAGACAAATCAGCAGCATAGGGAGCATCCATACCTGGGACAATAGAGGCTACATTAATTTAGGAAGAATCCTTGAATGGGGTAGAGTCCCAACAGCCCTCTAATAAGTTGAAGTGGGCACTCTCCAAAGAATACACTCTTCAAACTTAAGGATGCAATGCAGTTTTGGAATCTTCCTGATTATTTTAAATTAATCTGACAGTGGGGCTCAATTCTCTGTCATCATATGGGTAAATGTTTTGCATTAGTGAAAAATTCCAACAGATTTGGGTGAGGGGATAGAAAATGAAGATAGATTAAAGAGAAAATTGCAATTTCCACAGAAAGATTGGCTTTTGAAAAGTTACAATGATGTTTTTTGTGAGACAACTTTGTTAACTGGCTCACCTCCTATACTGATGACCAATTGCAAGTTAAAATAATTCTAGTAAGCTATCATCATTCTGACCTCATGCTTCTGTAGGAACTTGCTGGTAACAGCAGGTAAGCTGAACCAAGGCAGATCATTTGAACTGGACTTGAAAGAATCAACTGCAAAGCCCACCTAAGATCAGCAATTCTGACTGCAGACCTTTTTGAACTGGAAAAGGAGGGAAGAACAGTTAGAATGGATGTGTGAATGGGATACTTGGCTTGACTGCAGATTATTGGTAATACAATGGAGCCTGTGACCAAAGATTCTTTCCTTAGAATACTGTGTATGTGTGTGTGTGGTTGCCGCATTGTGGCAGGCACAGGGAGTGGCAATCCCACCAGGCAGGTTTTTGGGGCTGGAATGGTACCTCAAATTCTCAGTGACTGTGGAAGCATCCTGCTCTCTTTGCTCCTTGGAGTGGAAGAGCGGGAGAGAAGACATGCACATGTAAGAGACAAGTTCCCTTGTGACCATGCACAAAAGAGCAGGGAAGAGAAAGATGCTAAGTCATGCAGCCGCTTTATGCTTCCCTGCAGCATCTGCACATCACTCTGGAATGGGAACAGGCTCACAGGAGATGGTAAAAACAAATACAAGGGGCCAAGAGAAGGCATTAGAGCCATCCACTACATTGCACAAGAAGGGCTCTGTGCAGTCCCCTGCAGGGTCCACCATACAGTCATAGAGTATGCTGTCAGCACAGTTTTATATTCTGTCTTATTGTTTGCCTTGCCCTCTTACCCTCTGTTGTCTTGACATATACCTGTGCTTCCACCTCCGAGATGTAGGATGGGTAGTCATGCACCTGAAAAGGGCTGAAGGTTTTGTCACCCAGGTAAGCAACCTCCATGAATGGTGGTACTCAATAAAAGGCCACCTCCTTAGGTGTCCATGGCCTTTAGTGGCACCTCTTGCTCTTGGTAGCCCTCAGTCTCACTTCTTGTCTCTTAAATCTTCTAATCTGACTCATTCCTCCTCATTTAGAGGCATCAAGTTTCAGATGGTCATGCAGATGAAACCTCACATGGAAGCCTCCTTTTGCCAGGGACCCCATGTAGGCCTCTGGGGAAGGTCCCTGATTACTATCTTTCTTTTTTTTTTTTTTGTATTTTTTTTTAAACTTTTATTTAATGCATATAAATTTCCAAAGTACGACTTATGGATTACAGTGGCTTCCCCCCAATACCGTCCCTCCCACCCACAACCCTCCCCTTTCCCACTCCCTCTCCCCTTCCATTCACATCAAGATTCATTTTCGATTATCTTAATATACAGAAGATCAGCTTAGTATACATCAAGTATGGATTTCAACAGTTTGCTCCCACACAGAAACATAAAGTGAAAAATAATAGATGATTTTTTTTAAATGATGATGAAATCAGAGCAGACCTATTGTCATGTTTAATCCCAGTGAGAGTCAAGTTGGGAATTGATAATTTCTTTTTTTTTTTTTTTTTTTTTTTTTTTTTTTACAGAGGATCAGTTTAGTATGCATTAAGTAAGGATTTCAACAGTTTGCACCCCCATAGAAACACAAAGTGAAATATATTGTTTGAGTACTCATTATAGCATTAAATCTCAATGTACAGCACATTAAGGATAGAGATCCTACATGAGGAGTAAGTGCACAGTGACTCCTGTTGTTGACTTTACCAATTGACACTCCTGTCTATGGCATCAGTAATCTCCCTATGCTCCAGTCATGAGTTTCCAAGGCTATGGAAGCCCTCTGAGTTCTCCGACTCTTATCTTGTTTAGACAAGGTCATAGTCAAAGTGGAGGTTCTCTCCTCCCTTCAGAGAAAGGTACCTCCTTCTTTGATGACCTGTTCTTTCCACTGGGATCTCACTCGCAGAGATCTTTTGCCAGAGTGTCTTGGCTTTCCATGCCTGAAATACTCTCATGAGCTTTTCAGCCAGCTCCGAATGCCTTTAGGGCTGATTCTGAGGCCAGAGTGCTATTTAGGACATCTGCCATTCTATGAGTCTGCTGAGTATCTCACTTCCCATGTTGGATCACTCTCCCCTTTATTTACTCCATCGGTTAGCGTTAGCAGGTACTAGACTTGTTTATGTGCTCCCTTTGACGCTTAGTCCTTTCATTATGATCAATTGTGAACTGAAACTGATCACCTGGAACAGTGAGATGGCATTGGTACATGCCACCTCGATGGGATTGAATTGGAATCCCCTGGTATGCTTCCAACTCCACCACTTGGGGCAAGTCAGCCTGAGCATATCCCAAATTATACATCTCTTCCCTCTCCCATTCCCACCACCATGTTCAACAGGGATCACATTTCAGTTAATTTTCAACACTTAAGAATAACTGTGCATCAATTACAGATCTAAACCTGTTGGAGTGAGGTGGACACTATGGGAAACGGTGGCTTGATCAGCATAGCCCTGACTGTTAATGAACAACTTAATACATTATCCCTCTTAGTAGTTTTTTTTATCTGTTCTACTTAATATGACTGGTTTAGATCTGATTACTATCTTTCAATGGCGCCCCCTGTTAGCATGAAGCAGCCAGAGTATCTTTCATCCCTTTCCCTAATGGAGGCTAGGCATACTTCTTCACTGGGGGCAATGATAGGGATTCCTCAGGCCCCTGGAAAGGAAAAGAAAACATAGGAACGAAAAAGCACAGGATGTAAGTTTCCAGGAGCCTGGGGAGACATATGCAGTGTTATCTTCAAATGTTGAGTCTGCAGAACTGACCCGATTGAGTCTCTGCACTCTTCAGTGCAAAATGGTCTATTCCAACAGCAGTTCCCTGATTGGTTCATACAGAAAGCCTTATTAGCGTATGCTTTCAGTTCCCTGATTTGTTGTTATTCTGGCCTCCCGAATTCTTACTTTGGTCTCCTGATTGTTTGTTATCCCTGTCTTCTGTTGGTTGTTATTTTGCCCCCCGCCCATTTGGTTAAATCTGTACTCACTTCTCAGAAAGAAAATCAGAGAGAGCCACTTTGTGTATAAAAGAGCTGGCACTTGCAAGATTCTCTATTAGCTCCTTCCTTGGAGTCCCCCTCCTGATTGCTGCAGCAGGAAGTTTCTTGCCTTCAATAAACTTCATTTTACTTATGGTCCCTGAGCAGGTGGAAATCCTTTGGGGTGAGAAAAGAACCAAGATCATCCACATCATCCCTCAACATTACCATTCAGGTATTTGTTTCCTAGCTCTGTCTTATAAGGGGGACTGGAAGAAGTGACATCCCATCAGCAATGATAACACCTAATACACACAGTTTAAGTTCTTAATGTCATTCTCCAACTAAGCAAGCCAGAGCTCCCTGGAAAAGTATTGGACTCCAGAGCTAAAGAAGTGAAAACACAAGAATAGACTGGAGTACCTTGTGGTGCCAGAAATAAAGAAATTAAAGGATCAAGGCATGTGACAAATAGGCATTCTAGAAGAGTTCACTAAGTTCAAGTCTGGAGCAATGTGAGCATCAAAATAGATAACTGCTTTTACTGAATCATAAACATATGTAAAGTAAATATACATGACTCCATACTAAATAAATAGAGGATTCAATAAATACAAGAGGGAGAAGGAGCATTGCATCTCTTCCTTAAGAAATAATTTGCATTAATGAACATAGAATAAAGCTAGAAAGTTGAGGCGTTGTGGCGCAGAGAGTTAAACCACCAATTGGAATGTCTACATCTCTGATCCAAATGTCTGGGATTACATACCCTCTCTGCTTCCAATCCAACTTCCTGGTACAGGGCTTGAGAGGCATCAGATTCTGGCCCAAATTCTTGAGTTATTGCTGCCCAAATGAGAGACCCTGTTGGAGCAGACCAGTAGATAGAAGTGTGCTCCCTGTCTCTCTCTGTCTGTCTCCCTCTGTCACTCCACCTTTCAAATAAATAAATGAATGAAACTCTTTTAAAGAAGAATAAAGAAATGAAAACTCACCATTAAAATATTGAAGTTATAGTTGCTACAAACAAGATCCATTAAAATTAATAGGTTAAGGTTTAAGGAGAATCAAAAGTTTCGTATAGTCTCAATGTATCATACTCTAACTATTTATTATTTTTTGAAAAGGTAAATAGCTATTGTGAATGGGATTGATCTTAGAAGTTCTTCCTCAGCCATGGCATTGTCTGTGTATACAAAGGCTGTTGATTTTTGTGCATTGATTATATACCCTGCTACTTTGCCAAACTCTTCTATGAGTTCCAATAGTCTCTTAGTAGAGTTCTTTGGGTCCCCTAAATATAGAATCATGTCATCTGCAAAGAGGGATAGTTTGAGTTCTTCCTTCCCAATTTGTATCCCTTTAATTTCTTTTTCTTGCCTAATAGCTCTGGCTAGAACCTCCAGAACTATATTGAATAGCAGTGGTGAGAGTGGGCATCCCTGTCTGGTTCCAGATCTCAGTGGAAATGCTTCCAACTTTTCCCCATTCAATAGGATGTTGGCTGTGGGTTTTTCATAGATTGCTTTGATTGTATTGAGGAATGTTCCTTCCAAACCCAGTTTGCTTAGAGTTTTCATCATGAACGGGTGTTGTATTTTATCAAATGCTTTCTCGGCATCTATTGAGATAATCATATGGTTTTTCTTCTGCAGTCTGTTAATGTGGTATATCACATTGATTGTCTTGCGCACATTAAACCATCCCTGCATACCAGGGATAAATCCCACTTGGTCTGGGTGGATGATCTTTCTGATGTGTTGTTGCATTCTATTGGCGAGAATTTTATTGAGGATTTTTGCATCTATGTTCATCAGGGATATTGGTCTGAAATTCTCTTTCAGTGCTGCATCTTTTTCTGGCTTAGGGATTAAGGTGATGCTGGCTTCATAGAAAGAATTTGGGAGGACTCCCTCTTCTTCGATTGTTCTGAATAGTTTGAGAAGAATTGGAGTTAGTTCTTCTTTAAACGTCTGGTAGAATTCAGCAGTGAGTCCGTCTGGTCCTGGGCTTTTCTTTGTTGGGAGGGCCTTTATTACTGTTTCAATTTCTGTCTCAGTTATGGGTCTGTTTAGGTTTTCGATGTCTTCCTGGTTCAATTTAGGCAGGTTGCATGTGTCCAGGAATCTATCCATTTCTGATAGGTTTCCCTGTTTGCTGGCATACAAGTCCTTGTAGTAATTTCTGATGATTCTTTTTATTTCTGTGGTGTCTGTTGTTACATTTCCTTTTTCATCTCTGATTTTATTGATTTGGGTCTTTTCTTTTTTTATTTATTTGGGCCAAGACGTTAAAGATCTCTACGATGAAAATTACAAAACCTTAAAGAAAGAAATAGAAGAGGATACCAAGAAATGGAAAAATCTTCCATGCTCATGGATTGGAAGAATCAATATCATCAAAATGTCCATTCTCCCAAAAGCAATTTACAGATTCAATGCAATACCAATCAAGATACCGAAGACCTTCTTCTCAGATCTGGAAAAAATGGTGCTGAAATTTATATGGAGGCACAAGAGACCTCGAATAGCTAAAGCAATCTTGTACAACAAAAACAAAGCCGGAGGCATCACAATACCAGATTTCAGGACATACTACAGGGCAGTTGTAATTAAAACAGCATGGTACTGGTACAGAAACAGATGGATAGACCAATGGAACAGAATTGAAACACCAGAAATCAACCCAAACATCTACAGCCAACTTATATTTGATCAAGGATCTAAAACTAATTCCTGGAGCAAGGACAGTCTATTCAATAAATGGTGCTGGGAAAATTGGATTTCCACGTGCAGAATCATGAAGCAAGACCCCTACCTTACACCTTACACAAAAATCCGCTCAACATGGATTAAAGACCTAAATCTACGACCTGACACCATCAAGTTACTAGAGAACATTGGAGAAACCCTTCAAGATATTGGCACAGGCAAAGAATTTCTGGAAAAGACCCGGGAGGCACAGGCAGTCAAAGCCAAAATCAACTATTGGGATTGCATCAAATTGAGAAGTTTCTGTACTGCAAAAGAAACAGTCAGGAGAGTGAAGAGACAACCGACAGAATGGGAAAAAATATTTGCAAACTATGCAACAGACAAAGGGTTAATAACCAGAATCTACAAAGAGATCAAGAAACTCCACAAAAACAAAACCAACAACCCACTTAAGAGATGGGCCAAGGACCTCAATAGACATTTTTCAAAAGAGGAAATCCAAATGGCCAACAGGCACATGAAAAAATGTTCAAGGTCATTAGCAATCAGGGAAATGCAAATCAAAACCACAATGAGGTTTCACCTCACCCCGGTCAGAATGGCTCACATGGAGAAATCTACCAACAACAGATGCTGCCGAGGATGTGGGGAAAAAGGGACACTAACCCACTGTTGGTGGGAATGCAAACTGGTCAAGCCACTATGGAAGTCAGTCTGGAGATTCCTCAGAAACCTGAAGATAACCCTACCATTCGACCCAGCCATCCCACTCCTTGGAATTTACCCAAAGGAATTTAAATTGGCAAACAAAAAAGAGGTCTGCACCCTAATGTTTATTGCAGCTCAATTCACAATAGCTAAGACCTGGAACCAACCTAAATGCCCATCAACGATAGACTGGATAAAGAAATTATGGGATATGTACTCTTTAGAATACTATACCGCAGTAAGAAACAACGAAATCCAGTCATTTGCAACAAAATGGAGGAATCTGGAACACATCATGCTGAGTGAAATAAGCCAGTCCCAAAGGGACAAATACCATATGTTCTCCCTGATCGGTGACGACTGACTGAACACCAAGAGGGAAACCTGTTGGAGTGAGGTGGACACTATGGGAAATGGTGGCTTGATCAGCATAGCCCTGACTGTTAATGAACAACTAAATACATTATCCCTCTTAGTAGTTTTTTTATCTGTTCTACTTAATATGACTGGTTTAGATCTGTAATTGATGCACAGTTATTCTTAAGTGTTGAAAATTAACTGAAATGTGATCCCTGTTGAACATGGTGGTGGGAATGGGAGAGGGAAGAGATGTATAATTTGGGATATGCTCAGGCTGACTTGCCCCAAGTGGTGGAGTTGGAAGCCTACCAGGGAATTCCAATTCAATCCCATCGAGGTGGCATGTACCAATGCCATCTCACTGTTCCAGGTGATCAGTTTCAGTTCACAGTTGGTCATGGTGGAGGGACTGGGAGTCAAAGGGAGCACATAGACAAGTCTAGTACCTGCTAATGCTAACCGATGGAGTAAATAAAGGGGAGAGTGATCCAACATGGGAAGTGAGATACTCAGCAGACTCATAGAATGGCAGATGTCCTAAATAGCACTCTGGCCTCAGAATCAGCCCTAAAGGCATTCGGAGCTGGCTGAAAAGCTCATGAGAGTATTTCAGGCATGGAAAGCCAAGACACTCTGGCAAAAGATCTCTGCGAGTGAGATCCCAGTGGAAAGAACAGGTCATCAAAGAAGGAGGTACCTTTCTCTGAAGGGAGGAGAGAACCTCCACTTTGACTATGACCTTGTCTAAACAAGATAAGAGTCGGAGAACTCAGAGGGCTTCCATAGCCTTGGAAACTCATGACTGGAGCATAGGGAGATTACTGATGCCATAGACAGGAGTGTCAATTGGTAAAGTCAACAACAGGAGTCACTGTGCACTTACTCCTCATGTAGGATCTCTATCCTTAATGTGCTGTACATTGAGATTTAATGCTATAACGAGTACTCAAACAATATATTTCACTTTGTGTTTCTATGGGGGTGCAAACTGTTGAAATCCTTACTTAATGCATACTAAACTGATCCTCTGTAAAAAAAAAAAAAAAAAAGAAAAGAAATTATCAATTCCCAACTTGACTCTCACTGGGATTAAACATGACAATAGGTCTGCTCTGATTTCATCATCATTTAAAAAAATCATCTATTATTTTTCACTTTATATTTCTGTGTGGGAGCAAACTGTTGAAATCCATACTTAATGTATACTAAGCTGATCTTCTGTATATTAAGATAATCGAAAATGAATCTTGATGTGAATGGAAGGGGAGAGGGAGTGGGAAAGGGGAGGGTTGTGGGTGGGAGGGACGGTATGGGGGGGAAGCCATTGTAATCCATAAGTCGTACTTTGGAAATTTATATGCATTAAATAAAAGTTTAAAAAAAAAAGAAAAGGTAAATAATAATTTACAGTATGGAAATCTCACAAGCACATCATATGTCAAGTTGTCAATGTTGATGTGACCAGTAATAAAATATATTGATGCACTAAGAAAAACATGGTAAATCTAAAGTAGTTTTACCAGGCTCAATCTAATCTCAAGAAAACATCAACCACAAATTGAAAAGCATTATCTAAAATGCCTGATCAGAACATGGCAAGAAGAAGTATTGAGGTCTTGAAATGCAAGGAAAGAGAATTATTATAGATTGTAAAAGACTAAAGTAAGACATGACTACTAAATAGGAGGTGGAATCTTCCATTAGATTTAGTAACAGGAAAGGTACATAGTAGAAACACTGGTGAAGTTCAAAAGAAATATGTGATTTAATGATTATTGAAAAATGTTACCTTTTTATTTTGATAATTATGCTATAATTATATAAGATGTTAACATTACCACAATCGGGGTAAAGGATAATTAGGACTCCCTGTTTTATTTAACTCTTCTATAAATATAAAATTATTTAAAAATAAAAAAAGATTAGTGGTGTTCTTTCCCTGGATTCCATTTTAATGGTGGTGGGCACTAGACCTGAGCATTCATATTTTCTTAAAGCTCTCCTGACAATTCTAATGCTAGTCAGCCGTAAGCACATTGCTTGAAAAGGGTAAAAGAATCAAAATAAAATGGTAAATAATTTAAAAAGTAAAAAATAAACATAACAAATGGAAAATTATTTATATGGTCTAGAAGTTTGTCAATAGAAAATATGTTTTTACAAGTCAAAAACACTTACTATCATGTTCATTTCATCAATCAATAGACATAAGAAGCAAAGAAAATAAGTGGGCATTTGGCACAGTGGTTAAGTTGCTGCCTGAGATATCCACATTCCATGTTGGAGTGCCTGTCAGCTACAGTTCTTCTGATACAGCTTCCTGTTTATGTGTACCATGGAAGGTAGTCAATGATGGTCCAAAGATGTGAGTCCCTGCCACCCGCTGTGGGAGACCCTGACTGAAATCTGGGCTCTTAACTTTGGCTAGGCTAGGCTAGTCATTTGGCTATGGAACCTCTCTCTCTCTCTCTCTCTCTCTCTCTCAGCTTTTCAATTGAAATAAAAATTAAAAATTAATATTAAAAAAGAGAATAAGGGCCGGCGCTGTGGCTCACTTGGCTAATCTTCCACCTGCGACACCAGTACTGCGGGTTCTAGTCCAGGTTGGGATGCCAGGTTCTGTCCCAGTTGCTCCTCTTCCAATCTAGCTCTCTGCTGTGCCCCGGGAAAGCAGTGGAGGATGGCCCAAGTGCTTGGGCCCTGCACCCGCATGGGAGACCAGGAGGACGCACCTGGCTCCTGGCTTCAGATCGGGGCAGTGCACCGGCCATAGTGGCCATCTGGGGGGTGAACCAACGGAAGGAAGGCATTTCTCTCTGTCTCTCTCTCTCTCACTGTCTAACTCTGCCTGTCAAAAAAAAAAAAAAAAAAAAGGAATAAAGCACAATAAAATATTTATTGGTAATTGCTTATTCATTAAGAATTCCTCTACTCCTTTCATTTTTTTTTTAATATTTGCTTTTATATTTGAAATGCAGAGTTACAAAGAGATGGAGAGACACAGAATCTTCATTCTGCTAGTTCACCCCCTGAATGTTTACACCGGCCAAAGCTGGGACAATTCCAGGAGCTAAGATCTCCCACATGGGCAAAAGAGGCCCACGTACTTGGACCATTATCTGCTGCCTCCCTCATGCATTAGTGGGGAGCTTGATCAGAAGTGAAGTAGTCAGGACTCAAACCCCATTGTTCCAATATGGGATGCTAGCACTGCAGGCAACAGTTTAACACACTGTGCCACAATGCCAGCTCCTCTGTCTTTTATATTTTTCTTGTTTAAAAAAAACATTTATAAATGCTAACTTTATAATTCTATAACCAGAAGAAATTAATTTAAGGTTCATTATGAGGAGCTGAGCGCAGGAGCAATTTTTTCACAGCCCATCGGCAGGGGTGTGTTGCTGCACAGCACATGGGGACTTGGATTGAAGAAGTGAACCTCTGTGTGAGTTCTGGACTACCTAGACTCCATTGGATAAATTCACTTTACCTTAGAATACATAAATTATTGAAAACTGCTCATTCAAAGTCCATTCAAAACCACATCCCATGGCTTCATTTATATTCCTATCTACATGACCCCTGAATTCAGGTCTTGAAGCATCTCCATTTAAATTAGCTGTCACTTGGAAACTGAAGGAAAATAGTGGATAAGAAGAAGAAAAGGTACAGGTCACTCCTTGACTTTTCTATTGATTGAGTGACCCAAGAACTTCATGTATAATAGTATAAAAATGTAAATTAGGAACTTGTATAAAAAATTCAGCCTCTTTCCATCTACCTACACACATTCTAGATTCATAAACACTTAAGAAGTCTTGCAAAGGGCAACCCATAAAGATTTTTATTTTTAAGAAAATGAACTAACATTTTTAAAAATATTTCTTTACTAATTTGAAAGGCAGAGTTACAAAGAGGCAGAGACAGAGACAGACACACAGAGAGAGAGAGAGAGAGAGAGGTCCTCCATCCACTGTTTCACTCCCTACATGACCACAATGGCCAGAGCTGCACCAATAAAAATCCAGCAGCCAAGAGTTTCCTCTAGGTCTTCCATACAAGTGCAGGGGCCCAAGGATTTGGGCCATATTTTACTGTTTTCCCAGGCCATAGCAGAGAGATGGATTGGAAGTGGAGCAGCCGAGACTCGAACCAGTGTCCATATGGGATGCCAACACTGAGGGCAGAGCTTTACCTGCTATGCTCAGCGCAGGCCCCAGACTAACATTTTTAAAAGGTTTGTTTCTGATAAGAATGCAGATATTCTGCCTCTCAGAATCCACTCTATCTAATGACAAAACTCATCAAGCTATAACCAGGAGTTAGCCAGAGTCTAAACCATTCTGATGGGCCAAGAGACTGTGTTAAGCATTAAAGGTTTTATTCCATTAACTGTTTGCAATTATATTTTGCAGAGGTATTATTAACCCACTTTGTGGATGAGAAACTAAATCTTAGAGGGAAGACAGCATGTGCCCCACTGCAACAGATATAAGAGTGGCAACTCCTCATTCTCAATCTTTTCAGCCATAGCTTTGGCCAAATGGAGGAAAATTATTGGTATCACATGATAAAACATCTCCCTGTTACAAGAATTGAGATACTTTCTTCTCAAATTTATCAAACTTTACCAGATATCCAGAGGAATCCTTGTATCCTGAAGATTCGACACACTCAAATCTAAACCTAAAATATGGATTGTAGGCTTATATATCATATCATAGCATACCAAGGCTAGAAGAAATATAGGAATCATCGGATTACTGTTTCCAATTCTTTTACATTTATAAACAAAATACTATTTCTTTAAATTTTACCCAGAAGTTCTCTACACCAAATAGACAAAAGCAGAGCTGTACGTGCTGCCGTGACGTGGGATCTAAATACACAACCACGTACGTTCTTTCACCAGTCTTCCCTCCTACCAAGGGGGTGACTATGCTGCTTCTCAGAACCTAGAGCATCAGGATCCCAGGAGGCAGGGAAGGGAGGAGAAATATCCCCTGGACTTTTCTGGAGATCAAATCTAAGTCCAAGATCATCCAGATAGCCAGTAGATCTCAATGGAAAATGAAGGGACTCAGACTACAGCCATCTCATCAGAATCAAAGGCAAGGAAGATAATGACCAGTTCCCCATCAAAATCTTTTTTTTAAACTTTTATTTAATGAATATAAATTTCCAAAGTACAGCTTTTGGATTACAGTGGCTTCCCCCCATAACGTCCCTCCCACCCGCAACCCTCCCCTTTCAAACTCCCTCTCCCCTTCCATTCACATCAAGATTCATTTTTCGTTTCTCTTTATATACAGAAGATCAGTTTAGCATACATTAAGTAAAGATTTCAACAGTTTGCTCCCACACAGAAACATAAAGTGAAAAATACTGTTTGAGTACTAGTTATAGCATTAAATCTCAATGTACAGCACACTAAGGACAAAGATCCTACATGAGGAGTAAGTGCACAGTGACTCCTGTTGTTGACTTAACAAATTGACACTCTTGTTTATGGCATCAGTAATCAACATAGGCTCTTGTCATGAGCTGCCAAGGCAATGGAAGCTCCCTGAGTTCACTGACGCTGATAATTTTTAGACAAGGCCATGGTCAAAGTCGAAGTTCTTTCCTCCCTTCAGAGAAAGGTACCTCCTTCTTTGATGACCCGTTCTTTACACTGGGATCTCACTCGCGGAGATCTTTCATCAAAATCTTAAGGAACGCTTTCCCTGTCTGGCTGATAGCCCTTCAGGAAATGCTGTAACTGAAAAGTGATTCTTCTCTCCTTCATCCATTTACAAGATGATGATGGACTGCGTGGCAAGGGAGAAAGAGCAATGAATGTACCAGTGGTGTGAGAACAGCTTCAGTATTAGTCTCTCTTGATCCCAGTTGCTTCATCTGCATAAGTGGGTAAATAATCCCTGCCTGACAAACGTATGGTAGACTTAAGGCAAGCTGCTTCATCTGTAAAGTTTAAGAAAGGGAAAACCCACTTTACTATTTTTAAACAGCCAAATTCGTGCAGTTCAGTAACACATGGTTTCTATTACTTTGCAGTGTATTGAAATGATCAACTTTTTTATTATCATTTCTAGCCATTTATTTTAATTTTCAGCTTCCATGCTTGGTGGTTCCTTTTTCAAACACCAATAATAAAATTAAGTGATTAGAATGCCTGAAGTGCCCTGTTCTTATTTGAGAGGCCCCACAGTCTTCTACCACTTTGAAAATTGTGTTCAAGTTTCCAGCAAATCCTGGCCTAGCCAATCTTCCCCTCTTCTTCTTCTTCTTGCACTGTGGGCACTCCAGGAGCCATGTGATGGGCCCAGCTGTAGCCAAGCTCTTCTGGCTCCTCACAGCCAGCCGAGACGTGCCTGTCAGCCTCTCCTGCCCTGGGCTCTGCTCCAGAGTCAACCTCTCCGCCACCCCCTCCACTTCCTGGCAGCTGGAACAGGAGGCTGGAAGCCAGTAGCAAACTGTGACGCCTGGCTGTTTGGTCTGTCACTAATGACAGCCCCCGCTGAATCATGACTCAATAGCTGTGCCTTTCCTTCAAACGGGTCCAAGGGAGAAAAAAGGAAAGGCCGTTCTGACCTCTGGCCTAAGTTCCTCTGATGCAGAATGCTCCTATTGACTGGTTTGCTACAGTTTTGGAGGTGGAAGCAAACTGAAAATGTAAAAGGACGTAAGTGAATTGTGTTCAAGCCTGTCAGTCTGACCCTTGAGTTTAGAAAAGACTTGTGTTTCTTCTGGGAAAGACAAGGCAAAGATGAAGGGAAAGTTTAATTAGCTGCCACTCAGTTACTATAATAATATTAAAAACAATGGAAATGTGCTGAGAGGGAAAAACAAAAGAAACAAAAACAAACCAAATAAAGGATGAGAATGCTAAGATTAATTGTCCAGCATCATTTTCTTTCTCTCACCTGCACCTTTGATTGGAGGTTGCTCAGTGGTGACTTAACTTCTTTCCCCTGTCCCTCCTATGATTTTTTCCCCATGGCAACTGCTTTAAAAAATCAATGCACTGGTTAGCTTCAATGTGAAGGCAAGTGCACAGAGTGACTGGCTGTACTGAAAAAGCCTTGTGCAACAAGTCACAGACCCCCTAGGCTGGGGACATGCAGCACTCAGTGTGGCAGAAAGAATTCCATGGCAAACTACAGGTAGCAGAATCACAGCTAGCTCTGCTTATTGGCACGCTGGGAGGATCACCATTACCTCTGAGGTCCTTGCCTTTTCAGAGTGCAAACAGCTGTCTGATAGCTGGCCCTTTTCTTTCTGCTTGTTGCTGACACTCATATTGTTTGTTCTTTCTTTCTTCAACCTCGCACTGTCCTCTGAGGATATTCTTTTCTTTTCTTTTTTTTTTTAAAGATTTGTTTATTTATTGAAAGGCAGTTACCGAGAGAAAGGGAGAGACAGAGAGAGCTATGTTTCATTGGTTGATTTACTTCTCAAATGGCCACAAGGATTGAACCAGGCGAAAGCTAGGAATCAGGAGCTTCATATGGGTCTCCCACATGGGTTCAGGAGCCCAAGTATATGGGCCTTCTTCCTTTGTTTTCCCAGTGCGTTAGCAGGGAGCTGGATTGGAAGTGGAGCAGGATGGATTTGAACCAGTGCTCATATGGGATTCTGGCAACACAGGCCATGGCCCAAACTGCCAGGCCATAATGCCAGCCCCTAAGGATTTTCTTTTGTATATCTACTCTTTCTTTTATTTGCACTTATTTTTGAATCCTTTTTTCCCTGTTTCCTGATCAAAATCATGCATTATTTTTCCCCAGGCATAAACTCCCTCACTCCAACCCCTCTTCCATTATTTTATTTATGAGCATCTTCATTTTTCACTTATTTTTCCTCACAATTCATTTAAATACTTTTCCCCTGAACTTATGTTCATTTTCTATGGCTCCAGATTTGCTTTTGTCTCCAAAATGAATTTTCAAAAATTCCTGGTAAGATATTAAAGACCACAGTGACTGAAGAGATTGTTGTAGATGTCTCATGGAAGCTGGAGGAAAGGCAGTGCTGGTGGTAGCATTCACACTGCACTCCTAATCTTTTCTCACAAGCCTCCCTTCCAGGGAGATAGGCAAATCAAAGGCTGCTTTTTCAGGCTCGTGGTTTTGAAGTCTGCTAGTACAGTTCCTGGTATATGCCATTTTAACTCCCTTCCAAATGAAAAAGTCTGAGCCTCAAAATCAAATATTTCTTCACTATTCCCTCAGGCTGCCTTGTCAAACCCTCTCACTGACTAAACACACCAAGCTTCACATCTTAAAACAAAATCTTTTAAACACAGAAGGATCAATGAGCATTTTACCTGAGAACAGACGTGGTTTTGTGCATCTGGGCAACTAACACAGCCAGTGCAAGTGCAACTCGACTTCACTTTATGCATTATGTGGGCTCCCATAAGATATGAATAGGCATAATTATTTAGAGAGGGACTCATGTTTTGTCATAGGATTTCACTGTACCTGCAAAAATCTAACATAAATGTGAAAGAGGATTGATTACAGGCCAAATTTAAATGCCATCCTATACAATTCAAAAAAAGGCTGACCTTGATCATTTGCAATCAATGTACGCTTATTTCTCTCTTTTTGGAAGCTCACAAAATGCAATCATAGACAATCCATGTTATCTTTGGGCATTCAGTCAAAGATATGTTTTGAAATAATTTACCATGTTAATGGTTTATTCATGAAAAATTTGTTTTAGCTACAGGAAACAATAAGAACTTAAATGTCTCACGTAATAGTTCCCAGAGGTTCAACAGATGATCAAATACATAATAGGCATTTTCTGTATTAACTATTTGTCAGTACCTGGGACACAAAGAGCAGGAATGGGGAAAATCAATCATCTATATGCCCTAAATTCAAAGCAGGTTCTTGTGGGACAATGTGAGATAATGATAATCTATATCATAGCAAATAACTTTGGGAAATAATATTTCTAGGAACACATAAGAAAGGTAAGTAGTTTAAGCATAGCAACAGAAACAAAGCAGGAAGCAAATAAATTAAGTGATCTTCTTAATCATCCAAATGTATTTTAAAAAATAACTCCAGTATTATCCAAACTATTAAATCGATAGACTTAATTTTTTTTAAAAAAAGTTAACATATTTCAAGATATTTTTTGCTGTAAGCCACTAATTCATTAATTCAACTTTTAAACTATGAGGGATGTGAAGAGTGAAGCTAGTTAGGAGACTCTTCTGAGACGATAAAAGTTGGAACAAACTCTATAGATAAAAAAAAAACTAAATTAGAAAGCAAAAACTAGAATTTTAAAATGTAATGACATATGCCATTAAAGAATATGGAAATAGCTCCTCAACTCCAAAATTCTTAAATGGATGACATTTTACATGGGTTTGTAAGCTTATTTTATCAATGAATCTTTTGTTTGTTTTTTGGACAAGGCAGAGTGGACAGTGAGAGAGAGAGAGAGAGACAGAGAGAAAGGTCTTCCTTTGCCGTTGGTTAACCCCGTAATGGCCACTGCGGCCAGCGCGCTGTTGCTGGCGCACCGTGCTGATCCGAAGCCAGGAGCCAGGTGCTTCTACTGGTCTCCCATGCGAGCGCAAGGCCCAAGGACTTGGGCCATCCTCCACTGCACTCCCGGGCCACAGCAGAGAGCTGGACTAGAAGAGGAGCAACTGGGACAGAATCCGGCACCCCGACCAGGACTAGAACCCGGTGTGCCGGTGCTGCAGGTGGAGGATTAGCCTATTGAGCCACAGCGCCGGCCTGAACCTTTGGTTTTACAACAGTTTTAGACTTCAGAAAAATTGCAAAGCTAATACAGAGAGTTCCCATAAACCTACATCCAGGGGTTTCCCTATTATTATATCTTTCATTCATTAATATGCCATATTGGTTAGAATTATTAAACCAATAATGACATGCAATTAACTAAAACATATTTGAAATTTTCTTGGTTTTTATTCTAATGTCCCTCTTCTGCTGCAGCATTCCATCTGGAATGCGACATTAGAATTAGTTTCTTTAGGCTCTTCTGGGCTGTGACATTTTCTGAGCCTTTCCACATTTTTGGTTCCTTTGAGAGACTTGAGTCATATTGCTATCATGAGTTTAATAAAATATTCCTCAATTGGGGATGATTTCCATGCTTAGAGTGAGGTAAGGGGCTTTTGAAAAGAAGACCGGCCGGCGCAGCGGCTCACTAGGCTAATCCTCTGCCTGCGGCGCTGGTACCCTGGGTTGTAGTCCAGGCCGGGGCGCCGGATTCTGTCCCGGTTGCTCCTCTTCCAGTCCAGCTCTCTGCTGTGGCCCAGGAGTGCAGTGGAGGATGGCCCAAGTGCTTGGGCCCTGCACCCGCATGGGAGACCAGGAGAAGCACCTGGCTCCTGGCTTCAGAGCAGTGCGGTGCGCTGGCCGCAGCGCACTGGCCACAGCAGCCATTGGAGGGGTGAACCAATGGCAAAGGAAGACCTTTCTCTCTGTCTCTCTCTCTCTCACTGTCCACTCTGCCAGGCAAAAAAGAAAAGAAAAGAAGACCACTGTTTGCTTCATGTCGAACTATCAACATGATTTACCTTTTTTGATTACCTTTTTTGATTACCTCTGATTACCTGTGCAAAGTACTGTTAGTCAGGTTTCTCCATTCCAATATCACCCTCTCCTCACCATTCCTATTTCTACTTCACTCTTTAGTAGGAAGTCAATATGCACAGACTCTACTTAAGGTTTAAGGAGTTAGGTTCCTCTCCCTTAAGGGTAGGATTCTAGAGAAATTATTTGGGGTTCTGCATGGAAGATTCCCAAATTCCTTCATTTTTAGTCACTCACATGATATATTAGTATGAATTCAATGATATAAATTGTATATTATGAGTTATAAATCAATTGGTTCATTTTCTTGCTTAAATTGTTCCAGTGTTGATCACAGGAAGTACTTTCTTGGGTCAGTTGGGCATACCACTATCATTGTTTTGTTTGGTTTTGAGTGTTTCTTTTCTTTCTAACACAACAAGATACTTGAGGTCAATCCTTATGTTTCCTACCTACTCCCAGAATCAATCAATCCTCCAAGGAGCCTTGACTTCTTTCATTTGTATAATGGTATTAGAAGCAGAGTAACAGGTTTGCTCATTGCTACTGAGTTGTTCTTTGCCAGTCTCAACTTAGAGTCTGCATGCTATAGCTTTGTGAACATATCTAAAAATATTTCCATGTTTAAATATCTCTGTCTACCTAAACTAAACATGAGTTTATACTGATGCTTCTTACTGGAGCCCATTCTCACATAGTTCATGTCGGCCTCCTTTCACTGAATGTACATTACCAATCCAAATGTAAAAAAATATGGCTCTCACTATGTGTTACCGATTTACCTAATTGGTCATTCATTTCCAGTGTACCTGTAAAGCTATTTCACTAGTGTTTACCCACAGCTTCATAAGGAACACCTGTGTCAATTAGAGGACTTTTATGGTCTGTTTGTTTTGTCTTTGGACTTCCAGACTCCATTAATTTCTGAAGTTTCTTAGGTCAGCATCTTTTTACCCCCACTCTTTGCAGTGAGATTGATTCATATGTTTGCAATAGAGATAAGTTATTTTGTCACATTTGACATTCTATTCTGAGGCACACACATCCAACCTCCTAAATGTAAATGGTATTTATATTTGTTCATATTAAGATTCATTGTGCTGAAAATTTCTATGAATTTAAAATAAAGCATGATGTCATGTATCAACCTTTGTAACATCACACAGAATGGATTCACCTCCCCTCAAAATATCCTGTGCTTTGCTTGCTCAGTCCTCCGTACTTCAACACAATGATTGATCTTTTTACCATCATCATTCTTTTACTTTTTCCAGAACATCATAGATTCATAACCATACAGGTTGTAAACCAGTTAGACTGATGTCTCACAGTAATAGGCATTCTGATTTATCTATATTATCCCTTGATTTTGTTAACTCATTTATTGCTGGTGAAAATTTCCTTATTTCTCTATAGGTAAAGTATTTCCCCCATATCCCACCTTTGGTTTCTTTTAAGAGCTTATTTTCTTTTTCATTTCAAATAAGACAGGCAAAGATTTAATTTTTATAGATTTATTTTAATTATGATTCTCTGAGTTCTCTGGACTATGGCTTTGCTTGTTTTATTAATTTTGGAAAGTTCTTGGCTATTACTATGTCAAATTTTTTTGCTATATTCTTTCTTTATTCTGCTATTCCAATTGCCATGTTACATCTTTTGAGATTACCCCATGATTTCTGGATGTTCTTTATTTATTTATTTTTTTTTTTAAACAGGCAGAGTTAGACAGTGAGAGAGAAAGACAGACAGAAAGGTCTTTCTTTCCCTTGGTTCACTCCCCAAATGGCCACCAGGGCTGGTGCTGCGCTGATCCGAAGCCAGGAGCCAGGTGCTTCTCCTGGTCTCCCATGTGGGTGCAGGGCCCAAGCACTTGGGCCATCCTCCACTGCCTTCCCAGGCCACAGCAGAGAGCTGGACTGGAAGAGGAGCAACTGAGACAGAACCCGGTGCACCGCAGGCAGAGGATTAGCCAAGTGAGCCGCGGCACCAGCCTCCTAGATGTTCTTTTCTTCTTTCTTTTTTAATTTCTTTTGTCTCTCTTTGCATGCCAAATTAGGAAATTTCTACATCAGTGTCTTTGAGGTCATTGATTCTTTCCTCAAATGTGTCAAATGTTTTGATGGACACATCAAAGGCACCCTTCATTTCTGGTCACTGTTTTTGATTTCTACCATTTCCTTTCATTTCTCTGTTAGGGTTCCCAAGTGTCTACTTGAATGTATGCACTGATTCTTGTATATTTCTACATACAAGAGTATGTACTTTACATTTTGATCAGAGTTATTCTACATCCCCTGTGTGATGATTCCAGCGTCTCTCATATATTTGAGGTTTGCTTTAGTAACTACTTAGTCTCTTCATACTATGTTGTCTCTTGTCTTTTTGGCATGTCTTACAATGTGTTGTGGCAAACTGTTGTGGTGTTGGGCCATACGAAGATAGGCTTTAGTGTTAAAATTCACATTAATCTGGCTAGGAGTTCAGCTGCGTTTAACATTAGCTGAAGCTGCAAGTTTCAGGGTTTTCAAGTTTCTCCGTTTCCTTATTTTTTCCCTGAAGAATTTGAGCTTTCCTATGTGTGCCTCTGAGATAATTTGCATCTTGAAGCACTTTCTGCACTTCACTGTTGTTATACTGCAGTCCTCATTAAAGATGAGATGGTATGAAGGAAGACAAGCAATATATAATTTCAGGATTAAACTTTAGTAAGTTTATTCCCAGGGCTATGAACATCAAAACTATTGATTCAGTTGTGAAACTGGAAGGCTAACGGGAACTGCAAGGGAAGGCATGTGCTTACACCAGGTGTTTAAAACCTAGTAAAACCCAGTAAAAAGTCTTCACCACTGAAGGTCAGCCTTTGTAGTGAACAGTGCTCTGGGCCTGCATACTAGGGTTGTTCTACTCTTTCCTTTGCCAGGGAATTTCACCCTAAGAAACTTGCAGGATTGATGGATATAAAATGTATTATTATGTGCCTCTCCCTCTCCTCATTAAGCTTTTCCTAGGAGATTCCATCCTCCTGTTAATCCACACTCAACCTCTAGAAACCTGTCAATATTAGCACTTAAGTGTTCTTAGCAGTTTATGGATGCAGCAGGTTCTGCTCTGTGTAAGATGATCATGACTGTTACTTTCTGGATTGCCTTATGTTTCTAAATTCTGAGGTTAGAATTTGCTCTATAGCTACTGTCTTCTGATGATAAGATAGTAGATAAGTCATAGATTTTTCAGCTTTATATTTTTCTACAGATAATAATGATGATGTCCAAGCTCTTATCAGGTAAGATCTGAAACCAAAGGCAATACATTTAATTTAAATATATTAACATTAATTTATTAATAAATATATTCTACTTGACATATTAAGTTTGTGGTTAATCCAAAAATATATTTCACTAGCAGAAGGATTCCTTTCTTTGTCTTGCATTTCTGAAACCTCTATTTGGAATTGTGAAATTCTTAAAAAATAGTAGTCCGTTTAATCTTGCAACTGTATAACAGAAAATATTGTTAACATCTTAAAAATTGTGTTATTAAACTAGATGGAGTTTATTTACTCATGCAAAGTGGTTTTAATAGTCTTTACCAATATTCGTAAAGTTCTCTAGTCTGAAACATAGCAGGGATCGCTTTTGCCTACTTGCCTCAACTTTTAGTGCCTTGGAAAGGGATCTACCAACCAGAGACTGTAATAAACCTCTTGCTGGCCTGTGCAAAATAAATGCATGCAATATTCTTAAGAAGGAACTTGAAGTTTCTGGTGTCATAGACTATGTGAGTTGTCATCTGGCTTCCACTTCTATATGACCTTACTATGTTATCTCAAACTGCTTCTTTGAGATCTTCACTTCTCAACTTTTCCTGTTCAGGAAATTATCACTCTTTTAATTTTTTTGTAAAAAGGGAACAGACTTCATGTGTTTCATACATACAGTTTTAAGAGCATAATGATAATTTCCATCCTACCTTGCTTCCCTCCCTTACTCCAACCTTCTCTCCTTTTTATTTTGCTTTTAATTTTGCAATGACTTACTTTCAGTTGTCTTTATAGTCACAAGCTTAACCATTCTTCTCTTTCACTGACATGTGCCTCTCTCAGATAGTCTACATGAATTTCCCTTCTCTAGAAGATAAATCACCTGTGTGCACATGTACACATAACTTGATCTAGCTACAAATTTCAGTTCCTTTTTTGCTCTCACAATAAAAGTTTTCAATCAACTAATGTCGTCTCATTTGTTGGAAACTATAGAGGCACCACCATATCTCAATTATTATGAGATATGTCTACCCATAACTATTCCTCTAAAATAATTTTCTTAACTTCTAATGAGAACTACCATGAGTGGAAGACAGATCGCTATGCTATATGTTCAACCTGAATTCCGGTTCTGACTCAAACACTTAAGTCTGTATGATTTTAAGCAAGTTCCTTGCTATAGAACTTGGTATTCTTTATGTAAAAAAAAAAGTAGGGGGACTTACCTGTAAGACTCAAGGTACTAATGGGAGTAATAGAAACTAGTGAGGAGTAATAGAGAAAAATTGAGATTTATTGAATACTCAATAAAATATCATTTAGTTATCACACTCTTTGAAGGAAATAATATTTAGATAAATAGATATAGATAAGAAATGGAGCTTCAGAAAAGGTAAGTATGTTTCTCAGATCATGATGAAGCCTCTAAACCACAGTAAATATCAGTAGACTTTATAAAAACGTCTTAAAATATTTTTCCTGGTTTAAAGAAACATTGACACAGCCTGAATTAGTTCCCATTTTACTACATGAGCATTAACTTGTGGAAGAGTTCATATTAATACCATAATAATATGCCAGTCTTATAACTGATGATAGTTAAAAAGAAAAAAAATAAGTTTTTCTATAATTTCTGGAATAGTATTCATCCTGAGAGAAAGAGTGATTTAATAGGAAATTTTACCTTCTGAGATTACACGTAATATAAAGAAAAACATTTTCAAACTTTAGAAGCATTACTAGTACTCCTAATAAAAAAAGAAACAAATGAGGTGAACTCTGAAATAAACTAGATTTTGTGCTGTAGCTAATTTCTGGAATGTAGAGAAAACAATAGTTAAAGTTTACAGAGGATAAATTGACTAAAATGTTCAGGATATAATGAAGGAGGGAATTATATAGAGAAAATGACTGAAATTTTCATACAGAATCACTTGAGTCCTTGAATACCAACTACATAGAATACAATAAATGAGGTTGGATGAAAACAACATTTGAAGATGGAGCAATGACTGAACAGCTGTACTGTCAACAACTCCCAGAGTTCACACATAACAAGAAAGTTCTGTCTAGCCAGTGTGAGAATACCGGGACCACAGGACAGTTCAATAGGGGCTCAGACATGCCATGTCTTATAGGTGAAGCTAAACAGAACTTGAGTTAAAGGTTCCTCTAGATTCTACGTAAAACATTTGGAAGGAAAACCTCAAAATGTTTAAACTAATACACAAATATGTTAACTAACTTTCAGAAAGTCTAACTTCTTTTTTTTTTTTTTTGACAGGCAGAGTGGATAGTGAGAGAGAGACAGAGAGAAAGGTCTTCCTTTTGCCATTGGTTCACCCTCCAATGGCTGCCATGGCTGGCGTGCTGTGGCCAGCGCACCGCGCTGATCCGAAGCCAGGAGCCAGGTGCTTCTCCTGGTCTCCCATGGAGTGCAGGGCCCAATTGGGCCATCCTCCACTGCACTCCCAGGCCATAGCAGAGAGCTGGCCTGGAAGAGGGGCAACCAGGACAGAATCCGGTGCCCCGACTGGGACTAGAACCCAGTGTGCCGGCGCCGCTAGGTGGAGGATTAGCCTATTGAGCCGCGGCGCCGGCCAGAAAGTCTAACACTTTTTAAAAATAATGTAATACTATTGGTAGAGTAACAATTTAAAATTAATGTGTATCATCACAGCAAAACCCAGTAAACATATAAAAAAAAAGTAGAAAAATGTGAAATTTTACTAGGAGACAGGAACGAAATAAAAATAGTTTTCAAAATTATGGTAATGAGGGTGTTCGCAGAAATAGTATCAAATTGCTTCTTAAAATGTGAATGTGGGGAACCACTTTCATATCCTAACCATGGAAGTAGGACCCCATGATTAGTGAGTGCTTAATAAACAAACATTTCTTAATTAAAAAGCACTATTATAAATGTACTCCATGTGCTCAAAGATGTAAAGAAAAACAGGAAGATAAGAAAAGTATTTAAGATACACTTTTAAAACTGAATAAATTTAAAGAAATTAAAATACATATGAAATTATTGAGAGTGAATTTAACAACAGATTACACACTGGAAAACCAAAAGAAATTATGCAAAAATGAGACACAGAGAGAAAAAAGGTGAAAAATTTGAAAAAGAAACCCAATGACGCATGAGCAACATCAAATGACCTACAATAACTGTAAATTAGCATTTCAGAAGAGTCAAAGAGAAAAGATAAACATATTGGAAAATATGATGACCTAATTTTTCCAAAACTGATAAAAATTATAAGTTAACAAATCCAGGGAGGGCAAAGTCCACATGAAGATGTAAGTATGAAGAAATTCAAATCAATAAATATTCCTATATTAATTAAGTGGCTAGAAATCAGAGCTGAAGTCAAAATATTTAAAGCAGTCAGAGAAAAATTACCAAATATGGTAGGAACAAATTTCTCATTAAAAATATGCAAGTCAGTGATATTTGAGGCAGATCTTTATAGTACAAAAGAAAATGTTGTCAATTGAGAATGTATTACACAGCAAAGTATGTTACAACAAATTAAACTGAAATAAAGTTTTTAGACAAACAGAAGCTGAGATCTTTAATTTCCAGCAGTCATTCTGTAGAAGAAATATTAAAAGAAGTTTTCAGGTACAGTATAAATAAGATGGAAACTTTGATCTATACAAATTAATTAAGTCAGGAAATGCTGCTCATATCAATCTCCTTAACAAATTAATAATTATATTAAAATTAAATTTTATGAAACTCCAATTAATAGTTGGAAATCATTTGAATGTATATTTTATGTGTATATAAAGTATATATACGTATACATATAGGCCTGGGGTGGGAGTTTGTCCTGGCAGTTAAAATGCTTGTTGGGACAACTGCATCTCATAACAGAATGCCTGGATTTGAGTCCCAACTCCAGCCCTGACTCCAGTTTCCTGCTGATGCACACTCTGAGGGGCAGCATATATTATGTCAACTGGTTGGGGCCAGTTGGTGTGACTTGGCCAGACTTGGAGTGACTTTCCTTGATATGTGTCCATTACCAACAGGACAGCATAGCAGGCATTAGGGGATCAGACTAATGAATGATCAAACATCCTGGTAATGTAGCTGGGAAGGCAGCACACTATAGCCAAGGTACATAGCCCCTTACTGTTCCATGTGAGACACCAGGATGGAGTTTCTGACTCTTAGTTTTGACCTGCCCCAGACCTATTGTTGTGGTCATTTGGAGAGAGAACCAAATCTCTCTCTCTCCCTCTGTGTGTGTATATGTCACTCTGCCTTTTAAATGAACACATATATAAACCTTTTAAAAATAAATAACAAAACAATTTTAGGAAAATAAATAAAACTATAGAACATGACCCAACTATAAGTTGTCTTAAAATATTTAGCTCATCAACAAGTTGCAAACTCTGGAAGAAAGGGATAAATTTCTAGACACATACAAAATACCAAAATTGAACCATGAAGACAGAGAAAACTTGCACAGACTTAAAACAACTAATAGAATTGAAATCCCATAAAGATAAAAAAAAACCTGGGACCAAAAGCCTTCAGTGTTTTGAACTTTACTAAACTATTAAAGCATAACTGACACCATTTCTTCTCCTTCTATTAAAAAAATTGAAATGGAGAGAACCCTTTCAAAAATTTTCCAGCAGAAATGGATTGCTCTGATGAAAAAAAGGTAAGTATACATCAAAAATATTATCAACCAATGTTCCTATTGATCACAGATACAAAAACTCTCAACACAATAGTATAAAACACAATCTGACAGTACATAAAAAGATTACACGCCATCATCTTGTGGGATTTGTTTTAGGGATGCAGAGATAGTTCAACATACAAACAAAGGGGCTGGCATTTTGGCATGGTGGATGGGGCCCCTGCCTGCACCACTGGCATCCTGCTGGGTGTCATTTTGTGTACCCGCTGCTCTACCTTTGATCCAGCTCCCTGAAGATGCATGTGGGAAAGCAGCAGAGAACGGCTCAAGCACTTGGGCCGCTACACACTTGTGGGAAGCCTGGATGGAACTCCTGGCTCCTGGCTTTGAGGAGGTCCAGGCCTGGCCATTGAGTCTATTTGGAGAGTGGACCAGCAGGTAGAAGACCCCTCTCTTCCTCTCCTTCCCTCCCTCTGTGATTCTGCCTTTCAAATAAATAAATACAACTATAAGTGATACCTCTTGTCAAGAGAATGGGCAAAAGCCGTATGATCCTCTCAATGAAAGCAAAAAGAGTATTTGATAACATTCAATGCTTCATAATAAAAATCAACAAATTTGGTTCAGTACAATAAAAGCCATATATGAGAAACCGATAGCCAATATCATACTGAATAGGAAATATTTCTTTTAGGATAAAGAACAAGACAAAATGATCATTTTCACCACATACATTCAGGATGATACTGGAAGTTTTAGTCACAGAAATAATGCAAGAGAAATAATGGACATCCAAATATGAAAGGAGGAAGTCAAGTTATACCTATTTGTAGACAATACGATTTTATGTAGAGAAAAACATAAAAATTCTGTACAAAAACATTAGAATAAATACATTGGTTCAGAAAAGTTGCAGAACACAAAAACAAAATCTAAAAATCAGTATTTTTTATACATTGGTAATGAACTTGCTGACAAAGAAAACAAGAAAGCAGTTCCAGTCATAGAATACACGCACACATGCAAAATATATTAGAAGAAAGTTAACCTAGAAAGTAAGTGATCTCTTCAAAGAAAACTATAAAAGATGAAATAAATTAAAGGAGAACAAAAAAATCAAATGACATATTTTCATGATTGAAACAATAAATATTGTTAAAATACCCTTACTACCAAAGTGATTTACAGATTCAATCCAATGTTTATCAAAATATCAAAGGCATTGTTAAGAAAAAATTTTACTCTAAGATTTATATGAAGTCACAAAAGTCTGAAATGCTAAGAAAATTTGGAAGAAAAAGGCAGAGCTGCAGATAACATACGACAAAGCTACAGTAACCAAGACAACATGACACTGCCATTAAAAACTGAACCATAGTCTAAAAGATAGAGAACACGAAAAAACAAATCCATACATCTGCATCCAATAAATCTTTGACAAAGGCATCAAAAACACATTGCATAAAATAGTCCCTGTAATAAATGGTACTTGTAAAGTATGCATTAAATATACATATGCACAAGAATGAAACTAGATTATCTCTTACTATACACAAATACCTACTCAAAATGAGTCAAGTATCTAGATATAAGATCTAAAACTATTATGGTGAATGCATGGCACAAAGGTTGAGTCACCTGGGATACCCATGTTCAATACTGGAACGCCTGGTTTGAGTCCCAACTTCCGGGTTTCTTATCCATTTCTCTGACAATGTGCACCCTGGCAAGTCACAGAGATGACTCAGGTACTTAAATTCCTGCTACATGTGAAAGACCTAGACTGATTTTCAGGCTCCTGGTTTGACCCTACCCCAGCCCTGACTGTTGCAGCCATTTGGAGGTGACTCAAAGGATGGACTATCTCTTTCTGTCTATTGCTCTGTCCCTGTCTTTGTGTCTCTGCCATTCAAATAAAATAAAAATAAATAAATTTTAAAAATTTAAAACTATGGCACTACCAAAAAAAAAAAAAAAGACCAGATCACAACCTCTGTACAGCCAATGATTTTTTTGGATAAGGTTCTAAAAGCACAGACAACAAAAGGAAATATAGAAAATATGAGATTTTATCAAACTAAGAAGATTACTTAGAAACATCAAAGGAAACAATCAACAGAGTGGAAAGACAAGTTACAGAATGAGGGGATAATATTTGCAAACTACTCATTTACAAAAGAAAAACAAATTGTGAGGAAATGAAACAAATTTTTATACGTTGTTTGTACTGATATAAAACTAATAATGTTATTATGATAAGCACTATTAATATTCCTCAAAAACCTAAAAAAATATATTATCCTGCTACCCCACTACTGAATGTATATTCAAGGGAATTGAAATCAGTATATTAAAGAGATACCAGTCTGCCATATTCATTGTGGCACTATTCACAAGTGCCAAGACATGGAATCCGTTGAGGTGTGCATCAACAGATGAAAAGATCAAGAAAATATAGCATGTATTTATAATGGGTACTCTCAACCATAAAAAGTATGGAATCCTGACATTTGTAACAATGTGCATGGAACTGGAGGGCACATAAAGATAAATATTTAATGCTCTTGATTATGTGTGAAATCTTTAAAAGTTGATTTCATAGAAATAGAGTGTAAAATTTTAGCCACTGCAAGTTAGGAATGGTGGCAGGGGGTGCAAGAATAGGGGAAAATTGGATAATATGTACCAAAATACAGATTGTAGAAGGAATATCTCTTAATATTCTACAGCACAGTAGGGGACTATAATTTATAATAATTTATTGTACATTTTATAAAGAATAGAAG
The DNA here is from genome assembly GCF_051225735.1 of Oryctolagus cuniculus. NCBI lineage: Eukaryota > Metazoa > Chordata > Mammalia > Lagomorpha > Leporidae > Oryctolagus > Oryctolagus cuniculus. The sequence goes on along the minus strand of NC_142870.1, from coordinate 87,242,745 downwards.
GGAAAAATTTAGTTTCCTAACACAAAGTCATAGTAAATATTTAATGAGTGGAAATGCTAATTCTTCTGATTTTATTATCATATGTATTAAATTATCACACTGCATCTCATAAATATGTACAATTATTGTATGTCAAAAAATGAAAAAATGAAAAATTATTTTAATAAAAATATGCAGATAAAGTTGTGGATATAAATGTAGCACTCAATACTAATCAAAAAAATACTGAAATAGATATGTTAATATCAGACGAGAACAAAGGTAATAATACGTCATTTGATGATATTAAAGGAGTTAATTTATTAAGAAGAATTTTAAAATTTAAATATGTGTGCATCTAATAATTTCAGCGTTCATAAAGAAAACAAATGAATTTGAAGAAGAAATATATATTTCATATTAAATTTGGAAATTTTAACACTTTCCTTTCAAGAAACTCTGGTATTAGTAAATTAAACTCATTTCATTTAGAACAACATATTAAGAAGACAGTTATTTATGATCAAGTGACCTTTATTCATGAGTTCAAATTTAATTTACTATTTGATAATCAATTAGTGTACTTTACTACATTAACAGACTAAAATAGAATGTTTTATGACCATATCAAGAAATTTATAAGGAACATTGACAACATCCAATAACCTTATGAAAAGAAGGAAATGAAAAGAAGGGGTAGAATGAAGCAGCCTCAACCTGATAAAGAGCTTCCAATAAATAAAGAAATAAAACCAGTATCATGCTAATGGTGAATAACTGAATGATTCCATCTTAAGATCAAGAAAGTGCTTGTCAGCTTTTCATCACTTTCAACAATCACCTTAGAGGAGCTATTTTTGAAGGCAAGTTTATATCAGCTTATAGTTTTGAGGGTCAGTGTCCAAGATCATGTGGCCACATTAGCTCAAGTGTCTGGTGAGGCTACAGAATGATGGGTGAATGATCACATGGCAACCCAAGAAGCAGAGAGGCATGGGGCACCAATCAACTCACGAGAACTATCTTCCAAGGGCAAGCCCTACTGACCTGAAAACCTCAAGGACACTGTATTTGAATCAAGCCTCATTAACTGAATCATCATATCATACACTTAATCTACCAACCTTAGCATCAATCCATTAACCATTAACATAGGACTTCAGAGATAAAACAGCATAAGTTGGAGAGCCAAATTGTGTTCAAACCATAGTGTGAACCATGGTAAGAATAACTCACCACTTCTATTTGAGTAGTAGCTACTGTAATAAATCAAGAAAAAAGAATGAATACAAACACGTTGGAAACAAAATTTTTATTATCCAAACATATCATAGTTTTCTGTGCTAAATATAGTGACATATTCAAAAGTCTATTCAATCAGATAATGACTTTTGTAATTCAGTTTATAAGATCAATATACAAAATTCATTTATGTTTTTATGTATTGTAATAATTTGCAAATAAGTCAACAATACCATATACAACAGCATCAGAGCATTTAATATTCAAAAATAAATTTAACAAAATATATGTAAGAAATGTATGCCAAAACTATGTATGGCACATATTGCCATGTTCTTGATCTTGATCTTTTACTCAGTGGTCCAACTTAACAATAAATGGAGAATATATAACCTTAATGGCTCTGAACACTCAATATTGTTAAACTGGTAATTATCACCAACTGTATTTATATTCCTATGTAAACCCATCAAAATCTCATGTTTACAGCTGTCAAAACTCATCCTATGTACACTATAATTGGGTAAATTATTTTATATAAGTTGTACTAAAATAAATCAAATTCTAGCATTATAAGTGCAGACTTCTCATGTCACTTTTTAGCAAAATTACATGATGTGATAGGAAGAACAAAGAGTTCACAGCCAGAAATGGAAAGAAGGAAAAAATGGTAGAATGTAAAAAGGCAATTAATTTATCTATAATCTCTACTATAGATAAGACATTCACAAGATTTTTCATAAATATTTTCTCATCAATATTTCATAATATCTCTTTCACAAATGAAGAAATATTTGCTAGCTTTGGAATTGATTTAAAGAAAATCATTTTCTGCACAATAGATTTCCAGTGCTATCTGTAATCCTTAACCTGTCTGCAAATTTCTACATGTCACATAGTCTAAGACAATTTTATTCCCTGTAAAATGAGGTCTAAATTTACTAAACATTAAAGGTTTTTTTTTTTTTTTTTAAGATTTACTTATTTATTTGAACTGGCCATAATGGGCAGAGCTGCACTGATCCGAAGCTAGGAGCCAGGAGCTTCTTCCAGGTATCCCACATGGCTGCAGGGGCCCAAGGATTTGGGCCATTTTCTACTGCTTTCCCAGGCCATAAGAGAGAACTGGATCAGAAGCAGAGCAGCGGGGTCTTGAACCGGCGCCCATATGGGATGCCAGGGCTTCAGGCCAGGGCGTTAACCTGCTGTGCCACAGTACTGGCCCCAACATTAAAGGTTTTTGTAAGAAGCAAATATATTATATGTGGTAGTGCTTTACAACCTTGACATTAAACAAATACAAGGGCTATCTTTCATTTTTTACTATTATGATTTACAGAAATTTAAATTCTGAATATTAGTATTCACTAAATTACTATGACTAGGCCATTATCTACCAGAAAATGTTGTCAAAATCTCACATTTTAAGATAGTCGAAAAACCCTGTCATATTAAACAAGTGTTGTTTAACAAATCTGAGTCCAGTCATGTAATAAAAATGCAGGACCATGGAGTTAAAGATCAAATGCCTCCCCTAACAGAGCTGCAGAACAAGAATCTCAGAAATATTAAGCTGCCCAGAGGCGAATGGCTGTGCATGGAGAATGGTGCATTCTTGGTAGCAGTCTCTAAAGGAATTTGTCAACTAACTCTGTGTACTTCTTTAGCTTTAGTTGAATCAAAAGATAACATTTGCATATATTTTGTACCACATAAGTTCATCTGGGTACATGTATCAGTAAATTTCAGTGAAGACATCTTAGAATGGAAGTGCTTGCCATTTTTAATTTATAAATATTTGCTTGTCAATAATTACGTATTTACAACTCCAGCATCGAAAAATGAACCGCAATATACAAGTGATGATAGTTAAATGTTGGTCAGTAGTGAGCAGAAACGAGGAACAAAAGTAGATTTCTGACACTGATTACTGGTTTGTATTTTGGGAATGGAAGTTATATTTTTGACACAAAATACCCGAAGTGTTCTTAGCTTCACTAAACATTAGACGTGCTTCTTCCTGACTGCAGTTCCATGACTTCTGTTCTTATTCTGTCAGCATTCCCTGGGATGTCAACAGTATCTCCTGTCTCTCTTGCCTTTGAAATGAAGTCATCAAAGAATTTAGGGTCTCTGTCACTCAGTCTCTGTGAGAAATGTGGAAGCCAAACTCCTATAAGAGGCCATCAGCAAACAAAGATGATCTGACCACTGGCTAATCAACCCCTTCACATCCTCCACTACTTTTCTCTTACTTCACTTAGTGTTTAAAAATGCTCCTACCTTACATTTCAAAGGAGGTAAGTTCAATCTCTCCCCATTTGCAATAATCTTGACCCCTATTGCAGTATGATTGAATCGTCTTCCTTGCCATTTTAACAAGCATCTAATGCAACTTTTCTTCAGTGACATACGCACAGAAGCTATTTATGAGATGCTGTAATGTACTCATATATACATTCAATGCATTTTAGTTGGTAAAGTGAGTTTGATCTAGTTTATTTCTGTAGCACTGTAGAAAAGAAATAATGTCACTCTTTCAGAAGATAAGCCTAATACTCAGGGTAACTATTAAGCTCCAAATGCTGCAATTACTGGGTAAGAGTCCTAAAATTTGAACTTAAAGCATTCATGTTTGAATCTAGGTCTCTTCCAATTGCATCTCACTGATAGCTCTGCTCTAAGTAATATCTCAACAATGTTATGTTCTGAAAAACACTGTGTAGATATTTAAGGACATCAAGAGTTACCAGGACTTCCTGCAGGAAAATAAAACTGATTTTGAAATCTCCTGAGAGCAAATTCGTTTTGTTATTTGACATTGTGTTTAAATAGAGGAGCAGATGACATTGAATTCTTCCTATAATAATGTTAAAGCAGAGTTTAACACCTGCCATGATTAATAGGATAATACTTTTTATATTACTTTTAGCTAATATGTTCTATTCTGTTATATACATCTTCTGGTTCAGACTTTAGACAGAGCCATTGCCCTTATATTCAACCATGAGCATAGCTAAGACTTAATTATGCATGCTTTTATTAAAAATGTTTAAACAGTGCATGCCTTCCTTAAGCAAGGCCTCCTTCATTGTTAATGGGATAATAAAAAACACAAAGGTTATTCAAGTATTATTTTGTCTTATCCTATCTCTTTCACCCTCCTTACTGAATCCTTAAAGTAGAATTGGTTAAAACATGAATTTCTTGAAATCTCAAAACTGTGGGCTACTGAAGCACAGTGTCTTTTTTGTGCCCTATGTGCAGTGCCAGCCATGTTAGCATAATTATGAGATTATCTGCCAGATTATGAAGAGGACTAGAAGACAAACAGAAAAAAGTGAGCTTTCTGATCAGCATGCATATAAAGTAAACCAACTTTCACATCTCTTCCTTCTAGTTTCAGTGTTGGAGTTTAGATACTTGAATAATGGAAAGAAAAATCAAAATCAACGTTTTGTCAATCTGAATAGAATTCATACTGAGAAAAATACCGACAATGGGCTACTTGGGGGGAAAAAAAAGAAAACATACACATGAATTAGGTGCATGAAAACATTAAATTGCCTTAAAGCATATTCTATGAATTGAATAGTTGGTCTAATAAAGTATTCTGACTACTTGAGGAAAAAATACAAATCCCAGAGATAAGCAACCTACATTTCAAGTCAAAGGAAGTTTCCTAATAAATTTTTAATTTAGTTTGCATACTCTTTGTCCATTAGATTTTTCATTGCCATAGGGCAACATCCAAGGTATCCAGCATCATCCTGACATGTGCAACAGTAGTTTTAAGAAATATATTTACACAAAAATATTTTTTGTAGAATCTTTGAATCATACTTCACAGTCTCTAGTAATAATAACTGGAAATTCCAGTTATTTCAAAGACTCCTGTGAAAGTCTAAAAAATAAATAAAACCGCTCCAAGATAAATTACATTTAATTTATTTTAATGTTGCCTCAGAATTCATAGCATGGAATTTTGTTAGATATTTGGGGCATCAGTTAAGACAGTGCTTTAGATACCTATATCCCATTTTGGAATTCTTGGGTTTGAGACCTAGCTATTCTCTCCATCCCAGCTTCCTGTTAATGTGCACCCAAGGAGGCAATAAGTAATGGTTCAAGTATTTGGGTCCCTACCACTCATGTAAGAGACCCAGACTGAGCTAGACTGGGTTACAGAATCTGTCTCTGGCCTTGCTGAGCCCTGATTGTTGTGAACATTTAGAGAGTGAACCAGTGGATAGAAAATGTTTTTTTTTTTTTTTGTCTGTAACTGTCTGTACTTCTCCATTTCTGCTTTTTAAATAAAATGAAAACAATTTTTTTTTAATTTGACAGGTAGAGTTACAGACAGTGAGAGAGAGAAGGGTTTTCCTTCCATTGGTTCACTCCCCAAATGGCCACTACGGCCGGCATTGCACCGATAAGAAGCCAGGAGCCAGGTACTTCTTCCTGGTCTCCCATATAGGTTCAGGGGCCCAAGCACCCGGGCCATCCTCCACTGCCCTCCCAGGTCACAGCAGAGCCAGACTGGAAGAGGAGCGACCCGGACTAGAACCCGGCACTTATATGGGATGCCAGCGCCGCAGGCGGATGATTAACCAAGTGAGCCATGGTGTCAGCCCCAATTGTCAATCTCTTTTAAAAATTGCTTTCATGGGGGCTGGAATTCATAATATTCTATGAACTTCATAGAATTAATTTGTAAGAGTACCCTTCCTTTCAATATTTCTAGAAGAGTTTAATAATAATTGGAATTTATTTCTTGTTAAAACTTTGATAAAATTTGGCACTGAAAGCATTTAGTCCTGTGCTTTATTTTGTTGGGAGAATTGTCATGACTGTTTCAATTTCATTAGTCATTATTGGTCTGTTCAGATTTTCTTCATGATTCAAATTTTCTTGTAGAAGATACTGCCTAAGTGTTCCTCAGGGGAGCACAATCCCCTGAAATTTAATAGGCGTGGCAGCAGTCCTGTCTCTGCACAAGGCACACCCACGCCAAAGGACTGTGGCCAAGGAGGCGGCAGGAGACTAATGGGTTTTAATTGACACCTAGTGTTTTCAGGAACTTGCAATAGCATCTGAACGGATCTGTTTTTAAAGAAATACATCACCATTCTGTTCCATGTCATGGATCACCAGACTGGATTCTTTTGTCCTATTCCCACCATAAAGTTGATGTATAACCTTGCTTGTATGCTTGTTTGCATGTATAGGTTTTTTGACCCTAAAATAAAAGGAGACTGCTTGAGCTTTCAGGTGGCACTCTTCGGAGGAAGGCTCCTGTGTCCTGTCTCATCATTTAAAAACTCTGTAAGTGGCTTTGGAACAGAGACTTTCAGCACAGCGTGCAAAGGACGGCTCACCACACCCTGCAAGGGTTATAGACATCACCCGTCTCTTCGAGATCCTGCTGAGTTTAACATGGGGAATTCCCTGTACCCAGCAAAAAAGAAAAATAGGTCAGAATTATATTCTCTGTTGAAACAACAGGACACTCCATTCCTGAGCTGTTGTTAGATCAATTACTCCAGGGAATTGATAACTGCTGCCCTTGACAACACAGGGAGGGCTCTATGGAGTTTTCCGATTGGGAAAGAATAGGACAAAAGTTACATGAAGAGCCACGTGCACCTGCTGCCGTGCTTCATGCATGGCACTGTTGTAGACATGCTGTTAGTCACATTTCCAGCCCTGGGATCTGCCCCTCTGGCCAGAGGGCGCATCCTTTGGCTCCTGCTCTGGAAGAACCTGTCATTATCCAACCAGCACCACTGTCTACAGTGTTAGGGATGATTAAAGAAGCTCAACAGCAAGGTGAAGTCATGCCTTCCCTGTCTTAAGACCTGACGGGAATGGCCCTCCTGAACATGAACCACTCCCACATGGAGTATTCAAGGAGCTTATGAAAAGTCTTACAGAGTATAATTTGCAAAATAGTTACACCATCAGGCTGCTAGACAGTGTAGGGAGTAGTTATGAAATGACTCCTTTTGATTGGCAAACCTTAGTTAAAGTCTTAATAACTCCTGCCCAATACACAGTTTGGACACAAGAGTACCGTGATCTAGCCCATAGACAATAGAAAATTTATATCATAATGTTCCTATCATTGCAGATCAATTATTAGGGGAGGGACAACATGCAGAATTACAGAATCAGGTTAACTATCCTTATCAGGAGGCCTGTTCTCAAAATTCTAATATGGCCTTTAAGGCCTAGATAAAAAAATCTCAGACTCCCGAGACCCCTCTACTTCATTTACAAGGTCCCGCCATAATGTCCATGTCATTCATTGATAAGTTACAAAGGACTGTTGGGAGACAAGTGGAAAATGCCGAGGCCACCAAGGTATTGTTAAGGCAATTAGCTTACAAAAATGCCAGGCAGGCTTGTCAGGTCAGGCCTTTCTCAAAAGTACTGTGGCAAAATCTGAAACCACCTTGGCAGAAATGATTAAGCTATGTCAAACTGTTGGGACTAAAACTTATAAAACCAATCTTTTGGCTGCCACTCTTAAAGGATCCAAAAAAAGTGTTTCAGATTTGGGAAAGTTGGACACTTCAAGAGGGAATGTCGTTCCACTCCCAAAGAGGCCAGTAGACCATCTAAAAAATGTACCCGCCACCAAAAGGGCTTTCATTGGGCTAATCAGTGTCTTTCCAACCCTTCGGGAAACTCCAAGACAGGCCAGCCCTCGGCCCAAGCCTAACAGAGGGTACTCATTGCCAAAGACCAGGCAACAATCCAGCTCTACAACCACCTTCCAAAAATCCCTTGATGCCACTACCTAGGGTGCGGGAATAGATTTATTCACCCAAGAAGATGTAAACTTAGAATTTGCTGGAATTGTGTAGAATGTCCCTACCCAATTTGTGGGAGGTTTTCCAATTAACATTGTAGGTTTAGTTTTACCCCACGCTCATGTCCATAAACAAGGGATTTTTTTAAACTTTTTTTTAAACTTTTATTTAATGAATATAAATTTCCAAAGTACAGAATATGGATTACAATGGCTTCCCCCCCCATAACGTCCCTCCAACCCGCAACCCTCCCCTTTCCTACTCCCTCTCCCCTTCCATTCACATCAAGATTCATTTTCGTTTCTCTTTATATACAGAAGATCAGTTTAGCATACATTAAGTAAAGATTTCAACAGTTTGCTCCCACACAGAAACATAAAGTGAAAAATACTGTTTGAGTACTAGTTATAGCATTAAATCTCAATGTACAGCACACTAAGGACAAAGATCCTACATGAGGAGTAAGTGCACAGTGACTCCTGTTGTTGACTTAACAAATTGACACTCTTGTTTATGGCATCAGTAATCAACATAGGCTCTTGTCATGAGTTTCCAAGGCTATGGAAGCCCCCTGAGTTCACCGACTCTGATAATTTTTAGACAAGGCTATGGTCAAAGTGGAAGTTGTCTCCTCCCTTCAGAGAAAGGTACCTCCTTCTTTGATGACCCGTTCTTTCCACTGGGATCTCACTCGCAGAGATCTTTCATTTAGGTTTTTTTTTTTTTTTCCCCAGAGTGTCTTGGCTTTCCATGCCTGAAATACTCTCATGGGCTTTTCAGCCGGATCCACATGCCTTAAGGGCTGATTCTGAGGCCAGAGTGCTGTTTAGGACATCTGCCATTCTATGGGTCTGCTGTGTATCTCACTTCCCATATTGGATCATTCTCTCCCTTTTTGATTCTATCAGCTAGTATTTGCAGACACTATTCTTGTTTATGTGATCCCTTTGGTTCATAGTCCTATCATTATGATCAATTGTGAACAGAAATTGATCACTGGGACTAGTGAGATGGCATTGGTACATGCCACCTTGATGGGATTGAGTTGGAATCCCCTGGTATGTTTCTAACTCTACTGTTTGAGGTAAGTCAGCTTGAGCATGTCCCGAAACAAGGGATTTTTATAGTTCCTGAGGTTGCAGATGCCAATTACACCAGCATTGTTTATGTCCAGGTATGGTCTCACCTTCCACAAGAGCTTCCAAAAATAACTTCTGTAGCTCAATTAATTGTTCTTTCTCGTGTAACTACTCAGAGCCTACAAAGAGAAGCAGCAATGGAGGGCTTGGTTCAACCTTGGTGACAAGAGTCAATGAAATCACAAAAGACCAGCCTTAATTCGACCAAAGATTAAGAGTGTACATTCCTCTGGCCTCCTGGATACTGAGGTGGATGTTTCTGTTATCCCAAACAATCTCTGGCCTGCTACCTGGCCCACAGAGTCCACTGATCCTTTGTGAGGAATAGGGAAAAATACCTCCTTGTTACAGAGCAGCCTTCGGCTCCCTGCTATGTTTCTCAAAACCTTAGGTTGATTGCTCATATATGTTCTAGTATTCTTCCCATTCCTTTTCCAATATGGGGACAAGATTGTTACTACAAATTCAAACCACTGCTCATGCAAATTTATAACAGGGGCCTCCACTGAATCAGCCCATTCCCACACAGCCCTGCCTTTGACGTGGCTCCCCAGACAACTGGTGTGGGTTAAACAATGGCCTCTCTCTAAACACACATTAACTGTGCTGGAGACCCTAGTGAAAGAACAATTACAATGGATCACATAAAAGTTTCCACTAGCCCCTGGAATACTCCTATTTCTACTATAAAAAAAAAAAGAAATTTGGCAAATGGAGACCACTTCATGAACTACAAAAAATCAGTAAATGTATTCAATTTATGGGAGCGCTTCAATGCAGTTTGCCTGATCCTACTCTCATTCCTTTAAAATATTCCTTGTTTGTTGCAGGTTTAAAAGATTGTTTTTTTCTATTCCATTGGATAAAACAGATAGAGAAAAGGTTACATTTACAGTTCCTGTTTTAAACCATGTTAAACTCAAAATGCATTACCAATAAAAATACTTCTACAAGGAATGCCTAATAGTCCCACGTTATGTCAATATTATGTTCATCAAGCTTTAATTCCTTTTTGTTTTAAGTTTCCTAATCTTATGATATTACATTATATAGATGATATTTTAATAGCTGGCCCAGCTGTTCCCCTAAACATTTACAACAACTTAGCGCTGACTGTTACAATATGGCCTACATGTAGCCCCAGAAAAAATTCAAAAGCAGCCTCCATAATCTTATTTGGGCCATAAATTGCTTTCTACTAAATCCATCCCTTCCTTTCCTCAGCTACATTTACCTCAGGCTTTCACTTTAATACAGTTACAAGATTTAGGAAACCTAAATATTGTGGGCCCACTCTTGTTTCAGGTTGACTACACAAAAGTTACAACCCAATTTGGAAGCCTGAAAGAAAAAGGCACATCTGGCCGACGTCATTAAAGTTTCTCAACAAACCCAACAATCTCTAAAGGAGATTAATCTGACTTTGCATCAAAGATTTGTTTATCACATCCCTCACAATATTCCTTTACAACTAGCTGTTCTCCCTACGCCTATCAATCCTACTGGTGCATTTCTTACAAAGGTTTCTAACAGTATTTATATCGTTGAATGGTTTTATTTGCCTCACATCCCTTCCTGGAGCATTTATCCATACTCACAAGCCATTACAGATTTCATCGCAAAGGGACGCCATCAATCACTTACCTTAATTGGATTTGGTTTGGTTAACACTTGTTTACCTTTCTCTAAACAGAAACATGACCATCTACTCCAGTTCTACCTTACTCATCGAATCGCCTTTATTGATTATGTGGGAGCTGTTTCTCATAACCTTCCTAAAGATCCCCAATTAACTCTTTAAAAATATTTAGTTATTTATTTGAAATTCAGAGTTACACAGAGAGAAGGAGAGGCAGAGAGAGTCTTCTATCTTCTGGTTCACTCTCCAGTTGGCCACAACAGCCAGAGCTGTGCCAGGAGTCAGGAGCTTCTTCCGGGTCACCCAGAAGATGAGAGGTATAGACCTAATTTCATTCTTCTACATGTATACATCCAGTTTTTCCAGCTCTGTTTGTTGAAGAGATTATCCTTACTCTATTGCATGATTTGAGCACTTCTGTCAAAAACATTTGATGATAGGTATGCAGATTGATTTCTGGACTCTATTCTGTTCCATTGATCTATGTATTGGTTTTTATACCGGTACCAAGATGTTTTAATTGTGATAGCTTTGTAGTATGCTTTGAAATCAAGTATTGTGATGCCTCCAGCTTAGCTTTTCTTGTTCAGGATTGTTTTTTACTATTCTGGGATTTTGTGATTCCATAGGGATTTTTTTAAAGATATATTGATTGTATTTGAAAGTCAGAGTTACACAGAGAGAGAAGGAGAGGCAGAGGCAGAGAGAGAAACCTTCTATCCGCTGGTTCCCTCCCCAGTTGGCCTCAATGTTTGGAGCTGCACCGATCTGCAGCCAGGAGCCAGGAGCTTCTTCAGGGTCTCCCACATAGGGGCAGGGGTCCAAGGACTTGAGCCATCTTCTACTGCTTTCCCAGGCCATAGAAGAGAGTTGGATCAGAAGTGGAGCAGCTGGGACTTGAACTGGAGTCTATATGGGATGCTGGATCCGCAGTCAGCCCGCCGATTAATTCTTTTTTACAGCATGTCCATTTTCCTTTCAGTCATTATAAAGATGCCCATAACACAAGCTCTTAACTGTTTTTACAGATGGTTCATCTATCAGAGGAATGGTTACTTATCAACAAAATTCTCACTGGATAAAACAATACACCTTGCCACAAAAGAAAAAAAAACAAAAACAAAAACAAAAAAACAAAAAATAAACAGCTCAGCAAAGTGAATTAGTGGCTGTCATGTTAGCTTTACAGTTATTTAAAAACCAACCTGTTAATCTTATTGCTGATTCTCAATGTTACTAATCTGCTTCTCCATTTACCATACACTAAAATCAGTCCCTCTATTGACTCCAACTTAGTAACTCTCTTTTTAGCTCTACAAACTTTGCTATGTCCAAAAAAAAAAAAGACTCCCCTATATGTTTCTCATATTCATAGTCACACATCTTTACCCTGCTTCCTTTCTGAGGGTAATAAATGAACAGATAAAGCTCTATATCTCTGTGGACTCTTTACTAAACCTCTACAAAGCCATATTTTTTTCCATCAATCTGCTAAATCTCTTCATAAGTAATTTAAGATTCCCCTCACTGATGTCTGCATTATCATATCTAACTGCTCTCAGCCCGCCCCCATCCTTTTCCCTTTACAACAGTCAACCCCTGAGGGTATCAAGCTAATAAACTTTGACAAATGGATGTTACCCATTGCCCTTCTTTAAAACCCTTTTTATATTTACATGTGTTCATTGATCCTTACTCCGGATTCATTTGGGCCACCCCTCTAAAAGATGAATCCTCCAAATATGTCATTAAACATTTATGTGCTGCTATGACAGTAATATAAAAGGCGCTTCAGATAAAAATGGATAATAGCCCTGCTTACACTTCCTCAACTTTCTACAAATTCTGCATTTTTGGGGATATTAAACTTGTTCATGGTATTCCCTATAATCTTACAGGTCGGGCCTTTGTAAAACGGGCACATCAAACCATTAAAACGCTTCTTCAAAAACAAATAAAGAAAGGGGGAACACCCTTCAGGGAAATAAGTACTGCTATAGCCATTTGTTTATTCCACTTAATCATCTTACATATTTTTTCCAAAATTCGATTCTACCTCCAACACATCAACCCCTGCGCACGTCATTTTTCTCCACCAGATTCACTCAGCCTCAACCTTTAGTATATTATAAGGAGCCCCATTCCAACTGGAAAGATTCTGTTTCTGTTTCATTAATAACCTGGTGAGGGAAATGCATTGGTATTGTCCCCTACAGGTCCCGTTTGGATTCTGGCTCACTGCATCCAACCTGCCTGAAACCATGAGCTGGCCCCAGCAGCTGCAGATGGCCTTCGAAGAAGAAGAAAATCACCTTGCATCAGCTGGACCCCCTCCAACAACAATACCCATCAACAGATGGCCCAACAACTTGACTGCTCCCCCCGGCTATTGAGCTAGTAGCAGCAGCCCAAAGAAGACTTAGAACAGAACATACTAAAGAAACACCAGAGACTTCATTTGTTGTCATCTTGGCACAGCTTACTTATAACTCTTTCCTGATTTTGTGTTATTTTTTTCCGTTGTTACATGTACCTGTCACAACTTCTGGCATGACTGTGTATACTGAATCAACTGTTTGTATACAAATACTCCTCATATTGTCACTCCTGTTGGTGCCCCTGTTTTTATGCATTGCATGTGGAATTGTACGCTCCCATTGGCCTGGGGTTTAGCTTGGATGTTTAATGAGAAGCAACTGGATAATAGTTGGTTCCCTACATCAGACCCTCCTGAGACAGGAAACTGGGGGAAACCTATGGATCTTTCCCATGGCAAGAAAGAAACAACCCTAACGGATGCAGGAATGTATAGTGGCAGATTGGTAGAGGCCTCTGAGGTAGGCCCCTCACATATTTATTTGCACAGGGTTAATATTACCATTTCTTTTTCTGGACACCCCATTTTTGACCCTCTTCTAAGTAGCCTTAGGGAATCGCAGATAACCTATGGATATTCTTAGCTAATTTGGTATTAAGCCAGTCAACATTTTGTATAAGAGAAGGCAACTCTCCATCGGATGTTCTTGCCCAAAATCTAATAGGCGTGGGCACTACTATTTCTCATTTCAAGAAGGAGACTCAACAACCCCTTGTACATTTTTCTAAAAACTCCCTTGTTCATCATGTCCCCCTACTTTCTGTATCCTTTAATCTTCAAAAAAATAATGGTTTAGTCAAGGTTAATTCGTTTGTTTTCCTGTCCCCAGTCTGGGCCTTTTTATGTGATAATTACTTTCACCATGCTATACCTCCCATTTTCTCTGGGCTTTGCTCTATAGGTCAAGTAGTTCCTGCTTTGCTTACCCCTCTTCCAACTACCAAGATTCATGTTAGTATGCATATATGCAGATCAATGCCCCCAGACTGTGATGATGATTTTAATTTAATGAGTGTGCTTACCACTGCTGTAATGGCTGCCTTTATTTTACCTGTTCCTGGGATGGTTGCAGGAGCCCACAAAGACTTAGGACAACTGGCTTGTATATTGTCAATAATGGCTAACACTACTGCTACAACATTATCTTGTATTAACTCAAAATTAAGTCAAGTTAAAAAAGGTGTTTTACAAAATCATGCAGCTATTGATTATTTACTACTAAAACATCACATTGGCTCTCAACAATTTCCAGGATTTTGTTGTTTCAACATCACAGATAATTCTAAGTTAATTCAAAAGAAAATTGATAACATCAAAAATGAAATTTCTCACTTAACTGTTAAACCCAAATGGTGACAGTTGGGATCCTGGCTATATTGGCTGCTGCCCTTCCTTATACCCATTATTGTGATCCTCATCATGTGTCTGTTTCTTCTTTGCATCATCTCATACATATCTGCTCTAGTGTTCTGAAACTTAAAATCCATGCTTAAAATAAAAAAAGGGAGCGGGAGATGTAGAGGACACTGCCTATGTGCTTCTCAGTGGGGCACACACCCCAAAAATTAAGAGGCATGGCAGCAGTCCTGTCTCTGCACAAGCAGGCCAGGGGCAGGCATACCCACCCCAAAGGACTGTGGCCTAGGAAGCAGCAGAAGGCTAATGTGCTTTAATTGATACCAAGTGTTTTCTGGAACTTGCAATAGCATCTGAATGGACCTGTATTTGAAGATATACATCACCCATCAGGTTCTCTGTCATGGATTACCATACCAGATTCCTATGTCCTATTCCCACAATAAAGTTGATGCATAACCTTGCCTGCATGCTTCCTGGCATGTATAGTTATTTGGATCCTAAAATAAAAGAAGATTTTGGGATGCATTCTTCTGAGGAAGGCTCCTGTGTCCTGTCTCATCATTTGGAAACTCTACATTTGCTAAGCTATATGCATCCAGAAATTTATCAGTCTCTTTTAGATTTTTCAGTTTGTTGGCATACATTTGTTCATATTAGTCCCTAATGATGATTTTTATTTCTGTGATATCAAAGGTAATACCTATGATTTTTTCATCTCTGATTTTGCCTACTTGAGTCTTCTCATTTTTCAGTTTATATATTTGAAGGTACATCAATTTTGCTTAACTTTTCAAAAAACCCAACTATTTATTGTAATACATTTTTGTATTTTTTATGTTTCATTTAGGTCTATTCCAATATTTATCATTCCTTTCCTTCTCTTTAGTTTGATTGTATTAATTTTTTTTGTCCTTGAGATGCATTGTTAGGTTGTTTATTTGATATCTTTTATTTTTGATGAGGGTATATACTGCCATAAACTTAGCTCTTGGTATTGCTTTTGTAATATGTTATAAGTTTTGACACATTCTTTCCATTTTCAATAGGTTCTAGGAGTTTTGAATTTTCCTGTTTGATGTTTTCAGTGATCCATTCTTCATTCAGGAACATGTTGTTCAGTCTGTATGTATTCGCGTAATTCCTAGATTTCTTTTCATTATAGATTTGTTTTTCTTTTTTCAGGTTTATTTTATTTATTTGAAAGAGTTACAAAGAGAGGTAGATCCAGAGAGAGAGAGAGAATGGTCTTCCATCCACTGGTTCACTTCCCAGCTGGCTGAAATGGCTGGAGCTGTGCCTATCTGAAGCCAGGAGACAGGTGCTTCCTCTAGGTCTTCCACACAAGTGCAGGGGCCCAAGGACTTGGGCCACCTTCTACTGCTTTCCCAGGCCATAGAAGAGAGCTGGATCATAAGTGGAGTAGCCAAGACTTGAATTGGCACCCATATGGGATTCCGGCATCACAAGCCAGGGCTTTAAGCCACTGCACCACAGTGCCAGCCCCTCATTATGGATTTCTAACTTTATTCCAATGTGGTCAAAAGAGATGCATGATATGATTTCAACTTTTTAAAATTTGTTGAAACTTGTTTTGCAGGTTAATACATGTTCTATCCTTGACAATGTTCCATGTACTAATTAGAGAATGTGTATTTTATAGCCATTGACTAAAATGTCCTGAATGTCTTTTAGGCCAATTTGGTCCATAGTGCAGTTCAGCTCTGGTATTTCTTTGTTTTATTTTTGTGTGTCCACACTGGGATGTTGACTTTCTCCACTACTATCCTACTGGAGTTTCCCTTTCCTTTAGTTTGAATAATGCTTGTTATATAAAACTGCAGGTTCTGTCATTCATGTATTTACAATCATATCTTCTTGTTGAATTGACCCCTTGATCATTATGCAGTAACCTTTGTTATTTTTACAGTGTTTATTTTAAAGCTATTTTGTTTGATATCAGTATAGCTAACCCTACTTTCTTTTGGTTTCCATTTGTGTGGAATTCTTTTCTATTCTTTTACTTTCAGTCTGTGTGTGTGCCTTATGGGTGAATTTAGTTTCTTATAGTCAGAATATTGTTGTTGTTGTTGTTGTTGTTATTGTTATTGTTTTGCAAAGCCATTCAGCCAGTTTGCATCTTTGAATCTGGTGCATTTACATTAAAGATATTAATGATAAGTAGTGGCTTAGTTATGCCATTTTCTGTAATATTTATTCTGTTTATTTTTAATATTTTTTCTAGTAGGTTTTATACTTTCATTCATGATGCTCAAATGGCTTATCATGGATTATCACACAAACTAAATGGCCTGTTATGAATACAGTTTTAGACTTTATAAACCTAGAAAATTTTCACCAAGATATGATCTGTTGAAGTATTGAGTAAATTTGTTAGCAGGCATTTTGTTGTTAAAGAATAAATGACCATATAGATGTCATACTAAAATTAATGCCCAATCTATAGATTCCTTCAAATGTACCTTCAAATGATGCTTTATATGAATTTAAGTCTTCATGAAGTAGGCAGGCATACAGGTTAAAATCGATTAGGTTTGTGAGCTGGAAGACCATGCCTTCACCATGCCCCTGTGTGACCACATCCCCCTACCTGGCCACACCTGGGTGCCCATCAGCCAATCATGTTAATTAACCATTACCCTTTTGAAGTGGGTTAAAAACCTGGGACACAGTGTGTCCGCCCTTCTCTCTTTTCCCTGGCCTCCTGCCAGGAGGGGGCTGCTGTAGCCCTGTGCCTCCTGGCCTAGATGCTCCTCCACATGGCTGATTCCTGGTGCTTGGTATGAACCCATATTTATCTCTTTCTCTTAAATAAAGCTCTCACTCTCCTATTCATCTTTCTCACTAAATAAAGGCTTAAAATGTACCATACTGCCTCGTTTATCTGTGCCAGTATTTAGAATTCTTCTTTAAATACTAGGCAAGAACCCTCTTGGGCTTATTAATATTGGGGATTTATTAATAAGCATATGGTGAAATTGTATGGCACCCCAAATTTCAGTAGCATATGTGGCACCCCAGATAGCACTTCTGGGGAACTTTAAAGGGCCACATTTTTTAAAATAAATTTTAGGGGTCATGTCCGATTTCACTCATAGCAGCAGGGATTCCATAGTTTTTCAAATGTTTAGTAGATTCAGAACTTCATCTATGGTAATTACAAAAAATATTTAGAACTCTGCTTCAACCCCTCAAATGAAAAGAACAAAGCTGAATTCCTGATTGATATTGTCAACACACTAACATCAAGCAAGCAGATTATAGGATCTGCTATCCTCTAAGTCACTCTCTCTGATCAAAGTAGATGTATCTGCTGTTCATTTCTAACAATAACTCTTTAATGTTTTGTTTGAAAGTCCTCATGAGACAGAGGATATACAGGTACTTTTCTAATATAGGAATTTCCAGGAGTGTGGTTTAAGATCCGCAAAGTCATAAATGTGATACATCACACTAACAAACTGAAGAATAAAAACAAAATAATCATTCCAATAGATGAAGAGGAAGCATTTGATAAAATAAAACATTCTTTTATGATGAAAAATTTAAGCAAATTAGGTATAGAGGGAACATCCCTCAACACAAAAAAGACAATTTATGACAAACCCACAGCCAGCATCTTACTGATGGGGAAAAGTTGGAAGCATTCCCATTAAGATCCAAAACCAGGCAAAGATGCTCACTCTCACCAATACTATTCAATGTTGTCCTGGAAGTTTTAGCCAGAGCTTGTAAGCAAGAAAAAAAAAATCAAAGGGATACAAATTAGAAAGGAGAAAGTCAAACTATCTGTATTTGCAGATGACATGATTCTGTAGATAGGGGAACCAAAAGACTCTACTAAGAGACTTTAGGAACTCACAAGAGCGTGTGGAAATGACAGGGTATAAAATTAATACACAAAAATTACTTGCCTTTGTATACACAGACAATACCATGGCTGATAAAGAACTTCCAAGATCAAGCCCATTCACAATAGCTACAAAAATTAAATAACTTGGAATAAATTTAACCAAGGAGTTCAAAGATCTATGTGATGAAAATTACAAAACATTAAAGAAAGAAAATGAAGAAGACATTTAAAAATGCAAAAATCTTCCTTGTTCATGGATTGAAAGAATTAATATTATTAAAATTTAAAATTATTAAAATTCCAAAAGGAATTTATAGATTCAAAGCCGTCCCAATCAAAATACCAAGGCCATTCTTCTCAGATCTAGAAAAAATGATGCTAAAATTCATATGGAAGCACAACAGACCCAAAACAGCTAAAATAATCTTATACAACAAAAACAAAGCCAAAAGCATCACAACAGCAAATTTCAGGACATACTACAGGGCAATTATAATCAAACAGCCTGTTAGTGGCAAGAAAACAGTCGAGTAGCCCAATGGAACAGAATAAAAACTCCAGAAATCAATCCACACATCTACTATCTACTTATTTTTGACAAAGAAGCTAAAACAAATCACTGAAGCAATGACAATCTTTTCAACAAATGGTGCTGGGAAACAAGACCCCTACCTTACAACTTGCACAAAAATCCACTCAAAATGGAGCAAGACCTAAATCTATGACCTGATACCATCAAATTACTAAATAACAATGGGAAAACTCTATAGACATTGGCATAGGCAAAGACTTCTTAGAAAAGACCCCAGAAGCACAAGCAATCAAGCCAAAATTGACAAATGGGATTACATCAAGGTGTGACACATCTACAATGCTAAAGAAACACTCAGCAAAGTGAAGAGGCAACTGACAGAATGGGAGAAAATATTTGTAAACTATGCAACCAATAAGGGAATGATATCCAGAATCTATAAAAAGCTCAAGAAACTCAAGAACAGCAAAACAAACAATCCAGTTAAGAAGTGGGCGAAGAATTTGAACAGGAATATTTCAAATAAAGAAATTCAAATGGCCAATAGAAATATGAAAAAACGCTCAGGATGACAAACTATCAGGGAAAGCAAATCAAAATCACAATGAGGTTTTGCCTCATCCCAGTTAGAATTGCTCATATACAGAAATCAATAAACAATAAATGCTGGTAAGGATGTGGGGAAAAAAGGTACCCTAATCCACTGTTGCTGGGAATGTAAACAGGTACACACATTGTGGAAGACAGTATGGAGATACTTCAGAAATCTGAAATAATCTACCCTATGACCCAGCAATCCCACTCCTGGGAATTTACCCAAACAAAGTGAAACCAGCATATGAAATAGTTATCTGGGCCCCCATGTTCATTGCAGCTCAATTCACGATAGCTAAGATGGAATCAACATAGATGTCCATCTACTGCTGACTGGATAAAGAAATCATGGCATATCTACTTTATGGAATACTACTCAGTGACTTAAAAAATGAAATCCTATCTTTGCAAGAAAATGGATGCAACTGGAAACTATCATACTTAGTGAAATTAACAAGCCTTTAAAGACAAATACCATATGTTTTCCCTGACTGTGATAACTAATACAGTATTTAAAATGTAATGTATAGGAGTCAAGTTGACATTTTGAGATTCAGTGATTGTACTGTTGAGGAATAGTGTCCCCCACCATACTATTTGTTGAACTCTTACCATAGGATTAATCATATGAGTATAAAGGAGGCTGAAATAGATCTTTGTAAAACTTGAAAATGAGAATAGCAGAGAGAGAAGGTAGCAGGGTGGGAGTATGGCCTGGATGGAGGGTAGGGTAGGAAGATTCGCTATGTTTCTAGATTTGTATATATGAAATGCATGAAGTTTGTATCCCTTAAATAAAATTTTAAATAAATAATAAAAATAAATAAATAATTTAAGATAAGGCATTTCTGGGAACCAAACAGGATAGAAACTCCATAGTAATTTTGTCGAGTACAGAGAAAAAATTATTTTAATTCTCTAACTGAACATGAGTACACATAGAACTAGATGATAGCTTTACCAGTATTCAAAACACATTTTTGGCAAATCTCATTTTCTCAGACACATATCATGAGCACCAAATGTCCCTTGAGTCAGTCATCCCAAAGCAGTCTTTCATAGACCTCTTGTCATTTGTTTTCTGCTTTGGATTTTAGGTCAGAAAGACTTTAAGACAGGAAGGAATGGAAAAACAATAAACTCCAAGGTAATTAAAAATGTTTTAGGGGAAAATAGACGAAATACTTGACTTTTACTTGTAAATTTTCATCCTTCAGGAACACAATATTAATATTTATGAAAATATATCTTTAAAGCAGATAGATAGACACTCTTGTTTTAATTAGTAAATGAGCTGACAGTTGTTGATGTTCTCTGGTCTGTGTTTAAGAGTATTATTTTGAAGATCAGTAAATCAATGGAAAAAGTCTCAGCTCAATGATGTCTTGGATGTTTACTGACACTCAGGTATACCAGCTGTTCTAAACAAGCTTTGCTTTTTCTGGAGATTTATTCCCTAATCCTACTGCCTCCTTCAGTTCAAGTGAAAGCACATTGGGTCCTAAAGGATAAAATCAAGGAAAAAGATAGTTGAATGATAGTTTAGTATAGATGATTGATTGATAGAGAGAGAGAGAGAGATCTTCTTATATAAAATGATCATTCATTATTGGACTTTTAATGGTGATTTGTTCATTTTCATCTATTTTAAAGGCAGGAATGTGAGCCACAAGAGACAGAGAGAGATCACTTTTGTCCTTAAGTTACAATTTTAATTTATAGTTGGGTATTTTTTTTTCTAGAGGTGGGCTTTGATTCCTTGTGTATAGGTTTTGCTTTGTGGTTATGTTGAGCATTACAAAAATCTTTTGCATATAACAAACTACTGTGAAAAGACAAAATTTAACATTGATTATAAAAATAGGAAAAGAGGTCAAGAGATAAGAAATCCTAATAAAGTACCTTACATATACTCCATTCCTTCCCATATTTAAAGTTTTTGATATTGCATTTCAAATCTTTCTTGATATCCTCTGTTAATATTTCAGTGTTTTAATTATAATGTATTTCTTCATAATAAAGGTATAAATAACAATATTTATAATATTAGATAATTCTGAATTTTGGTATGGTTACACTTACCAGGGAATTTTACCTTCTGATATTTTCTGCTTACTCGTTATTGTCTCTTTCTTTCAATCTGAAGAACTCCCTTTAACATTTCTTATAGCACATCTGATGATGATAAATGTTCTCAGCTTTTGTCTGGGAATGTCTTTATATTACCCTCATGTCTAAAGGATATCTTTTCTGCATACAATATTCTTGGCTGGATTTTTTTTTCCCTTCACAACTGTAAAATTTTCATCCCAATGCTTCCTAACCTGTTTGGTTTCTGTTATGTCTGCAGTTAAGTCAATTGGGACTTCTTTATGTATTATTTCCTTCTTTCTCTTGCAGTTTTAAGCCTCTCTTTATCTTTAGCCTTTGAAAGATCTTAATTATAAGATGTCTTGGAGTAGACTTTATTGGGTTGAATCTAAATGTTGAACATTGATCATCCTGTACATGAATAGTTGTATCTACCTCTATGTTAAAGAAGTTTTACATTATTATCTATTGAATATTCATTCTACCCCTTTGGCATTGTCAAGTTCCTCTTGAATCCTAATAACAGAAATATTTTCTCTTTTCATGCTATCCCATATGTCCCAAAGTCTTTCTTCATTCCTCACGATTCCTTTTTTTTCCATCCTCCAACTGTATGTTTCAAGCAGCCTTTTTTTCAGCTCATAGATTCCTTCCTCCATTTAATCTGTTCTATTAATAAAGTCTTCTATTGTATTTTAAATTTCACTTAGTATATTTTTCAGTTTAAGAATTTCTGCTTGGCTTTAATTATTTCCATCTCTTGTCTTATCTCTCTGTTAGAATATAGATTTGTTTCTCCATATTCTCTAAAAGTTCATGTCATGAAGTTTCTTTAAAACAACCATTTTCTTCCTCTTGGATTATGAGACACAATTTAAGAGTGTGAACAGTAAAACACAAAGCACTCTACTAGCATTTTGAGAGCACTGATAGTAAATCTGACATGATTCTGCCGAATGTGAAAAAGCTTGCATTGCAGTAATGTTTGGTGTCCTGCCAACTTGGAAAAGCTATACTTGTGTGAATTTTATGAATCAAGAGTGGAGTAGGACCTGTAAACTAGGAAGCTAGATGACACCTAGAGTTACTGGACAGAAAGAATGGAAAATAAAATGAAATGGATGAGAAACAGTCTCATTTATCTTCTGCTTCTGAACGTAACATTACTTATGTATGAAATTGCTATTTGTCTTCCACAAAAATAAATGTCAAAGAAAGAAAATACAGGGGATTTGGGTGCTGAGATTTTACAGCAAACATCCAGTTCCAAGAGGCAAAAGAGAATGGTTGTCCAGCACACAAGTGGGGCAATATTGCTGAGGAAATGGTCAAGGCCCTTCTGAGGTCTGTCTGTTACTTCACTTTACTATCTCAAGTTGGCTTGCTCATCTGAAAAACCAACAAAGGATAGTTGTTAGAATTGAATTCAAATAAAGAACAATTCCTAGCATTTAGAAAACACACAATAAATGTGAGTTGTTACTATTATTTTAAAAAGATGAACTTGATTTTTGTTATTGAGTTTCTGGAGTTGCTGGTATATTCTTTGTCAGGTGGTAACTTGTAAATATTTTCCCATTCATTGTATGTCTCCTCATTTTGTTGATTGTTTCCTATGCTGAGCAGAAGTTTCTAAGTTGGATATATTCCCACTTATATTGGTTTTCTTACCTGTGCTTTGGGATTCTTATCAAAGAAGTCATCACCTATACCAATGTCTTGAAGACTTTCCCCTACATTTCTTCCCACCTTATAGTATCAGGTCTTAAACTTAGATGTTTGATTAATCTTCTGTGGCTTTTGCATATTCTGAGAATCAGGGATATAATTTCATTCTTCCACATATATCCTTCTAGCTTTGCCAATACTGTTTAGTGAAGATGTTATCCTTTCTCCAGTGTATGGTCTGGGCACTTTTGTCACTTGGCTGCATGTACAAGGATCATTGTCAGGGCTTTATATTCTGTTCCATTGAACTATGTGTCAGTTTTAATGCCAATATCATGCTGTTTTAATTATTATAGCTTTGCAGCATGCTGTGAATTCAGGTATTGTGATGCCTCCAGCTTGATTTTGCTTTTGTTTACCTTTGCCCAGGATCACTTTGTGTTTCTTTATTCTGGGTCCTCTGTGATCCCATATAAACTTTAGGAATGTTTTTCCTAGTTTTATAAATCAACAAATCCAGTTTAAAAATGGCCAAAAGACCTCAATAGACAGTTTCAAAAGAAGAGATGATCAAAAAATATATGAAAAACTACTAGCCATCAAGAAAACACAGATCAAAACCACAGTGGGATATCACCTCACCCCTGTCAGGACAGCTATGGCTAGTTCTTTAAAAACTAGAAATAGACATGCATGTTATCCAGCAATTCCACTTCTGGGACACACCCAAACGACATAACCACTTTGCACCAAAGAGATGCTAGCAACATCATGTTTATAGCAGCACCACTCAAAATATACAAAATATGGAGTCAACCAAGGTGTCTGTCATCAGATGAATGGATATAAATGTGATATATATATATATATATATATACACATATATATAAAAATTATGGGTGTTATTTGGTTATATAAAAAGAATGAGATTCTACCCTTTGCAGAAAAATAGGGGCAACTTGAGGACATCATGTTGCATGTGACAGGCCAGACACAGAAAGACAAATATGAGAGGTGCTATTGAAGCATAGTGGGTAAAGCCACCACCTCCAATGTCAGTATCAAATATGGGCTCCAGTTTGAACCCTGGCTGCTACAATTCCAATCCAGCTCCCTGCCAGTGTCCTGAGAAAGAAGCAGAGGATGGCCCAAGTGCTTGGCCTCTGGGCCAAATAGGAAATACAAAAGAAACTTCTGGCTCTGGGCTTAGGCTTTTCCCAGCCCCAGCCATTGCAGCCATCTGGCCAGTGAACCAGTGAATGGAAGATATTTGTATTTGTGTGTGTGGATGTGTATGTGTGTGTATCTCCCTCTCTCTCAGTAAATTAAATCTGACTTTCAGATAAATAAATAAATCTATTTTTTTAAAAAAAGACAAATACCAAATGCTACATACATCCTTTTTACATGGGAACTAAAATTTAAAAAGCAAAAAATCAAGAAATGAAAACAAAAAAATAAAAAATAAAAAGAAGTACCTGCTGTGGTTCAGCAGGTTAGTCCACTGCCTGTGATGCAGGCATACCATATGGGTGCTAGTTCGTCTTGGCTGCTCCACTTATGATCCAGCTCCCTATTAATGCTCCTGGGAAAGCAAAAGTTAGCCCAACAGCTTGGACCCTGCACCCATGTGGGACACCCAGATGAAGTTCCAGGCCCCTGGCTTCAGCCTGGCCCAACCCCATCCATTGTGGCCATTTGGGTAGTAAACCAGTGGTTGGGACATACCTCTAAAAATGTTTTTTTTTTTAAATAAAGAATAAAGAAGGAAAGAAAGAAAGGGATACAGAAAGAAAGAAAGGAAGAAAGAACAAAAAAGAAGGGGCAGGCACTATGGCACAGTGGGTTAAAGCCCTGGCCTGGAGCACCGGCATCCCATATGGGCGCTGGTTCTAATCCTAGCTGCTCCTCTTCCAATCCAGCTTTCTGCTGTGGCCTGGGAAAGCAGTGGAGGATGGCCCAAGTTCTTGAGCCCTTGCACCTGCGTGGGAGACCAGGAAGAGGCTCTTGGCTCCTGGCTTCGGATCAGCACAGCTCTGGATGTTGCGGCCATCTGGGGAGTGAACCAGTGG
Source organism: Oryctolagus cuniculus (assembly GCF_051225735.1). NCBI lineage: Eukaryota > Metazoa > Chordata > Mammalia > Lagomorpha > Leporidae > Oryctolagus > Oryctolagus cuniculus. The sequence continues at coordinate 87,217,367 of NC_142870.1, read as the reverse complement.
TTGGAAGACCTCTTTTTCTGTCTCTACCTCTCTCTCTGTAACTCTGTCTTTCAAATAAATAAATCTTTAAAAAAAAAAGAACAAAAAAGAAAAGAAAGAATTTGACTATGTTCCTGCTGAACAAGAATCTTTTTATTATTTTGCTTGTTTAATTCTTTAGTTAGTGAACGCTAAGCCCTTGAATATAATGCAAATTAAAAATGTTATCTCAAAAATTTAAAAAAAATGAAAAAGGAAGGAAGGAAGGAAAAAAGGAAAAAAGGAAAGAAGGAAGGAGGGGAGGAAGGAAGGAAGGGAAGAAGGAAGGGAGAAGAGGGAAGAAAGAATGAGAGAGGGAGGGGAGAAGGAAATATCATTATATTCTGAGAGTTATTTGTATTATGTATTATGTATTATGGCCTAACATGTTAGTCAACCCGGTAGCCTGAATCCTGGATGCTCAGCTTCTGATCCAGCTCCCAGCTGGTACCTGAGAAAGCACCAGAAGATGGCCCAAACTCTGCAGCCCCTGCCAGCCAATGGGAGATCCAGATGAAGCTCTTGGCTCCTGGCGCCTGGCTTTAGCCTGGCTTAGCCACGAAAAAAGTAAAATAAAATAATTTCTATAAATCAACTGTAAAATCTGATCTGATTATAAAAAATTAAGTAATTTGGGGAGTCCCAAAAATCTTGCTTAAAATACATAATACAATTTTTGAACCAACATTAAATTCATTTTTGAGTCTGTTTTCCTCAAACTTTCTGAAGTCTCCCATACACAAACATATGGTAAATTCAATGGCTGTTACAATTACTAAGTTGAGATGACAAGAAGGAAGAATAGGAGATGATGTAAATATGCTTCTGTCAGTGGTTGCCTATAATCTTTTTTTTAAATCCAAAGACTTACATGATATTAGGATTGTAAAGTTGTATGTCTCCAATATAGTTATTCATATCCTATTGTTAATTCCCTTACATGGTCTCCAAAATTTTTAAGATATAATTAGATGGTATAAATATAATTTGTATTGATATTAGTGACTCAAATTGAATAATTTTTATCTTTCTACTTAGAAATAATAGGAATAAAGCATGGGTTTACCCTATCTCTTTTTCTAGGACTCTGGAAATGAATGAAACAATTTGAGGAATGTAGCTCAATTGTTTTCAGATTCAATGCTCATCTTTGGAAAGCACAGTCCATATCTTAGTGCCTCTGCTCATTTTCCATGGTTCCTTCCAAGGAAAGTGCCCAGTTCTAGAAGACTGTAAACTATTTCCCCCTGAACATTTTATCCCTGCCCTGGCAATTTTCCTTGTTACAATTTTTTGGAAATTTGGGTCTAACTTATGATAGGCCCTGACTGATTTAAAGTTTGATAATTATGAAAAGGAGTATATTGTCCCAGGGTGACAATAACAAAATACAAAAACAGCAGCTTAAAACAACAGGGAATTTATTTCATCACATTACTAGGAGTAGCAGCAAGGGATCTAGTGTCATCAGGGTCATCATGGCCTCCGAGATTCAAGATAGAATTCTTCCTTGTTTCTTCTCAGCTTCAAGTGGTAGCCTTAGAATTGTGGAATCCCCTGGTTTGCAGTTACATCACTCCAATATTTGCCCTTCATCACTATGCATTCTCTCTGTGTGTCTATGTCATCATGGGACATATCCTCTTCCTGTAAGGACAACAGTCAGCCTTTTAGTAACTGCCAGTAATTCACCAAGATGATGAACACAAAGGGAAAGAGGAGAGATGCTGGAAACATGTTCCCCAAGCCTTTTAGAAAATATGCAGTTGTTCCTCTGGCTACATACATGTGACCTACAAGACAGGCAACATTGTAGACCTCAAGGGAATGGGTACTGTTCAAAAAGGAATGCTCCATATATGTTACTATGACAAAACCTGAAGAGTATACAATCTTAATTAGTGTGCTATTAACATAGTTGTAAACAAACAAGTTAAATGCAAGGTTCTAGCCAGGAGAATTAATGTGAGACATTGGGCATATTTAGCAGTCTCAGAGCTGTTTAGCTCCCTGAAATGTGTGAACAGAAATGATCAGAAAAAAGGAAGCCAAAGAGAAATGTCCCTGGGATCAACTGAATTGCCAACCTGTCCCTCTAGAGAAGCCCACTTTGTCAGAACCAATGGGAAAGAGACTTTTCTGCTGCAGCCTATTCCCTATGAATTCATGGCATAATAAGTGTAGAAAAACGTAGGACCTCTACAGAAATATTTCTTAACTAAGTAAATGTGTGGTCTCCTATTTTCCAAAAAAATATTTTAATCAGGGGCTGGTATTATGGCTTAGTGGATAAAGCCATCATCTGCAACACTGGCATCCAACATGGGTGCTGGTTCATGTCTTGTTTGTCCATTTGCTCCATAAATGGCCTGGGGAAAGTAGTGAAAACTGGTCCAAGTGAATGGGTCCCTGGCACCTATGTTGGAAACCCAGATGAAGCTCCTGACTCCTAGCTTCAGCCTGGGCTAGCACTGGCTGTTGTGGCCATTAGGGGGAGGAATCAGCAGCTGGAATCTCTCTCTCTCTCTCTCTCTCTCTCTCTCTCTCACTCTGTCAAAATAAATAAATGAGTAAATTTTTTAAAAAAGAAATATTTAAATTATAAAAAAGGATACCAGTCATATTGCATTAGGGTCCACTCCAATAACCTTATCTTAACATAGCTGTATGTGCAATGAACTTATTTCCAAATAAGGCTATATTCACATATATTAGGGATTAGGACATCAACATATATCTGGGTGTCAGACAGAATTCAAGAAATAACAAGAACTCTTACAAAGTAAAGTATTGAATTGAATTTTTTGTAACTGTGGTGGCATAAACAGCATTGTATTTTCTTAATAACACTGAAAAGCTCTAAGCTAAAAGAACATGTAATCCTAGCATACTTATTTAAAGATACAAAGAGGATTTTTCTAGAAGTCATTAATATTCTGTCAAATTATTTATAAATTGTTGGAAGGTTTAGATTACATTTGTTTGTGTTTCCTTTAAGTTTCCCAAAGCCATTTTTCACCTTCCATGTCTTTGTAGAAAATCTTCCTTATGGAGCTAGTGCTGTGGCATATGCTACTCTGGCAACCCACATGGGAACCAGTTTGAGTCAGGGCTGCTCCAACTCCAATCCAGCTCCCTGCTAATGAGCTTAGGAAAGCAGTGGAAGATGGCTCAAGTGCTTGGGTCCCTGTACCCATGTGGGAACCCAGAGGAAGCTCCTGACTCTTGGCTTCAGATTGGCCCATTTCCAACCTTTGCGGCCATTCAGGGAGTGACCAGTGCATACCTCTTTCTCGGGGTGGGCACTGTGGTGTAGGGGGTTAATGCCCTGGCCTGGAGCGCCATCACCCCTTGTGGGTGCCAATTTGAGACCCGGCTGCTCTACTTCCGATCTGGCTCTCTGCTGTGGCCTGGGGAAGTGGTGGGAAATGGCCCAGCTCTTTAGGCCCCTGTGCCCACTTCAGGGATCTGGAAGAGGATCCTGGCTCCTAGCTTTGGATCAGTGTAGCTCCGGCCATTGTGGCCAATTGAGGGGTAAACCAGCAGATCAAAGACTTCTCTCTCTCTCTCACTCTTTCTGCCTCTCCTCTTTCTGTGTAGCTCTGACTTTCAAATAAATAAATAAATCTTTAAAAAAAAAGATATTGCTTTCTCTTTCTCTCTCCTCCCTAATAACTCTGCCTTTCAAATAGATAATCTTTAAAAAACATCTTCCCTGTACACATTTTACTAAAAATGTGTTTGCTAATTACTTGTAAGTCACCTAAGTAGTCAACTGGAAAGGCTATTACATAGCTTTGATCACTGTTTGCCCGAATATCCAGATGTCTGATTTTGAAGAATTATCTTCACGAGGGACTGATTTGTTCTTTCTAAAGCTCTGTTCTTTCGTCAAATGAAGGATTTAGAAATAGATAATATAAAAATTTCTTTCCAACTCAAAATTATATTTTATGTTTTATGATGCTTTCTCCTTGCAATACATATGTAAAAGTAAAAATCATAGTTTAAGAAAATGTATTTTGGTGTTGGCATTGTGGTGTAGTGGGTAAAGCCACTGCCTGTGATGCTACCATCCATTTGGGTATTGGTTGTGTCCAAGCTGCTCCACTTCCTATCCAGCTTCCTGCTAATAGCCTAGGAAAGGTGGCAGAAAATGATTCAAGTGTTTGGGCCGTGGCTATTCACATAGGAGATCTAGATAAATATCCTGCCTCCTAGCTTCTTCTGCCTGGCCTAGTGCTGGCTATTGTGGCTATCTGGGGACTGAACCAGTAGATGATCTCTTTCTCTTTTTTCTCTCTCTCTTTCTCTCTAACTCTGCCTCTCAAATAAATAATAATTTTTTAAAAAATATATTCAATACTGACTCCAGATATTCTTAATCTTTTACACTTATTTATTTATTTATTTGAAAGGCAGAAAATCAGAAAGAGAGGAAAGACAGACCCAGAGAGAAAGAAAAGCATCTTCTAATCACTGGTTCCTTCTCCAAATGGCCTCAACAGTGAGGACTGGGCCAGGTCAAAGCTGAAAGCCAGGAACTCCAAGCAAGTCTCCCTGTGTGTGGCAGGGGCACAACTATTTGGGTCATCATCTTCTGTCCTGCCAGGTGCATTAGTAGGAAGCTAGATCAGAAACAGAGCAACTAGACTTTAACTTGCACTCCAATAAGTGGTTGCAAGCAGCAGCTTTGCTCATTGTGGAACAAGGCTGGCCCCATCTTTTTAAATCTTAAATTATATGAATTCCCGTATTTATAAGGCATAAACTCAAAACTTTTATTTAACCATGATTACATATTAATAAGTCTTATTTTTCAGGAAGGTATGACAATGCTATTTATGATATGGACTTATAATAACTATATAATTTAATTATATTTCAGATTTTTGATATTCAAGTTTAGAATCTTTGAATGCTGGTTCTTTGGTCAGAATTTCCTAATAAGGCAGTGTTAGGTACATATTTATTGTGTCTTGGTTAGTTTTAAAATGCATTTTTGTTGACACATTCTAACAGCTAACAAATGCTCATCAACCTTTCTATGGTAATAGGAGTTTGTCACTCATATTACAGGCACATATTGCACCTCATTGATGCCAAAAAGTGCTTCAAAGTAAGGCTTCTGGCTTTTGTAAATTTTACTTAATAAACCAATTAAGCTATATTCATTATAATCCCTGAAGGATTATCCACCAAGACAATGCTCTTGCAGCTAAATTGTCTAATTGAAATATGTTCAACTTGTCTAAAATTGCCATTGAAGCATTTTACTATTGCAGACTGGCAAAATTTGGATGGGATTTGGATTCATCTAGCAATTTGGAAAACAGATGGTATTAAAAAGATACAGATGTAGCAGCTACCATTGACTCTTAATATGTCCTCTTTTTGTTGTCTTAAGCATTTTCATGAGTAAATGTAAAATTCGTTTTGCTAAAGTTAATGATTTGCATATTAAGTTGTTTTGGAAAAGCCATAAGACAATAACTAAAAACTTAGGCTGTTACTGCTATTAGGACAAAGTTTTGTAAAAAGAAATTTTAAATTTTATAAATATATAACTATGGTATTACGTGCTAATAAGCCATGCAGTTATTTTTCCAATAAACAATGTTGAACACCAGTCATGGTAGGCACAATAGCACTTGGAGATGAGTACTAACAAAATTAAATCATGATTCCAGTTCTCAAAGATTCTCTCAAGTAGAAAATGAATAGAGAAAAGGAAAACTCTAACCATGTGAAAAAGTAGGAAACACCATAAAAGATAAAGTACTATCAAAATTGAGACTGAAGAGATTAAATGTGGCCAAATGATGGAAAAATATCATTAGAACAAAATTTATATACTGGGCTGCTTTCAGTAAATGGAAATGAAATGCTGATTATGAATGTTGGTACTTGAAAACCTATGTGGACTAGAGATAACTCAAAACATGAAATGAAAATCAACTGTCTAGCGAAACCAGAGTGGTGAAAAGAGTTTAAAAGATCAGTACTTTTGAACAACTGTTAAAGTGTCTGCACTTTACTAAGAAATAAAAAGCAACTAAAAATTTTTGGGTAGTCAGATTGCATTTAATGAGGATTATTTAATAATGGGTAGTTTAAAACAGCAAAGAACCGATGGTTGAAAGATTCAGTAATTGAAGTTGTTGAGGGTATTTAGAATAGAAACTAAACGAAGTTGGAGTCAACACAAATGTAAAGGAAAAACATATAAGGTTTGATAATTAACTAATTAGAGCCCATATTAGAATGGAAGTATATGGTGGAGAAGAACTGTAAGAAACAGATACAAAAGAAGACCCAAGAACAAAATAAAGGAGATAGGAAAAGACGTGCTGTTCCCATCCAAAATAATAATAATAATAATGATAATAACAAAAACAGGTGGAAATCCTAACTAGTGGAAATGTGGGAAGCATTTTGGGTTGTTTCGAATAACACTGTCCTGTCAAAATATAATCTAATCCCATTTTAACTAAAATAACATTGTAAAATGCAAAAAGAATGAGGTAAAATAAAATTTTAATGGCATGTTCTATGTATGCCAAGGTCCAAAATATTATTTCAACTCGTAATCAGAATAAGAAATCATCAGATATTTTGTACTATAGCTATAAAACTATTTTTTGGTTTTGTATTTTTTTTACAATTATAGGACAACCGAATTAAGAATTGCTATATTTCAGATAGTCAACAACAACCTGTAGACAATGGTTATCATTTTAGACAGAACAATTTCAGAAATTTCATGTGAAAATGTCTAAAAATGGAAAAATTGATACTTCTAGTTGAAGTAGTTAATGTGTATGGTGGTTATTAAGAAGATAGATGTAGGCAAGATCATTAAGAGTATTAAGAGAAATACAAAAAGGAGATTATAAGCATTTTTCCACATTTGTAAGGGCAGGAAGTATAAAAGTGAATATGGAAGATAAAATATTATTAGAGAGGTAGGAGAAGAAGCAACAGATGCCAAAGACGATGGGATATTTAAAAAACAAAAAGTGTAGAACAATCAACTAATAAACACCATAAATAATAAAGATAAAGAAGATTGAAAAATCTCTATGATCAATTTAACTGTGTACAAGAGTGCTTGCAAGAGCAAGTTTAGTAACAATATCTAATCACCTCATGCTAGCATTTTGGAGGGACATAGATATGCTGAAACATATCCTATTATCCAAATTTCAAAATCTCTACTAGTAATAAATTAGTAAGGCAGGTTGCAAGAGAAGTCCTGAGTGTGATCATCAGTTTTGGAGACAGAAAGTCTTCAATATCCTTCCAGATTCCTTGGTAGAGAATATCAGCGATCCTCTTACAGACTGAACATCTTCAAGGGATGAGAGCATCTTACTTGTTTATTTGTTTAAGACTGTCAGAGGCCACAATATGTCAACAGGGCAAACAGTTCAGAGAGAATGCAGATATAAGGAAAATGAAAGAATAATAGAAGAAAAAATTACCCTAAAGAAAAGGTGCATTTCTCAATAGGAAAATAAAAAAGTTCAGTTGCTAGGAAGGTATGAGACAAACATAATGAAAAGAAGAATTAAATAGAACAAGTTCCTTTTGCTTTGAGTTTTCCCTAACAGAGCATAGAGAATCACCAGAACAAAAATGAGGGAATAGCAACATGATGTGACTCTAAAGAATGTGGAAAAAACTTTTTCATGGACAGAAAGGTCACCTTGAGAAAACAATGAACATGGAAAAGTGGCTAAAATATAATGGCAGGAGTTTGCAGTGAACTCCTTTAGCAGTTTTATGAATTTCTTAACTTGCTCTCATTTAAGGATTGCTTTGTATCTGAGAATGGGAATCAGCATGACAGAAATTCATGAAAATAAATAATGGACTCATTTTTTTATTTTAAAAATTTGATACAGATATTTACAGTTCTTGGTCTCTTGGATCTTACATTATGACAAGGCAATATAGAAACAAGTAGGCAAATACTTTTGGTAAATGATACATCATAGCATATATACACACATATATGTGAGTGCAGAACATCAGATAAGCCACCAATATGTGACTGGTGATATTCTTCCTGATACATTTTCTTGATTTTTTTTCCTCATTTCCTAAGACACAAATTCTAAAAATCTGAATAACCAAATTTCTAAAAGTGTATTTTGTATGGTAATATTTATATTTATCAACTAACAGCTGTATATAACTTCTGTGATTTGAGATATATTTTATCAAAACTTGCTATAACAAATAAATAATGTTTAGTAATTTTCACGTGGAAATGTGTATCATTGACTTCTCTCCCTCTCCTTCTTCTTTCTCCCTCCCTCCCTTCCCTACAACCGGTAGGAACTCCTAGCAGGTCAGCAAATTCTGCTGCTTCTACTGTCAAAATGTATCCAAAATTCACTTACCACCACCAGTAGCACCACATTGCCTCAAGTCACCATTCCTCACCTCAATGTGGGACACAGCCCTGCCCTCTATTTAAAACAACAAGGGGAATGATTCTTTGAAAACATGTCAAGTTTGTCACTCCCTGCCTAAAATTTTCCAGTGTTGACTTACTTTCCTTATGAAAAAATTAAACTTTTACTAATTCTTTTAAAACTCTATTGATCCTGGAGCTGGTGCTGCGGCATAGTGGGTTGGGCCTCTGCCTGAAGCACTGGCATCCCATATGGGCATTGGTTCGAGTACTGGCTGCTCCACTTTTTTTTTAATACTTCTTTTTTTAAAAGATTTTCTAATACTTCTTTTTTTTAAAGATTTTCTATTTATTTATTTGACAGGTAGAGTTACAGACAGTGAGATAGAGAGACAAAGAGAGAGGTCTTCCTTCTGTTGGTTCACTCCCCAAATGGCCGCAACAGCCAGAGTTACACCGATCCAAAGCCACGAGCCAGGAGCCAGGAGCCAGGAGACATGTGCTTTCTCCTTGGGCCATCCTCCACTGCCTTCAGGGCCACAGCAGAGAGCTGGACTGGAAGAGGAACAACCGGAACTAGAAACTAGTGCTCATATGGGATGCCGGCGCCACAGGTGGAGGATTAACCAAGTGAGCCACGGTGCTGGCCCCAGCTGCTCAACTTTTGATCCAGCTCTCCACTATGGCTTAGGAAAGCAGTAGAGTATGGCCCAAGCACTTGGGCACCTGCACCTGTTGGGGAAACCTGGAGGAATCTCCTTGTTCCTGGCTTCGGGTCTGCACAGCTCCAACCATTGTCGCCATGTGGGGAGTGAGCCAGCAGATGGAGGATCTCTCTTTTTCCATTTGTACCTTTGCCTCTCAAATAAATAATTAAAATCTTTTTAAAAAGCCTCTAATGATCCTGAGTTTACCTGATGTCACCTCTCACTAGCACTCCTCTCTCCTGCCATTCTCTAGTGTGATGATAACCTTCTTGCTGTTCTGTGTATTTTCCAAGCAAACTTTGTTCCTTTTACAGGGAAGACTCTTCTTCCAGTTTTCCTCTTGTACAGTCCCTGCCTGCCCTTCAAGTTTTAGTGCATGTATCATCCTTTTAATGATGTCTTCACTAACTACTTTTATTTAAAGTCATAAACTGCCTCAACATCTTCCTTTGCATGAATAGCGGATCTTACTTTCTCCTCTCCAATTTTTCCAATTAACACTTTTTAACATGCGTTACAACTGGCCTATTGTTGTTTTCAGTACTTGTTGTCTGTTTCCCTTCCCTACACTATAAGTTTCACAAACACATTTGTATTCCACATACCTAGGAAAAGGACTGCTCCACACATATTTATTAAGTAAAATAAAACTGATTGGATATAAATGTTTTTCCATAAAGATGAGCATAATTCCAAGTCTTATTTGTGCCAAATTATTCCCTATCCTGTCCTTGAACAAATAGCTGATTTTGATACTCTTACTAGTATTTGGTACAGTTTTACAGTGATAACTTTTGGATATAGGAAGTAGATTATGATCTTGCTTTAATGAGCAGCAAAACCTGTCATATAAAAACACTAACAATAAACCACATCGTGAGTGGAATTTAAGTATGTGCAATATAAGGAGTAGGAATTTGGCCACAGAATTTATTAAGTATCTTTTCCAAGCCAGGAATCAGGTCTGGAAAGAGGGTAAAGTAAAAGAAAGTCAACTCTCAAGTTAAAAGAACATTTATTCTAAAACATGAGGAAGAAGTTGTCTTAGAAGTTCCAATGGAAACAGAAACACAAATAGATTAAGATAAAAGAAAAATACAAAAACACAACACACTTGAAAATTATGAATAAAAACTAAGAATCTGGGACAGGGATTGTGATGTAGCAGGTTAAGTCACACATCAGATGTCTGAATCCCATATCAGAGGGCCCTGATTCACCTCCCTCGAGTTTCCAATCCAGCTTCCTGCTAATGTGACTGGGAGGCATCCAGTGATGGCCAAAATACTTGGGTTTGTACCACCCATGTGGGAGACCCAGATAGAATTCCTGGCCTTTGGCCTGGCCAAGTCCTGGCTATTGCAGGTATTTTGAGAGAGATCCAGAGGATGGAAAATCTCTCTCTCTCCTAATCTCTCTCTCTCTCTCTCTCTCCTCTCTCCCTCTCTATCTGTGTGTGTGCGTCTTTCACTCTCCATCATTCTGCCTTCTGAATAAATAAATTCTTAGAAAAGTCTCAGACTCATTAAGAGTATATTTAGTTTTATTACTCATTTCAAGAAGCAAAGAGAAGGTAAAGAAAGGTCAGTCATCCTGCAAATTAGATTTTTGGGTTGAGTGAAACTGGGAAGTTGAGAATGGGTACATTATTAATTCCAAGGCAATTAAAATGCATATCCTAGTGAGAGCAGCCTCTTTTTCTTCCGGGGAGCCTTCATATATTTATATTCTCTGTACTAAAGACATTTGTGTTCATCTTTGCTCCTGCCGCCTATATTTACTATAATAAAATTAATAATACTATTATATAGTCACAACAATAACAATAATGTAATATATAGTCATACATGAAATCTTTTATCTGGAAAGAAAGTTATTTCATGCCAATAATCTTGGCATCTGTAAAATATAGTCATATTCTTTGATAGTCCATCCTTACCATCCTATTACTTTTTGAATGTTTTTTGTTAAAGATTTATTTATTTATTTTGAAAGTCAGAGTTAGAGAGAGGGAGAGACAGAAAGAGTGTCTTCCATCATTTGGTTCACTCCCCAGATGGCTGCAATGGCCAGTGCTATGACAGGAAGAAGCCAGGAACTTCTTTCAAGTCTCCCACATGTGTGACAGGGACCTAAAAAATTGGATTATTTTCTGCTGCTTTCCCCAGGCCATTAGCAGGGAGCTGGATAAGAATTGGAGTAGCTAGAACTGGAATCTGAACCCATTTAGGATGCTAGAATCACTGGTAGTGGTTTTATCCACTACTCCACAACAGCAGGCCCCAGAGGATTTCTTTTTAACTGTTGAAGTAGATGCACATTGTTTTCACCAACCTACACATTCATTTTATCTTGATTAATTTTACGACATATGCATACTTGCAAATGTATACTTTGTCCAATTTTGCCGATTTTTGGTTTGTAAAATCTATTAATGTATATCAAGATACACATATCACAAATCAAAAAATATTTTGTAAATAATTATTATTATTTTAGCTATTTAAATGCAATGTGTCAGAGGTCTAAAGATCAACTATGCTGTGTTCTTTCAGTTTTTTTTTTTTATCTTTTATTTAATGAATATAAATTTCCAAAGTACGACTCATGGGTTACAATGGCTTTCCCCCCATACCGTCCCTCCCACCCACAACCCTCCCCTTTCCCACTCCCTCTCCCCTTCCATTCACATCAAGATTCATTTTCGATTATCTTAATATACAGAAGATCAGCTTAGTATACCTTAAGTAAGGATTTCAACAGTTTGTTCCCACACAGAAACATAAAGTGAAAAATAATAGATGATTTTTTTTAAATGATGATGAAATCAGATCAGACCTATTGTCATGTTTAATCCCAGTGAGAGTCAAGTTGGGAATTGATAATTTCTTTTTTTTTTTTTTTTTTTTTTTACAGAAGATCAGTTTAGTGTACATTAAGTAAAGATTTCAATCGTTTGCACCCCCATAGAAACACAAAGTGAAATATACTGTTTGAGTACTCGTTATAGCATTAAGCCTCAGTGTACAGCACATTAAGGACAGAGATCCTACATGAGGAGTAAGTGCACAGTGACTCCTGTTGTTGACTTTACAAATTGACACTCCTGTTTATGGCATCAGTAATCTCCCTATGCACCAGTCATGAGTTTCCAAGGCTATGGAAGCCCTTTGAGTTCTCCGACTCTTATCTTGTTTAGACAAGGTCATAGTCAAAGTGGAGGTTCTCTCCTCCCTTCAGAGAAAGGCACCTCCCTCTTTGAAGACCTGTTCTTTCCACTGGGATCTCACTCACAGAGATCTTTTTGCCAGAGTGTCTTGGCTTTCCATGCCTGAAATACTCTCATGGGCTTTTCAGCCAGATCCGAGTGCCTTTAGGGCTGATTCTGAGGCCAGAGTGCTATTTAGGACATCCGCCATTCTATGAGTCTGCTGAGTATCTCACTTCCCATGTTGGATCACTCTCCCCTTTATTTATTCTATCGGTTAGTGTTAGCAGATACCAGACTTGTTTATGTGCTCCCTTTGACTCTTAGTCCTTTCATTATGATCAATTGTGAACTGAAATTGATCACTTGGAATAGTGAGATGGCATTGGCACATGCCACCTTGATGGGATTGAATTGGAATCCCCTGGTATGTTTCCAACTCTACCAATTGGGGCAAGTCAGCCCGAGCATGCCCCAAATTATACATCTCTTCCCTCTCTTATTCCCACTTTTATGTTTAACAGGGATCACATTTCAGTTAATTTTCAACACTTAAGAATAACTGTGTGATAATTACAGAATTAAACCAGTCATATTAAGTAGAACAGACAAAAAAAATACTAAGAGGGATAATGTATTAAGTTGTCCATTAGCAGTCAGGGCTATGCTGATCAAGTCACCATTTCTCATAGTGTCCATTTCACTTCAGGAGGTTTCCTTTTTGGTGTTCAGTCAGTTGTCACCAATCAGGGAGAACATATGGTATTTGTCCCTTTGGGACTGGCTTACTTCACTCAGCATGATGTGTTCCAGATTCCTCCATTTTGTTGCAAATGACTGGATTTCGTTGTTTCTTACTGCGGTATAGTATTCTAAAGAATACATATCCCATAATTTCTTTATCCAGTCTACCATTGATGGGCATTTAGGTTGGTTCCAGGTCTTGGCTATTGTAATTGTGCTGCAATAAACATTAGGGTGCAGACCGCTTTTTTCTTTATCAATTTAAACTCCTTTGGGTAAATTCCAAGGAGTGGGATGGCTGGGTCGAACGGTAGGGTTATATTCAGGTTTCTGAGGAATCTCCAGACTGATTTCCATAGTGGCTTGACCATTTTGCATTCCCACCAACAGTGGGTTAGTGTCCCTTTTTCCCCACATCCTCGCCAGCATCTGTTGTTGGTAGATTTCTGTATGTGAGCCATTCTAACCGGGGTGAGGTGAAACCTCATTGTGCTTTTGATTTGCATTTCCCTGATTGCTAGTGACCTTGAACATTTTTTCATGTGCCTGTTGGCCATTTGGATTTCCTCTTTTGAAAAATGTCTATTGAAGTCCTTGGCCCATCTCTTAAGTGGGTTGTTGGTTTTGTTTTTGTGGAGTTTCTTGATCTCTTTGTAGATTCCGGTTATTAACCCTTTATCTGTTGCATAGTTTGCAAATATTTTTTCCCATTCTGTTGGTTGTCTCTTCACTCTCCTGACTGTTTCTTTTGCAGTACAGAAACTTCTCAATTTGATGCAATCCCAATAGTTGATTTTGGCTTTGACTGTCTGTGCCTCCCAGGTCTTTTCCAGAAATTCTTTGCCTGTGCCAATATCTTGAAGGGTTTCTCCAATGTTCTCTAATAACTTAATGGTGTCAGGACGTAGATTTCGGTCTTTAATCCATGTTGAGTGGATTTTTGTGTAAGGTGTAAGGTAGGGGTCTTGCTTCATGCTTCTGCACGTGGAAATCCAGTTTTCCCAGCACCATTTATTGAATAGACTGTCCTTGCTCCAGGAATTAGTTTTAGCTCCTTGATCAAATATAAGTTGGCTGTAGATGTTTGGATTAATTTCTGGTGTTTCAATTCTGTTCCATTGGTCTATCCATCTGTTTCTGTACCAGTACCATGCTGTTTTGATTACAACTGCCCTGTAGTATGTCCTGAAGTCTGGTATTGTGATGCCTCCGGCTTTGTTTTTGTTGTACAAGATTGCTTTAGCTATTCGAGGTCTCTTGTGCCTCCATATGAATTTCAGCATCATTTTTTCTAGATCTGCGAAGAATGTCTTTGGTATCTTGATTGGGATTGCATTGAATCTATAAATTGCTTTTGGGAGAATGGACATTTTGATGATGTTGATTCTTCCAATCCATGAGCATGGAAGATTTTTCCATTTTTTGGTATCCTCTTCTATTTCTTTCTTTAAGGTTTTGTAATTTTCATCGTAGAGATCTTTAACGTCCTTGGTTAAGTTTATTCCAAGGTATCTGATTGTTTTTGTAGCTATTGTGAATGGGATTGATCTTAGCAGTTCTTTCTCAGTCATGGCATTACTTGTGTATACAAAGGCTGTTGATTTTTGTGCATTGATTTTATATCCTGCCACTTTGCCAAACTCCTCTATGAGTTCCAATAGTCTCTTAGTAGAGTTCTTTGGATCCTCTAAGTACAGAATCATATCGTCTGCAAAGAGGGATAGTTTGACTTCTTCCTTCTCAATTTGTATTCCTTTGATTTCTTTTTCTTGTCTGATGGCTCTGGCTAAAACTTCCAGAACTATGTTAAATAGCAGTGGTGAGAGTGGGCATCCCTGCCTGGTGCCAGATTTCAGTGGAAATGCTTCCAACTTTTCCCCATTCAATAGGATGCTGGCTGTGGGTTTTTTATAAATTGCTTTGATTATATTGAGGAATGTTCCTTCTATACCCAATTTGCTTAGAGTTTTCATCATGAAAGGGTGTTGAATTTTATCAAATGCTTTCTCTGCGTCAATTGAGATAACCATATGGTTTTTCTTTTGCAGTCTGTTAATGTGGTGAATCACATTGATTGATTTGCGAATGTTGAACCATCCCTGCATACCAGGGATGAATCCCACTTGGTCTGGGTGGATGATTTTCCTGATGTGTTGTTGTATTCTATTGGCCAGAATTTTATTGAGGATTTTTGCATCTATGTTCATCAGGGATATTGGTCTGTAATTTTCTTTCAGTGCTGCATCTTTCTCTGGCTTAGGGATTAAGGTGATGCTGGCTTCATAGAAAGAATTTGGGAGGATTCCCTCTTCTTCGATTGTTCTGAATAGTTTGAGAAGAAATGGGATTAGTTCTTCTTTAAATGTCTGGTAGAATTCAGCAGTGAATCCATCTGGTCCTGGGCTTTTCTTTGTTGGGAGGGCCTTTATTACTGTTTCAATTTCTGTTTCAGTTATGGGTCTATTTAGGTTTTCGATGTCTTCATGGTTCAATTTTGGTAGATTGCATGTGTCCAGGAATCTATCCATTTCTGATAGGTTTTCCTGTTTGCTGGCATACAGGTCCTTGTAGTAATTTCTGATGATTCTTTTTATTTCTGTGGTGTCTGTTGTTACGTTTCCTTTTTCATCTC
Source organism: Oryctolagus cuniculus (assembly GCF_051225735.1). Lineage (NCBI taxonomy): Eukaryota > Metazoa > Chordata > Mammalia > Lagomorpha > Leporidae > Oryctolagus > Oryctolagus cuniculus. The sequence goes on along the minus strand of NC_142870.1, from coordinate 87,201,636 downwards.
TGATTTTATTGATTTGGGTCTTTTCTCTTCTTTTTTTAGTTAGTTGGGCCAATGGGGTGTCAATTTTGTTTATTTTTTCAAAAAACCAGCTTCTCGCTTGGCTGATTTTTTGTAATGTTTTTTTGGATTCAATCCTGTTAATTTCTTCTCTGGTTTTAATTATTTCTCTTCTCCTACTAGATTTGGTTTTGGTTTGCTGCAGTTTTTCTAGGTCCTTGAGGTGCGCTGAAAGCTCATTTATTTGGTACCTTTCCAATTTCTTGATATAGGCACCTATTGCTATAAATTTGCCTCTCAATACTGCTTTTGCTGTATCCCATAAGTTTTGATATGTTGTGTTGTTGTCTTCATTTACTTCCAGAAAGTTTTTGATTTCTCCTTTGATTTCTTGAATGACCCAGTGTTCATTCAGGAGCATGTTGTTCAGTCTCCATGTGTTTGCATACTTTCTGGGGTTTCCTGAGTTGCTAATTTCCAGCTTCATCCCGCTGTGGTCTGAGAAGCTGCATGGTATGATTCTAATTCTTTTAAATTTGCTGAGACTTGCTTTATGACCTAGTATGTGATCAGTCCTAGAGAAGGTTCCATGCGCTGCTGAGAAGAATGTGAAGTCTGTAGATGTAGGGTTGAAAGTTCTGTAGATATCTGTTAGATCCATTTGGGCAATAGTGTCAATTAAATCTGCTGTTTCCTTGTTGATCTTCTGTCCGGATGATCTGTCTATTTCTGAGAGTGGAGTATTGAAGTCCCCCAGTACTATTGTATTGGAATCTAAATCTCCCTTTAAGTCCCTTAACATATCTTTTAAATAGACCGGTGCCCTGTAATTAGGTGCATATACATTTATAATAGTTACATCTTCCTGTTGAATTTAACCCTTAATCATTATATAGTGTCCCTCTTTGTCTCTCTTAACAGTTTTTGTATTAAAGTTTATTTTGTCTGATATTAATATGGCTACACCTGCTTTTTTTTGGTTTCTGTTGGCATGGAATATCTTTTTCCAACCTTTCACTTTCAGTCTGCATGCCTCTTTGTTAGAGAGATGTGTTTCTTGTAGGCAACAAATAGTTGGGTTGTGTTCTGTGAGCCAGTCAGCCAAACGGTGTCTTTTAACTGAAGAATTCAGACCATTAATGTTCAATGTGACTATTGATACGTAGTGACTTTGCCCTGCCATTTTCCCGGAGATATTTTCTAGTATATGCTTTGAGCTTCCCATGCTCTTTTACTGGTAGGTGTTCTTCCTTTCCCTTCTTTCATATTGATGGCCGTGTTTCTGTGTTTCTGAGTGTAGCACGTCTTTAAGTATCTTTTGCAGGGCCGGGCGAGTGGCCACAAAGTCTTTCAATTTCTGTTTGCTATGAAAGGTCTTTATTTCACCTTCATTCACAAATGAGAGCTTGGCAGGATATAATATTCTGGGCTGGCAGTTTTTCTCTCTTAGCACCTGTGCTATGTCTCGCCATTCCCTCCTAGCTTGTAGGGTTTCTGATGAGAAGTCAGCTGTGAGTCTGATTGGAGATCCTCTGAGAGTAATCTGACGTTTCTCTCTTGCACATTTTAGGATCTTTTCTTTATGTTTCACTGTGGTAAGTTTAATTACCACGTGTCGTGGTGAGGATCTCTTTTGGTCATGTTTATTGGGGGTTCTATGAGCTTCCTGTACTAGGATATCTCTGTCCTTCTCCAAACCTTGAAAGTTCTCTGCTAGTATCTCACTAAAAAGGCCTTCCAATCCTTTCTCTCTCTCCATGCCTTCAGGAACTCCTAGAACTCGAATGTTGGTTTTTTTAATAGTATCCTGTAGATTCCCAACAATATTTTTTAGGTTTCTAATTTCCTCTTCTTTTCTTTCGTTTGACTGTATGTTTTCCTGTGCTCTATCTTCTAAGTCCGATATTCTCTCTTCTGCTTCACCCATTCTGTTTTTAAGGCTTTCTAATGTGTTTGTCATTTGATCTATTGAGCTCTTCATTTCATTTTGATTTCTCTTCACTATAACACTTTCCTGTTCTACTAGTTTCTGAGTTTCATTTTGACTCTTCCTTAAAATTTCATTTTCACGAGAGAGATTTTCAATCTTGTCCATTAAGGATTTCTGTAGTTCAAGGATTTGCTTTTGAAAACTTCTAAATGTTCTTATCATAAATTTTTTGAAATCCGTATCTTGCATTTCTTCTATCTCATCATCTTCATACTCATGGCTTGGGGTGTTTTGCTTATTTGGAGGCATCATAGTGTCATCGTTGATCTTGCTCCCTCTATTTCTGTGTTTGTTACTCGGCATAGTTAATTCTTCTTGCGTCACTGTGCGTTTTTTTTTTTCTTTTTTTTTTTTTTATACTGTGTCCGTGTTAAGTGGACTGCCTGCTGTTGGAGGAGCCTTGGAGGCTTGAGATGGGTGCGGCCTGAGAGCTCTGCCTGGTTCTTCCTGGTTAAGGGTGTGCAAAGGTGACATCCTCAGGTTATGGGTGGTAAATCTCTCTCTTTTTATTTATTTATTTATTTTATTTATTCAGGGGGTAAGTAACACCGCAGGGCAGGGCTGTGCAGAATTGATGGTATTTAGCTTCCAGTCTTTGGCTCCTCTGGACTCCCACTGGGTTGCCTAGGCTACTGAATTGTAGTGACTCAGTTCCTTAACTCTCCCCCATTGATATGTAAATCCAAAGAGGAGGCCTGCTCTTTGTCTCTTGGGAATTCTTCAAGCCTTGCAGCCTTGTAACCTTTGCAAGGTTAGGGGGAAGAGAAACCCCGAAGCTTTTTTTTTTCCTTCTTTCCGGTAGTGAGTTTGCTGCACTTTCCGACCCCCCTCTAGATTCTGACCCCCGTTTCCCCACCAATGTCTCGGGTTATTGAGCTCACCTCCCCTTCCAGCGCCGATGTGTGGACTCGGAGCCCTGAGCATCCCAAGTCTCCCCGCTGTTGTCTGTGTGGCATGCACTCCCCTTGGAGGACTGTCGCGCAGACCCTCTTCTTTCAGTTTAAAAATGAAGAAATACATTTACAGAATATTATTACTTACCTAAAGTCACTTACCTGTTTAAAAATATCAGGTTTAATAAACATCAAAGTCTATTTGCTTTGGCCCCCATCAATGACATTTGTATAACAGAAACCATTTTGAATAGTTCATAGAAATATGCATAACAATTCAACAGTGTAAGTATTTACTTCAAATCATCTAAAGTTCTTAGGATCTAGGGATATATTTCTTGGAAAAAAAAATGTTTTTCCCTTTTTCAGAAATCCCTTTCTATCATTGCAAGCTAATGCAAAACTCACCTATAGTTTTGTAAGAATACCCGATTGAGAGTTACAAGACAGCGGAATAGCAACAGGATGAGCTGAATCACATGGTGTAAAACTAATAATTAAAAAGGAGACAAGATACACACCTGAGACAAAGCTGTGGGAAATTCGCAGTGGGGAATCCAATGAGTAAAGAGCGTGACTATCCAGGTCCGCACCAAAAGAGCAAATAAGAAAAGGAAATGGTGGAGGCTCTGACCGGGGAGGTGAGCACTGTCCCCAGGAGAACCAGGTAAGAGAATGGAATCCACAGGTCCATGGAGCTGTGGATAGCTGTGGGAGGGAGAGCTTGGTGAACTGCATTTGGGTTCTACACAGGGAAAAAAAGAAAATATAAAGGAACAAATAGGAGGTCAGGCACCTCCCTTTCCCCCATTTGGACTTGCAGCTGGCTGGGAGAAACCATTTTGTGCCTTTGCTTGTTTATATTTTTGGATGCAAGTAGGGAACTGTCACCCTTACTTCCCATAGGCATACCCATCAATAGCAGGGGTCACCTCACCTCATCCCCCCTAAAAAAGGAGGCCACAACAATTCAGAAGAATTTCTTCCCCCACCATACAAGTTGTACAGAAAGGGGAAGCCCTCCTATCAGAAGATCATAATCACTCCCACTCCCACTGAAAAGTGAACTGGGATCCAGTAGGCAGGGTTCCACACACCTGCTCACAACACACAGACCCATAGCAACTCATAACAGAAGGAATTGTGCTAACAGGAAAGTCTCCACAGATTAGAGGTGCAGTTCATTAAGCCATGCAAACTAGTACCAAATACACCAAGGACTAACACCAGGGCATCCCACAACTGTGAGGAGGACAGGTCACACAAACAAAAATGAACAAACTCTTCCAATCAGATAGCCAGAGGAAAACTACAAAGCCCCATGGGGGCCTTACCTTGGAAACCTACTCCATCCTGAAATACTGAACAGAGCACCCAGGCCACTTCCATCACACACTGCTTGGTACTCGCTGAAATTATAGATGCCCCACTAAACCACAAATACACAAATCAAAGAGAAAAGCAACCAGACAAAAAAAATACACAAAAGCCCAAAAAGAAGAACCATAAATAAGAATAAGGAAGATATTATGAGTCCCCAAAAGGAACACCACAACACTTCAATAGTAAAAGGTGAAGATGAAGAGATTTAGGGTATGCCAGAAGTGGAATTCAGAAATTAATCATCAGATTACTTAGAAGCAATCAGAAAAATTCAGGAACTAAATTAAAAGTTCTTCCATGAAATTGAGATATTAAAGAAAAGTCAGAATGAAATACAAAAAAATTAAGAATTAAATATATCAATTAAAAATGCAGTGGAAAGCCTGAACAACAGAATAGGTGGAACAGAAGAAACAATACCAGAATTAGAAGACAAATTTCTGCAAGTTTCATAGTCAGACCAACAAAGAAGAAAGAGAAATTAGAAAATTAAAAAACACCATTGGAGATCTACAAGATACTTTCAAATGACCCAACATAGGATTTCTAGGAGTTCCTGAAGGTGTGGAAAGAGAGAAAGAATTAGAAGGCCTTCCTAATGAAATAATAACAGAAAAATTACCAAATCTGGAGAAAGAGACATCCAAGTACAGAAAGTACACAGAACTCCCAATAGACAGAACCAGAAAAGATCTTCACCACAAAACATTGTAGTAAAACTCTCCACAGTAAAACATAAAGAAAAGATCCTAAAATGTGCATGAGAGAAATGTCAGGTCACACTCAGAGGAACTCCAACTAGACTCACAGTGGACTTCTTATCAGAAACCCTACAGGAAAGGAAAAATGAAATTGTCAACCCAGAATATTGTACCCTGCAAAGCTCTCTTTTATGAATGAAGGTGAAATAAAGATCTTATATAACAAACAGAAATTGAAAGAATTTTTAACTACCCATCCAGTCCTACAAAAGATACTCAAGGATGTGCTACACATAGAAACTCAGAAACAGGAGCACCATTACGAAATAAGGTGAAGGCAAACAATTGCCCAGTGAAAACACAAAGGAAACACAAAGCAAAAAATTAGAACTATTAACAGAAATATGGGAGGTTAAAGTCATTACATAACAATAATTACCCTGATTGTAAATGGTCTCAACTCCCCAGTTAAAAGATACAGCTGAATGGATTAAAAAAGAAAACCCAGGGCCAGTGCTGTGGCATAGCATGTAAAGCTGCTGCCTGCAGTGCTGGCATTCCATATAGGCGCTGGTTCAAGTCCCAGCTGCTCCACTTCCAATCTAGCTCTCTGCTATGGCTTGGGAAAGCAGTGAAAGACAGCCCAAATCCTTGGGCCCCTGCACCCTTGTGAGAGACCTGAAAGAAGCTCCTGGCTCCAGGCTTCAGATTGGCACAGCTCTGGCTGTTGCAGTCAATTGGAGAATGAACCAGCAAATGGATAATCTCTCTGCCTCTCCTCTCTCTCTGTGTAACTCTGACTTTCAAATAAAATAAAATAAATCTTTAAAAAAATAGAAAGAGAAAGCTTATAAATGTGCTGCCTACAAGAAAAGAAACACATCTTACCAACAAAGATGCATGCAGACAGAAAGTGAAAGAATGGAAAAAGATGATCTATGGTAACAGAAACCAAAAAAAAAAAAAAAGCTGGCGTATCTATCTTAATATCAGACAAACTAGACTTTAACACAAAAACCATTATAAGATGCAATGAGGGGCACTATATAATGTTTAAGGGATCAATTTAACAGGAAGATGTGATTATTATAAATGTATATGCACCTAATTACAGGGAATCTTGCTAACTGAAAGAAATGTTAATGGATTTAAAGAGACATAGACTCAATACATAGTAATGGGGGACTGGGCACTTCAATACCCCAGTTTCAGAAATGGACGGATAAACCAGACAGAAAATCAGTGAGGGAACAACAGAGTTAATCGACACTGTAGACCAAGTGGACCTAACAGATATCTACAGAGTTTCCCATCTTATAGACACAGAATACACAATCTTCTCAACAGTGCATGCAACTTTCTCAAGGGTTGACCACATGCTAGGCCATAAAGCAAGTCTCAATAAATTTTAAAAAATCAAAATCATACCACATATATTCTCTGACCACAATGGAGTGAAGTTGGTAATCATCAACTCAAGACTCCCCAGAATACATGCAAACACATGGAGACTGAAAAACATGCTCCTGAACAAACAATGTGTCATTGAAGAAATCAAAAGAGAAATCAAAAAACTTATGGAAGCAACTAAAGATGACAATAAAATATGTAAAAACTTTCAGGATACAGCAAAAGCAGTGTTAAGAGGAAAATTAATGGCAATTAGAGCTTACATCAAGAAATTGGAAAGGTACCGAATAAGTGAGCTATCAATGCATCTCAAGGATCTAGAAAAACAACAGCAAACCAAAAACTAATTAGAAAAGAAATAATTAAAATTAGAGAAGAAATCAATAAAATTGAAACCAATAGGATAATACAAAAAAATCAGTAAAACAAAGAAATAGATCTTTGAAAAAATAAAGAAAATTGACATACCATTGGCCCAACTCACCAAAAAAGGAAAAAGAGGACCCAAATTAATAAAATAGGAAATGAAAAAGGAAATTTAACAGCAGACATCACATAGATAAACATAATCATCAGAAATTGCTACAAACAGCTGTATGACAAGATCAGAAACCCAGAGGAAATGGAGAGATTCCTTGACACAAAAGACCCACTTAATTGATCCATGAAGACATAGAAAAGCTAAACAGACCAAAAACCAAGACAGAACTCAAATCAATAAAGACCCTCTCAACAAAGAAAAGACTAGGACCAATAGATTCGCCATTGAATTCTACTAAACATTTAAAGAAGAACTAACTCCAATTCTTCTCAAGCTACTCAAAATGATCAAAACAGTATCTTCCCAAATTCTGCCTATGAAGCCAGCAACACCTTAATTACTAAACCTGAAAAAGATACAAGAGAAAGCGAACTACTGCAGATCAGTTTCTCTGATGAATAGACACAAAATCCTCGCCAATCGAATCCAACAACACATCAGAAAGATCATCCACCTGGTCCAAGTGGGATTTATCCCTGGTATGCATGGATGGATTAACATTCACAAATCAATCAATGTGATACATCACATTAACAAAATGAAGAATAAAAAGCACATGATTTTCCCAATAAATGCAGATAAAGCATTTGTCAAAATACAACACTCTTTCAGGATGAAACGTTAAAACAAATTGGGAATAGAAGGAACAGTTATGAAGACAATCCAAGCAATATATGACAAGCCCATGGTCAGTGTCCTACTGAATGGGTAAAATTTGGAAATAATCCCACTGAGATCCGGCACCCAATAAGGATGCCCACTCTCACCATTGCTGTTCAATACACACCTGGAAGATTTAGCCAGAGTCATTAGACAAGGAAAAAAAGTCAAAGGGATACAAATCAGGAAGGAGGAAGTCAAACAATCCCTATTTGTAGAGGACATGACAAGAATTGTACTATGACATTTAATAGTAAAACTTCTTAGGAATCACTTTCTTTTAGTGTATTAAATGGAGGATATTATTATGTCTCATAACTCATAGTTACGTCTAAGAGCTCACAAAAGACATATCATCCTTGAATTCTTCTTTAAAGACAATTAAGTTTATAAAAAGAAAAGAATGGGGAGGAAGGAAGGGAAAAGAGGAAGGTGGAAAAAGAAAGCAAAATCACCATTGAGAAACAATAACACAGAACAGCCCTTGTATAGATTGTTGAGGAACAGTTACATTCACCTTTAGACAAACACCTTATAAGTAATGCCTTTTCTAAAGTTCCTGTAGAGGTTAAAGAATAAATATTTCATGAATTAGAACAACTTTTAGAGTGGAAATAAAGGGCCTTGAAATCAAGATGCTCATTTTCCAGCTTCAGTTCTGCAAACAAATTAGCCAGGAGGTCACGGTCAACTCTATCATTTACTTATTTACTCTATCATTCATTTATATGTTCAATAAAGTTTCATTAGTATGTTCTATATTCAAGGCGCTGCACTAGACAGTAGTAAACAAATAACTGTCCCAGTGTATGCAATGGCTCTATCTCTAGTCTTTTGCAGCTATTTAGATTTTTTAATTATCATTTTTGAAATTTTTGTCAACTATTTTCATTTTATTTGAAAGAAATGGAGAGAGAAAGAGACAAAGATATAGAGGGAAAGAGATTTTCCACCTGCTGCTTCAATTCCTCAAGTGCCCACAAAGAGCCAGGGCTGAGCTAGACTAAAATCAGGATCCCTGATCTATGAATCCAGGTGTATAATGTGGGTGGCAGGGACCCAATCACTTGAATCATCATGTGTTGCTTCTTGGGATGTGCAATAGCTGGAAACCGAATCAGAAGCAGAGTAGTTGAATGTCAAACCAGGCACTCCAATAAGGGATAAGGGCATCTCAAGTGATGACTGAACTGCTGAGCCAAACACCTACCCCAAGTTGTATAGATTTTAACCAAGATAGAAAAATATTGAAATTGTTCAGCAGAAATCTAGCATGATTTGTTTTATGTTTTATGAAAGTTGTTCTTTGCAGTTTGGACTATTGTAGATAACAGTTTTGAAACTATGTTATTGAAACATGCAAAGAAGGCAGAGAAGTGTTGATCACAGCCATTGGCTTACTGACGGTACTGAAATTTATGCAGATAGAGAATGCCCTGTTTATGGGCACATATTAATAAGTGACAGCTAAAACTGGAAAAGAGTTGATTGTTTTTTTCATCACAACACAAATGCTATATCTCATAATTAGACACCAGGTATATTAAACCCTGTGTATAATTGTTCTCAACAATGTATAGATGGAGTGGTCACATCCCGTATGGGCACCAGTTTCAGTCTCTGCTCCTCTGCTTCCAATCCAGCTCCCCACTAATGTGTCTGGGAAAGCAGCAGAAGATTGCCCAAGTGCTTTGGCCCCTGCACCCATATGGGAGACCTGGAAGAAGTTCCTGGTTTCTGGCTTTGGCCTGGCCCAGCCCCAGCTGTTTAAGCCATTTGGTGAAGCACTCACTTGCATTCTTTCTCTCTCTTTCTCCTCCTCCTCCTCCTCCTCCTCCCCTTCCTCCTCCTCCTCCTCCTCCTCCTCCCCTTCCTCCTCCTCCTCCTCCTCTTCTTCTTCTTCTTCTTCTTCTTCTTCTTCTTCTTCTTCTTCTTCTTCTCCTCCTCCTCCTCCTCCTCCTCCTCCTCCTCCTCCTCCTCCTCCTCCTTCTTCTTCTTCTTCTCTTTACCTCTGACTTTCAAATAAATAAATAAATCTTTAAAATGTATAGATATCTTTTATAATTTTTGTCTTATAGGGGTGGCAACATGGTATTACTGTTCAGAAATTAACATTTTCCTAGTAGATGGATTTATACTTGAAATATCTGTTACATTTTTCAATTAGATTAAAATTTCAGAGCCATCATTGACTCTGTCATGTCTCTTAATCATTGACTCTATCATATCTCTTAATATATCTGTAATATCTCTTAATCACCTAATTATTGTGATACTATTTCTAAAGAATTAAATTATTCCTTTATTCTCTTGTATTTTTGACTCTACTTAAATTTTTGACTATCAAACACATTTTATCCAGTATCCCTATCCCTATTATCCTATTCCTATCTGTGGTTCTTTTTTGGTTTCAAACTCTAGGGTTCTGGCAAATTAGTTATAAAGAACACATGTTCAAGGAATCCGCAGATGAGCAGGGAACAAATGTAAAGAGCTAGATTCAATGCAATGTAGAACAATATAACCTAGAACACAGAAGTTTCTTATTAAGGTAACATTTAAATTGACTTAAAAAAATCAAGCTGGAATGAAGTCCAGCCTCTGCCTTCTATAATCATCTCTCTTTTCACCTCTTTTTTTAAATCTTGTTTAAGGGATACAACTTCATGCATTTATATATACAGATTTGGGAACATGATGATTCTTCCCACCTACCTCCCTCCCACCCATGCTCCCGCCTTTCTTCCTCCTCGCTCTTCCTTTTCCATTCTTAGTTTTTACAATTATCAAATTTTAGGTTATTTTTTATGCTCATAAGATTAACCTTACACTAAATAGATAGCTCACTGATTAGTATGAAGAAAGAAGTAACAGAAAAACAAAACCAAACAAACAAGAACATGGTTCTTCAACAGTCAAGGCAAGGGCTGTTCAAAATCATTGCATATAGAAGTCTGAGTGTCACTCCCATAGATTACATCTTGAGTACTCTATTAGGTACCACAGATCAGAGAGACCATATGGTATTTTTTTACGACTGGCTTATTTCACTGAGTATAATGATTTCCAGTTGCATCCATTTTGTTGCAAATGACACAATTTCATTTTTTTCCTACTGCTGTGTAGTATTCCATAGTATGTGTACATATATATACATACTATATATATATATCTGGAATCAACCCAGATGTCCATTAACTGAAGACTGGATAAAGATATTATGATATATATATATATATGCATATATATGTGTGTATATATATACCATATATATTATCGTACATATACCATAATATATATATAGTAGGAAAAAAATGAAATTGTGTCATTTACAACAAAATGGATGCAACTGGAAATCATTATACTCAGTGAAATAAGCCAGTCGTAAAAAAATACCATATGGTCTCTCTGATCTGATATATATATATATATATGCATATATATATATATATCATAATGTCTTTATCCAGTCTTCAGTTAATGGACATCTGGGTTGATTCCATATCTGAGCTACTATAAATTGAGCTAAAATTAACATGGGGTACAAATCGCTATTTTGTTTGCTGATTTCATTTCCTTTGGATAAATTTCCAGGAGTGGGATGTCTGGGTCATGTGGTAGATCTATACTCAGCTTTCTGAGATATCTCTATACTGTCTTCCACAGTGGCTGTACCAGTTTACATGTCAATCTACAGTGAATTAAAGTACCCTTCTCCCCAAATCCGCACCAGCATTTATTGTTTGTTTATTTCTGTATGACAGCCATTCTAACAGGGGTAAGGTTAAATCTCATTCTGGTTTAGATTTGCATTTCCCTGATAGCTTGTGATCCTGGGAATTTTTTAATACATCTGTTGGCCATTTGAATTTCTTTTCTTGAAAAATATTTGTTGAGAAATCTTAAAAAAAAATTTGTGGTGGATCTCCAAGGTGGCGGAATAGGGAGCGAGCTCGCTGATAGTCCAGGAAATGATAGCTAAATAAAAGTGGAGATACTGTAGTCTCAGGGAAGAGTTAGGAGAAAAAAAACTGCAGAGGAAATTCTTCCTGGATTAGAGGGACATGGTTGATCTACGTGGAGGACATGGGCACTCAAGACTCGGGAGTCCAGCTGCCAAGAGTCTCCTCTACACCAGCACTGGAAAGAGAGGTGAGGCAAAACCACAGTAGCCTGAGACACTGGCAGAAAAGTGGCAGGATGAGCCTAGAGGGAATGAGGCTTGAAGCCCTGCGAGGGAAAGTACACCAGCCTAAGCAGAGGAGAGAGAAAAAAAAAAAGGAACAGTATGACATGATTCTTTCTCTCCACTCCCCTATGTCACATACGAGATGACAGAGCAGGTGCCATTTTGGAAATATGTAACAGAAGTGCCAGATCCAGGCTGTGCCCGTCCTCAGCCAAGAAGAAAAACATGACTCTGGTGGGGAGTAATAACAGGAGACTAAGACTTGGTGAATGTGTGGAGCTTATGAACCAGGACTGTGGAAAAAAAAAAAAAAACTGAGGGTATGTGGTAGAACTCACAGTGTGGCTGAGATGTGAGTAGACTTGGTGGGAAACGCCACAAGCTCTGGCAGCCTTGGCTAGCTGGTGAGAGACATTGCAGGGGAATCTGAGCTTACACTGAGGACTGAACAGATCCTTTGTGTGGTCCTTGGGACAGAACAGACGAATATTATACCCACTGAGGCTAGCACTCAGGCATTGATTGCCATCGAGGTGAAGAGCTCAGTTGAGTAGAATTACTTCCCTCCTGAATAAAAAAAAAAGAGAGAGAGAGAAGATTTACCATGCCAAACAGGGAAATCTACCAAAAATGAATAGATTCCTGGATACATACAACCTACCTTAATAGAACCATGAAGACATAGAAAACCTAAACAGACCTATAACGAAGTCAGAAATTGAATCAGTAATAAAGGCCCTCCCAACAAAGAAAATCCCAGGACCAGATGGATTCACTGCTGAATTCTAAAAGACATTTAAAGAAGAACTAACCCCAATTCTTCTCAAACTATTCAGAACAATTGAAAAAGAGGGGATCCTCCCAAATTTTTTCTATGAAGCCGGGACCATGTTAATTCCTAAACCTGAAAAAGATGCAGCATTGAAAGAGAATTACAGACCAATTTCCTTGTTAAACATAGACACAAAATCCTCAATAAAATTCTAGCCAATAGAATGCAACAACACATCAGAAAGATCCTCCACCCAGACCAAATAGGATTTATGCCTGGTATGCAGGGATGGTTCAACATTTGCAAATCAATCAATGTGATAAACCACATCCTTGTCTGGTGCTGGATTTTTTTTTTTTTACAGGCAGAGTGGACAGTGAGAGAGAGAGAGAGAGACAGAGAGAGAGAGAGACAGAGAGAAAGGTCTTCCTTTTGCTGTTGGTTCACCCTCCAATGGCCGCCATGGCCGGCGCGCTGCAGCCGGTGCACCGTGCTGATCCGATGGCAGGAGCCAGGTGCTTCTCCTGGACTCCCATGGGGTGCAGGGCCCAAGCACCTGGGCCATCCTCCACTGCACTCCCTGGCCACAGCAGAGAGCTTGCCTGGAAGAGGGGCAACCGGGACAGAATCCGGTGCCCCAACTGGGACTAGAACCCCGTGTGCCGGCGCCACAAGGCGGAGGATTAGCCTAGTGAGCCGCGGCACCGGCCTGGTGCTGGATCTTAATGGAAATGCCTCCAACTATTCCCCATTCAGTAGGATGTTGGTTGTGGCTTTGATTACGTTGAGGAACATTCCTTTTACACCCAGTTTGCTTAAGATTTTCATCATAAAAGGACATTGAATCTTACCAAATGCATCCTATGCATCATAATGATTTTTTGTCTTCAGTTTGTTAAGGTGATTAATCACACTTGTTGATTTTTGGATGTTGAAACATCCCTGCATAGGAGAGATAAATCCCATTGGTCCAGGTGAATGATCTTTCTGATGTGCTGTTAAATTTGATTGGCTAGTATTTTGTTGAGGATTTTTGCATCTATGTTCATCAGGGATGTTGGCCTATAGTTCTCTTACTCTGTTGTATCTTTTTTGGCTTAGGGATTAAGGTGATGCAGATTTCATAGGAGTTTGGAAGGATTTCTTCTCTTTTGTTTATTTTTAAAAGCTTGAGAAAAATTGGAATTAACTCTTCTTTAAATGTCTGGTAGAATTAAACAATGAAGTCTTCTGGACCTGGGATTTTCTTTGTTGGAACAATCTTTATTACTAATTCAATTTCCATCTTGGTTATCAGTTTGTTTAGGTGCTCTATGTCTTCATGGTTCCATTAAGGTAGGATGCATTTGTCCAGTAATCTATCCATTTTTTCTAGGTTTCTTGATTTGTTGGCATACAGTTCTTTGTAGTAGCTCCTGATGATTCTTTTTATCTCTGTGGTATCTGTTGTTACATTGACTTTTCATCTCTGATTTTGTTGATTTGGGTCTTCTCCCTCTTTCTTTTTTGGTTAATTGGGTCAAAGGTGTGTCAATTTTGTTTATTTTTTCAGAAAAACAGCTCTTCATCTCATTGACCTTTTGCACATTTTTTATTTCAATTATGTTTATTTCTTCCTTAATTTTAATTATTTCTTTCCTCCTACTAATTTAGGATTTGGTTTGCTGTTAGATCTAAGCTGCTAGGTCTTTTGTTGTCTCATTGCACTTTGCTGCATATCTGCACATTCCATACTGTTCCAGGCTTTTCTACTGCTTTTGAAGAAGCTTCCTCTGCAATTTCCCCTGCAGCTTTACCCTGTGGCTGTACTTTCTTAACTTTTTTTCTATTAATTTCACCCTTCATACATCAGATCACCCTGTCACTATTCTACCATCTTGGAACTCTGTCTTTTCACCTCTTAACACCAATGCTTCAAGAGTGAAATCCTCTCAACACATTACTAATGGCTGCAAAAATTTCTACTGTTTTGTTCCTAGGCATAAAGCCAAGTCCATACTAAGAAATTCTAAATCCTTGATATGATTCTTTCCTCTAGTTCCTAACTCAAGACTTTCAACCTGGAGTGAGTTATCAAGGTATAATAACACATTATTTTGATATTAAAATTATTTTAGATGGATGAGGCTTCTTTTTTATTTTTGTTGACATTTAACGGGCATTGAACCAGAGACACAGGGAGAGAAACACACACACACACACACACACGCACACATACACAGAGGGAGAGAGAGAGAAAGAGAGAGAGAGAAATCTTCCATCCACTGGTTTACTACTCAAATGGTCACAAGAGCCAGAGTTGGGCCAAGCTGAAGTCCAGAGCCTGGGATACAATCCAAGTAACCACATGGGTAACAGGATCCCAAGCACTTGGGTCATCTTCTACTGTTTTCCCAAGTGCATTAGCAGAGAGATAAAGCTGAAGTAGGGCAGCCAAGACTGGAACTACTGTTTTCTCAAGTGCATTAGCAGAGAGATGGAGCTGAAGTAGGGCAGCCAAGACTGGAACTGGTGCTCATGTGGGATGCTGGCATCACAAGCTGCAGCTTAACCTGCTGTGCCACAACATCAGTCCAATAATCATTGTTAATATCAATCATTTTAGATATACTTAGTGTTCATTAGAAAAACATGGCACTATTCTATTAGGCCTATATATTTATAAAAATTTTAACAAAATTGTAAATAACATAAAGATAATTAAATGAAATTTAAATTATATTATGTGATAATATTTGGAAAATATTCAGGTAGGGCAAAAATGTGACTGTTATTATTAAGTCACTAAAAGCATCTTTAAAACACCATCATGATAGCCTTGGGATATGCCTCATCCAGCTACACCTGATAACATTTTTGTATTTTTTTGTATTTTCATAAAGTCATAATACTCTGCTCAGACTAGAATGATGACTTAATTGTCACTTCCTCTTCTAACATTTAGTTTATATTAAGAGCTTAAATATGCTTTCTATCTAGTGTTAAAATAACTTTTAGTACAGATGTCATCCTGATAGTGTTGGGATCTTCATGACAAGCAGCCTTGTTCTGGAAGCATTTTTGGGTTTCTGTTCTGAGCCAAAGGTTTGGCCCAATGAGTAAGTGAATGAGAATGTATGATGTAGGTGTTATTTACTGTTTGCTGAACTGAATTGATTAGGGCCCTGAATGATCCAACTCCATGAAGGTCTCCATTGTTAAACATTGCTTCAAATTTAGATAGCAATGATGAATCACAGCTTCAAGAAGACTGTATTTAAAATAAGCATCTGCTGCCTGCAAATAGAACTAGTTCCAGTTGTAGAGTTTTAAGGAATATCTTATCAAATCAGTTCTTATCAGCAAAAAATCCTCATGAGCATGGGATAGAAAAAGACAGGAATAAGGAAAACATCATCATAGCCAAGATGGCCATTTGTACAGAATTTTACTATTTGCATCTTCTTTCTTCACCTCAGACATATTTTATCCAGGAGATAGTGTTGTTAACAGTTCCTTGCTCACTGAAATAATGCAAATGAATGTGTGGAATACAGGGCCAGCTTTTTTCTAGCTATTTCATATTCTTAGTGGACTTTCACTTTTTAACTTATTCTCTCAACTCACAAATCATTACTCTGTTTTTGGTCAAATTTTATGTCAAGATGAGAAACAATCTTATACATGGGTGACATACTCTCCATTCATACAAGGGTATTTCAAAATTTTGTGAGGAAATTGAATTAAAATATGTTTATTTTGTTGTAAAAGAATTTTGAAATCTGGTTTTCTTCATAATACACATTTTCCATGAATTTTGGAATAACCCTCATACATTCTGTCTTTATTCAAGCTCTTTTCTTTGTCTTGTATAATTCAGTAGAAGAGATTATCTTTTAAATTATTTTAAAGTTAGTTTTAGAGTTTTTATCTTTGGATCTGTATTTCAGTGATTCAAATACATGAATAAATTCTTTTTTTAAAGATTTTATTTATTTATCTGATAGGTAGAGTTACAGACAGTGAGAGGGAGAGACAGAGAGAAAGGTCTTCCTTCCATTGGTTCACTCCCCAAGTGGCCACAATGGTCCAAGCTGTGCCGATCTGAAGGCAGGAGCCAGCTTCTTCTTCCTGGTGTCTGATGCGGGTGCAGGGGCCCAAGCAGTTGGGCCATCTTCTACTGCATTCCCAGGCCACGGCAGAGAGCTGTATTGGAAGAAGAGCAGCTGGGACTTGGACCCATGTGGGATGCCAGCACTACAGGCAGAGGATTAACCTACTGCCCCACAGCACCGGCCCCCATAAATTCTTTTAATAGAGTTGGATATGAAATGGAAGATTTTTTATTGACTAAAACTAATTGTAAATACATGATACATAGTGTCTACTTCTAATTTCAAAGCTAGTTGGTAAATAAAATTTTCAGAACATTTAATAGGGTAGTGCTTAGTAAATTTTTTTCTATCCTGTTTCCCAGAGAATAGCATAGATGAAATAACTGAATATGTTTCTTCTAAGCCAAAATTATAAAAGGGATGATGAGTCAATGGAAGACTCTACTAGCTAACAAGAAAATTCTCAGGAGAAAATGTGATATGTTTTCTTCACTAGAAGCTAAAATGAAATCACCTTTAAGGACTATGTAAATCAGATTTCAATCAAGAAAGTAGATCCCAGGTTCATTATGAAGTGAGGGCTTTGGAATAGGGATTAGCTGTTACACTACTGCAAAAGGAGCTGTAGATTAAGATTTATAATGGAAGAACCAGAGAATCAGAGTAAAGTTGCCAAGCCGTCCTCTGGAAGAATTGGTAATTATTGATCATTTGAGCTTACATGTGAATCCAAGAATTCAGACATGCCTGTCCATTAGTGTGAGGCCATGAAGAGGAGCTTGTGGGAAAGTCTACAGAACCCAAACAATGCTACATCTTCTTCTGATAGGCCCACAGTTGCAACTGATCAGCAGGACCAGAAAGTCAGCATGTCAGCAAGATCAGCTGGATATGAAGAGATGGTAAATGGGGGCATTCTAAAACCTACCAGTAGCTCTCAGTACCTTTTCCAAAACATTTAGAAGTATGACTCAGGGAAGTTTCTCCTGTTTCACTATTTCCTTTCCCATCTCATTTAAGTTTGCTCAACTTCATTCAGAGAAAATTAATCAGAAATGTCTCAAGAATAGTGAACATAGGAAAGAAGCTACAAAAGAGGAGCTTTGTGTTTTTGGACAGCCACAAAGAAGGGCACTGATTTTTTTTTCATAAAAAAGCTTAAGAAGGTGGTTACAAAACTCAGCTACAAAATGCTACCTGGAGGAGGATTTGATCAAGATCAAATTGTGGTGTAAGTTTAATGATTGAAAGTGGTTCATTGTTTCTTCTAAATATATAACCGAACCTTGTTATTAATTCTGTAAATATTCTTGCAAGATTTATCTCCATCCTTTCCAGCCTCAATATTGTCCTGCACACACATTATCTCAGTCACAATGAAGTCTCCATTACTTTTCAAATATGCCATTCGCCTCCTGGCCTCTAAGCTGTTATGCATTTTGTCTAAAACCTTCTGAGCAACACAGAATGTGCATCTATTTTGGACTCAGGTTATTAGTCTTTCAGCTGGGTTACTTTTTTCATCTCTATCTTATATTTTAATAATTTATTATTTTCTGAACTCCTACTGCATTGTTTTTAAATATTTATTTATTTATGTATTTAAAAGGCAGATTTACAGAGAAGCAGAGAGAGAGAGAGAGAGAGAGAGAGGTCTTCCATCTATTGGTTCACTCCCCAGGTGGCTGCAACAGCCAGAGCTGGGCCAATTTGAAGCCAAGAGCCAGGAGCCTCCTCTGGGACTCCTATGTGGGTGCAAGGTCCCAAGGACTTGGACCACTCTCACTGCTTTCCCAGCCCACAGCAGAGAGCTGGATCAGAAGTAGAGCAACCGGGAATCAAACCGGTGGCCATATGAGATGCTGGCACTGCAGGTGGCGGCTTTACCAACTATGCCAGAGCACAGGCCCCTACATCACTGTTTAAATATAATGGAAAAATATCTTATTTATCACCCCTTCACCTGGAGAGTACGCTCTATAAGAGACACTCCTCTAAATAGTTTAATTTGTATTGGTAATCTGTTCTCAGTTCCTTGCTATTTGATCTCTGGCTATGATTTTTTTCCATAAAATTTATTTCATGACAATTTTTTAAAGATTTATTTAATTATTTGAAAGGCAGAGTTACAGAGAGAGAGAAGGAGAAGCAGAGAGAGAGAAAAAGAGGTCTTTCATCTGATGGTTCACTTCCCAAATGGCTGCCGTGGCCAGAGCTACAGTGATCTGAAGCCAGAGTCCAGAAGCTTCTTCCGGGTCTCCCACGTGGGTGCAGGAGCCGAGTTGCGCCATCCTCTACTGCTTTCCAAGGCCATAGCAGAAAACTGGATCAGAAGTGGAACAGCTGGGAATCCAACTGGTGCCCATATGGGATGCAGGCACTGTAGGCAGCCGCTTTACCCTCTATACCACAGCACTGGCCCCCCTGACAAATTTTAATGTATGGTCAAGAAGGCTAATGTCAAAATAATCATATTAGCACATGTTGCAGTCAAGCCTATGAATCTTATTTTTGAAGATGATATTTGCTACATCTCTTCACTAGAATGGAATCTTTTTTAATTTGGGAAAAATGTCATATTCATATTCATATACCTGTCACCTAGGGAGATGACTTTTATAGTTTATTCAATGAATGATTTTCCAAGAAAATCATAAAATGTAGGATTTCACCAAGAACTACACAAAAATGTAGCATCAAGTAAACACTTCAAAAAATAAATTGATAATGTAGCACTGTGAGTTGATTTGAAAATGAGGAATAAATGGGAAGCATATGCATTTTTTATTTTGAGACAATTTGGCCAATTGGTTATGTAGATAACACAGTTATTGTGTCCACAAAACAAGATGTGCTATAAATTAATGCAAAAATGTAAAATTGCTTATTAATTAATTTTATTTTTGTTTATATTGAATTTATGTTTTATATATTAGGTTAAATATGTTCTATTACAAAAATTAATTTTACCTATTTCTTTTTACCTTCTTAATGTGGCTACTAGAAAGTTTTAAATGAAGTATGTAGCTCTCATAACTTATTTACTGGACAATGCTATTTGATATTTACTTCCTGAATAACCTTAGAATGCTAAAATTGTTCTGGAGTAAAGATTTGTTTGACTGAAATGAGGAAATTTTCTTTTGAGTAAATTAAAACCCTGTAGAAGTTTACATTAAGTTCTAGGATTATTTCAACCAAAATTCCATGCTGAATACTAAATAACTAGATTATTTTCTATATAGACTTTCGGAGAGCAGTTTATAAGATTACGTGGGAGTTACAATATATGCACATATTCTGTTATATATTAACAAGATAGGTGCTCAGGTAAGACTCCCACACCTACTTAGAATGCTGGCTTAAAATTTTCTACCACTAACGTAACTTTGGATAAAGAAAGAAAGAAAGAAAAAAGAAACTAGCAATAGTACAATGAATGCTACATACTGTACTTAAACAGCAAATATTGTTTCTCAGAAAATGATCTGGGCTATGGAAGGATACAAAAGAAAGGAGGAGTGAAAGATGAGCTTTCCACACACTTGCTGAATATTTTGAGTATACGTTTTGCTCCTTACCATAACTACAGGCCTTCTTCTGAGTTCTCTGTCAATTCCTTTGTGCCAACTATCATGCTTGTTGTGAGATATTTGAGGGAAAAGAAATGTGAAGTCACCACTGTTTCATTGGTCATTGAATTCTGGGCCTCTTCCACAATTTTCCTGATGTCTTGCGGAATCCTCAAAGAGCTTTTGCATGCATTCTCTCCAGGTTTTATCCATTGCAGAAGACATAGTGATGGTATTTACTTCACCTTATCCAGACTGGATAGTCACTCAAACTCCAGAAATATGATGGTGTTTGTTTATATTTTAATTATTCTAAATGAAAGGATATCCCCTTTCCACCTCAAAATCCACTTAAAAATAAAAATGCAAACCTGAACAGAAATGAAAATAAAATATCAAATATTCTAATACTCTATCAATTTATATGATTTGGAGAAAAGTGAAATGTCACCTTCTAACTCAGTTGCCACTTAAATATAAAATATGATATTGTATGACTTTCAAAATATAATGTTTTAGCTGGTGCCGCGGCTCACTTGACTAATCCTCCGCCTGTGGTGCCAGCATCCCGGGTTCTAGTCCCGGTTGGGGCACCAGAATCTGACCCGGTTGCTCCTCTTCCCATCCAGCTCTCTGCTGTGGCCCAGGAATGCAGTGGAGGATGGCCCAAGTGCTTGGGCCCTGCACCTGCATTGGAGACCAGGAGGAAGCACCTGGCTCTTGACTTTGGATCGGTGCAGCGTGCCGGCCACAGTGCACCGGCCATAGTGGCCATTTGGGGGGCGAAACAACGGAAAGGAAGACCTTTCTCTCTGTCTCTCTCTCTCTCTCTCACTGTCTAACTCTACCTGTCAAAAAAAAATATTAATGTTTTGAGGAGGGCGGCATTCTATCTAGAGGTTAAGGCACTCATGTCCCACATAGATAACCTGGGTTCCACACCCAGGTCTGATCTCTGATTCCAGCTTCCTGCTAATGCAGACCTTGTGAGGCAGGGGTAATGGTTTCATTAATTGAGTTTCTGCCCACCCTCACCACCACCCTAATACACACACATTGAAGACTGAATTTTGTTCCTTGTATCTGGATCCAACCTGGCCCGTTCTAAGCTGTTGTAAGCATTGGGAGAAAACCAGTGGATGGCAACTCTCTCTCCCTTATCTCTTTGCCTCTCAAATTTTAAAAATTAAAAAAAAAATTAATACTTGAGGAAATATTTTTTAAAAGTGAATATGATGTAAATAGGTGACTGATTTTTAGTCCACTGATTCAGAATTAGAAATTTGGCACACAAAAATGATGTCCCTGAATTAGACATTTTTAAAGATTGTCATAGGACCAAATTTCACATTTCAAAAGAAACATGAAACCTTGCCACCTATGGAAAATATTTGGAATCAAAACAACTGGCCTTCTTTCCTCCAACAAAATCCACAGCATGATTTAGAGTAAGTGGGGCACTGAGGGGAAGTCCACAGAGAAAGCTATTCACCCTGCATTTCCTCTGTAAATAAATAACACTCTTTATACATGGTCATGTCTTAGACATACTGAATAGTAACTCTGCAAAATCTGCCAACAGAAAACTCAAATATATTTCAAGAATAAAACTTCGCTCATATCTATATAACAGCGGCAAAACAGGAGTCAACAGGAGACAAAATGCTGAGCTGGAGAAATTTCCACTACTTTCAATATGAGAGTTGTAGGTCCCACAGAGTGGGACCAACTACTGTTGTTTTTAGTATTGTTTGTCCTTCATTGTTTGACCCTGGGTGTGTGCAGGATGTGTGGTTCTTCCTAGACAGACAACAGTAGGTCCTCAAGGAACTAGGAAGTGTGAGAGGTGAGGAGAGGAAGGAATTCAGGAAATCAAGCCCAAATAATTGTTTATAAACTTTGGACTCATTCCCACCAACGGCATGTGGATCTGATGCTATTCATCATATGAAAGATTGAGAACTGAACAAATATACCATTGTCCACATCTGGGACTACCAACTGGGTATCACATAAGCTGAACCATTCAAATAAGAAGCTATTCAAAGTATGATGGAGTCACATTATGATAAACTCTTCATAAGTTGAAAATGCATTTAAAACATAACCCACTGAACGCCATAGTTCAGCAACACAGCACACTGTAGAGTATTAATTGTACAACTGATATAGATGACCTAGATATATGGGAGGATCGTGTAAATTTTAGTATATGTGCTGCCAAAGCGAGCACAGGATTGTGTAAATTTAATTCTACACTATTTTGTATAAGAAACATGAGTATTAACAAGTGTTGGTATCTGTGAATGTACTGGAATCAATTCCTTGTGGAAATTCTTACTTATCTTTCAGGTTTTGCTGAGATAAAGAACAAGAGAGTAGAGACAACAGACTGGAAGTCATGAGACTGTGCCAGAGGAATGCCACTATGAAATCCATTGGAAAAAAATCAACAGCCATATGAAAAAGTAGTCCAAGTTAGCTGATAATCCAATTTTGTAGAGACCTTACTAGGTATACTTTTTGCAGTTCTCTATAGAAATGGAACCCACAAACTATATATGCATTATGAGGAATTGGCTCATGCAGTTAAGAGGGCTGAGAAATCGCATGATCTGTTCTCTGCAGTCTAAAGTCTTAGGAAAGATGGCGATGTATTTACAATTTAAGGTTTAGAGGGGCCGGGTCTGTTGCATAGCGGGTAAAGCCACTACCTGCAGTGCCTGCATCCCATATGGGCACCAGTTGGAGTCCTGGCTGCTCCACTTCCGATCCAGCTCTCTGCTATGACCTGGGGAAGCAGTAGAAGATGACTCAAGTCCTTGGACCTCTGCACCCAGATATGATACCTGGAAGAAGCTCCTGGCATCTGCTTCAGATGGGCACAGCTCCAGCCCTTGTGACAAATTGGGGAGTGAACCAGCAAATGGAAGACCTCTCTCTCTTTCTGCCTCTCCTTCTCTCTCTGTGTAACTCTTTCAAATAAATAAATTAATCTTTAAAAAAATAAAAATAAAAGGTTTGAGAAACAGGAGAGCCAAGGGTGTAAAAACTGCCTCCTTGGAAGAAGACAAGTGTGCCAGTTCAAGGATGCAAGCAGAAAGCAGTAAGAAAAATGGAGCAGTCTCCTTCCTCTACCTTGTTGTTCTATTAGGGTCCTCAATACATTGGATAATGGCCAAAATAGATTGGGGTGGACAATCTTCTGAGTTCTACAATTCAAATGCTAATCTCTTCTGAGGACTCTCACAGGTGCATTCAAAAATAATGTTTAAACTAGGCAGCCAGTGGCACTATGAAGTTGCCACATAGATGGGCTTCAATGGCAAAATCAAAGGTAAACACCATTACATTACCTGGATTTCTGTTTCCCTTTTCTTGTGTAGGATAGGGTCAATCATTGTATATGTAACAGAGGAAAAATTCTATGTTACCATTTTGTTTCTAGAATATAGTGCTGGACAGAGGAAAAAAAAATCAGAGGTGACTATTTTGGTTGCAGGGGACAGCGTGTGATGGATGAGTAAAAGTCTAGAGAAAGCTGTTGCAACTTAATTCTTTTCTGAGATAGAGTAGCCCAATCCAAGACAGTAAACCAGATCATCACATGCTCAAGAGGCATCTCATAGGCAGCACCAACCTATCACGGGAAAGTGAACTCCTTTCTAAGTAAAGGAGAACTCTACCTTAATATGTTCACCCTGACCAAAGTGGCATTATAAATCATGTCAGTATAAGGAAGAAAAAAAAATATAGACTTCTATACAAGTCTAGATTCCTCGTGGATGTCCTTAATGATTTAAGGGGTCATGATTTCAAGAAAGTTGCCCCACATACTGACATCATCAACATCCAAATCTTTTAAGTACTTCCATAATGGAACTACTTAAACAAATATCCCTGTGGACACACACAGAATAAATTATGCTCAAGTAAACTAAATATCCAGGCAAGAACATAATATAAGGCCAGATTCCATATTGAAAAGTCTTTAAATATACCAATATACACTTCTAGGAGATCATTCCAGATTCTCACTTGTTATTCAAATTTTCAAGACCTCGTCAAAAAGTGAGTCTTCTACTCATAACCCTTCATGGAAATTGTAGTTTACAAGTCTGCTGGTGACCTTGAATAGACACTTTATCAGAGATAGTTTCTGAAGAGTTCATTTGTGGAGTGATTCTCAATCCATGCAGATGAGAATGGCCTTTTTAAAATTTTATTTATTTATTTGACAGATAGAATTACAGGCAGTGAGAGGGAGAGATAGAGAGAAATGTCTCCCATCTGCTGGCAAACTCCCCAAATGGCCGCAACAGCTGGATCTGCGCCAATCTGAAGCCAGAAGCCAGTAGCTTCTTCCAGTCTCCCACACAGGTGCAGGGGCCCAAGGACTTTGAGCCATATTCTACTGTTTTCCCAGGCCATAGCAGAGAGCTGGATTAGAAGAGGAGCAGCCTGGACTAAAACTGATGCTCATATGGGATGCCAGCACTGCAGAGGGAGGATTAACCTACTGCACCACAGCACCGGCCCCGAGAATGACCTTTATTACAAACCAAATGCATCTGAATTTCCAGGAGTGAGGCTTGATTCTCAATATACATGAGTATTTTGGAAGTCCTCAGTGATTCTAATGTGAATTCAAGGTTAAGAACTGCCACACATGCCCTAAGCAAATAGTAACTATATACAGCTATTCTGAGGCTGATTTGAGCTTTTTATTTCATTGAAGAAATGGAAAAGATTTGGAAGTGAAATTATGTTATACATTCTTACTGGTGATTTACTTCTTATATTCTTCCATCTAGAAGGGAGATCCATTCATTTGACCATAAGCTAGACTTCAAATATTGAGGCATTGATGTGGTATTGGTCCTGAATGGGACAAATAGGAAGTGGGACGAATTAAACATCCCAATTCCTGTCCTTGGAACCAAGTTCCGGATAACTATATCCTCTGTATCCGAGAAGTAGGTAGCAACCTTCATGTCCACAAGAAATTGAGCTGGCTGTATTCCAACAGGTCATAATCATTTGTTTTGAGCCAGGTCAGTAATTGCTCCAGCATTTAAGATGGAGAGTAGATTAGTCAAGCATGTCCATTTCACATTTATACATAATCCCATGTTTAGTTCATATGTAGGCTGATATGGCTACCACTTGCTATGTGATGATAGAGTGGATGTAACTGTGTATCACTGAGACCACTAAATATGGTTATATGATGCCCATTCTCCAGTTAACTAGATATGCTGAGCCAATAGATTTCATGGTGTACTATTCCAGGGAGATCTGGTCAAGGTTTCTTGGTACATGATTTATTTAATACTGTCATTCTAATCCACAGGGCTTTAGCAAAGAATTTATTTCTTTATACATCAGTGTTCCACTTATTGTTTTGCTACCTGGGATATCCAATACAGCACATGGCTTATAAGTAGTTTGCTTTCCTTGTCATACAGCAGATCAAAGATGATATTGGCTAAACTTGCCACAGAAAAAGTAGTCTGGTAAAAATTCACTAAAAATTCTCGGTCTCTATCTTATATCCTGGTAGTTACTATCATTGAAAGCAATACCTAAAAAGCAGGATGTGCTTAACAGATAGGTTGTGGTTATTATGCTCAGTACAAATCATAAGGGCTATTCACATTTTGTTGCAGGGACTCCTAATTTCCTACCCAGTGTGAATTAATTTCTTCCTCACTAGGGAAACTCCAGTTAAACGAGACATAAGTTGAAGGTTTCTAAGAAAAATGCTTCCTTGCTTATTATATGTCTGACTTTTCCTGTATCTTACATGTGAACATGGTGTCTAGAGCCAGTAGAACCATTTGAAACAATGATTGAAATCTAAAACGAAATCCAGTCATTTGCAACAAAATGGAGGAATCTGGAAAACATTATGCTGAGTGAATTCAGCCAGTCCCAAAGGGACAAATATCATATGTTCTCCCTGATTGGCGACAACTAAGTGAGCACCAAAGGGGAAACCTGTTGAAATGAAATGGACACTATGAGAAACAGTGACTTGATCAGCTCTTGTCCTAACTGTTGATGTACAATGTAATACTTTATCCATTTTAGCATTTTCTCTTTGTTTTGTTCTAGTACTATTGGTTGAACTCTGATTAACGCACAATTATTCTTAGGTGTTTAAATTTTAACTGAAAAGTGATCCCTGTTAAATATAAGAGTGGGAATAAGAGAGGGAGGAGATGTACAATTTGGGACATGCTCAATCAGACTTGCCCCAAATGGTGGAGTTAGAATCATGCCAGGGGATCCCAATACAATCCCATCAAGGTGGCATGTACCAATGCCATCTTACTAGTCCAAGTGATCAATTTCAGTTCACAAATGATTACACTGTTAGGTCTAAGAGTCAAAGGGATCACACAAACAAGTCTAGTGTCTGCTAATACTAGCTGATAGAATCAAAAAGGGAGAGCACGGTCCATCATGGGAAGCGGGATTCACAGTAGACTCATAGAATGGCAGATGTCCTAAATAGCACTCTGGCCTCAGAATCAGCCCTTAAGGCATTTGGATCTGGCTAAAGAGCCCATGAGAGTATTTTAGGCATGGAAAGACAAGACACCCTGGGGAAAAAAAAAAGACCTAAATGGAAGATCTCTGCGAGTGAGATCCCAGTGGAAAGAACGGGGCCATCAAAGAAGGAGGTACCTTTTTCTGAAGGGAGGAGAGAACTTCCACTTTGACTATGACCCTGTCGGAATAAGATAGAAGTCGGCGAACTCAAAAGGCTTCCATAGCCTTGGCAACTCATGACTAGAGCCTAGGGAGATTACTGATGCCATACACAAGAGTGTCAAATTGCTAAGTCAACAACAGGAGTCACTGTGTACTTACTTCTCATGTGGGATCTGTCCTTAGTGTGTTGTCCAACGTGAAGTAATGCTATAACTAGTACTGAAACAGTATTTTACACTTTGTGTTTCTGTGTGGGTGCAAACTGATGAAATCTTTACTGAATATATACCGAATTGATCTTCTGTATATAAAGATAATTGAAAATGAATCTTGATGTGAATGGAATGGGAGAGGGAGCGGGAGATGGGAGGGGTATGAGTGGGAGGGAAATTATGGGGGGGGGGAAGCCATTGTAATCCATACACTGTACTTTGAAAATTTATATTTACTAAATAAAAAATAAATAAAAAATATAGGAGGTTAAAAAAAAAGAAATCTACTTTGAAGGAAAAGTATTGAGAATTGCAGGCTTTGGAGCAGATACCATTGAAAGTCCATATAATATCTGCAACATTTTTATTTAGACTTATGAAATCTTAAGAAAAATATTCTCAAACCTCATAATTTATTTAAGCCACTATTTTCATAGTGATGAAGATCATGTGACAAACAGATCTTTTATAGTCATATATTTCTGAGGGGAAGATGATAACAAGGAAAACAACTACTCAAAAAATTGGGAGAAATAACTCGAGCTCATTCAAAGTTAATAAGGAAACCAAGTGGTTGGAACATCTGGAAATGCCTTCAGGAAGCAAAAGATGAAGTAGACAATGAAAATGGGGTAGGCAGAGACAAGCCAGAACATGATAGACTGAGATGCAAATAATACACAGGGACCTCAAGAAATTCTTGAAAATAATTTAAAATATAAGCATTTTTGGTACAAAACTATCTGAAATTCATGTGTATGATGGGTCTATAAGTAGTTCATGGAAATGTGTACTGTGGAAAAACTAAGCATGGATTTCAATTTCTTTTACACCAAAATAAAATAGTGTTTTGATTCCATTTTTTTCTACAAACTTTTTTGAAGGAGTATTATATATTAAAGACCTTCTCTTACCATGTGCTCCTTATGTATGGCTTTGTGTGTCTCTCTGGGTCAGGGACATATTTTTAATGATAGTAAATTGTAATGAGTAGCCAGGAATAATGTATGAATGTGTATATAACTGACATAGTACAGTAATTAAGATATCTCACCTTTTAGATAACTGTGTCAAAAATGGTTAGAAAAATGATATAACACTAGTGATATTTTACATTCTTAAGAAAAATAATCATGAAAGCATTTTCTCAGAAGATGCATATTACTTTGAAATAAAGTATATTAGAGCTTCTGCAAAAGACAAAGATGGAACTCAGCATAAAATCAAGAATAATTTGGAAGAACCCAGCAAAAGGATTTGATGCCAATATAAATAAAAATATACTTCCCATAATTATAATATCCTGCTTTAGGACATTAATATGTTTACCATCATACAAACTGTTCAAACACACACTATGATTTGAAGAGGAGATTCAAGGAAGTAATGTCTCACTATCCCAGGTGATTCTGAAGTCCCAAATGTTCCCAAGTTTAGATACCTGGAATGAATGCTTTATATTATATTTTGAGAAGCCATTTGTACTGGCCTAATCCAAGCAGTGTTATAATAGATGTGTAAAAAAAAAGTGAAGATAATAAATTGGTATAGACCTCTGATCTAGAACAGCAAAGCTGCATTCTTTAGCCCCCTTTTTGGACAGTCTAAAAGCAGTGGACATACCAAATTTGTTTTTCCTTTAAAATTATGTTTATCACATTTTCAGTGATCTGCATTGTGCTTTTTGAATAGTGGGCAATTAATAATACTGGGAGAATTGAATTTTCAGTGTCTTCATCCTTATAGTTTTGGGAAATATCTTTATTTCATCAATATTTATACTGCCCTAATGACTTTCAGAATATTTAATGAATTGTGACAGCAAACCCATTTACTAACAGGCATAGACATTTACAATGTTTTTCAATCATTTCCACTTTCTCTTGATGAAAGGACATTGAATTTCATTCAATATTCACATTCATCCACGCACACCTATGTCTTTGAGTAAGTACATCCAACCTCCAAGTCTTAGAAAAGGCTCTGGTTAACATAAACATATTTCACATTCCTGGGCCTGAAGGTTCATTGGAAAGAAAATTAGGTCACTGAGATGTGAGGAGATGTTTTCTGGAGAATTATAAGAGAGCATAGATGATGTAAATAGGAAGAATTTGCCACTTCCAAATATAAATAGACTGCATCCACCCGTTGCAAAGGAATTAACTCCAAGAGGGGGAGTTAATGTTCATGGAGGTGGGAAGAACTCAAGGTAAGCCCTGGTGCTGATGTTGGGAACTCTAAATGAAGTGCCAGTTAGGTTTTTTTTTTTTTTTTTTTTTTTTTTTTTTTTTTTTTTGACAGACAGAGTGGATAGTGAGAGAGAGAGAGAGAGAGACAGAGAGAAAGGTCTTCCTTTTGCCCTTGGTTCACCCTCCAATGGCCGCCACGGCTGGCCCGCTGTGGCCGGCGCACCACCCTAATCTGAAGTCAGGAGCCAGGTGCTTCTCCTGGTCTCCCATGGGGTGCAGGGCCCAAGCACTTGGGCCATCCTCCACTGCACCCCCGGGCCACAGCAGAGAGCTGGCCTGGAAGAGGGGCAACCGGGACAGAATCCGGTGCCCCGACCGGGACTAGAACCCCGTGTGCCGGCGCCGCAAGGCGGAGGATTAGCCTAGTGAGCCGCGACGCCGGCCACCAGTTTGGTCTTAGAACTGTTTACAGATATCTAGAAACATTCTAGCAGATACAAAGACTCAGACAAATCCAGAATGCATTGAAAAATGTTGAATAAATTTTCACTTTTATTAATCTCAATTTTTTCTGCATCTCCTTTTCTGAACATTCTTGCCTTGCTTTACTTACAAGTCTTTCTCAAGTAAGTTATGTCTTGCATATATCTCTATCTTTTCATCAAATTGTGTCCTCTATTTGTAAGAACTGTGGTTATCTATTGTTTTTCAACTGTTGTCTTTAGTCTTCATTTTTGCATCATGAAGGTTATATAAAAATCTTAGCAACACACCTATTGTCACACATTTTTTGGGGGTATTACCTGATTTATTTACATGTTTGTCTTCCATGGATTTTTTCAGGCTGTTCATTAGTTCATAATCCCTAAACTCAATCGATCATCTAGTTAGTACACAATGGAGAAAAGGAATAAATGAGTGTGCCCTACTTCCTAATCCTTAAAGAGCAATATGTCAGACTATTGTAAGTAGCATCATAATTAGAATTCTGTATGTACATCAAAGTTTGACTCATTTCCTGCCCATGGATATTTTTTATCTTTTTTTAAAATAAGGCATAACACTTTTTCACAAACACATTATAGGATAAACACAATAAAAAAGGAAAAAGAGAGACTTCTCAAAGAAGTTTAATCTTAAAAAAAGAATTTTTTTCTACATGCATGAGCATCTCAAGATTTCAATAGCTTTTCACTTCAGGAATTTGGGATTTATAAACATTTTACAAATCTGATCTCAAAAACCAATAACTTGAGTAATCGGTGCATTAATGCAAAAATTAATCATGAACTTGTTGCTTTTCATATATCATGTTTATTAAACATTTTAGTGTCGATAATTTCTTAAGAATATAACATTTAACCTTGTAATGGAGCTAATACCAATTATATTCATGGGTGTGTATTTGCATTTTTTAAACATCTTTGAGTAAAATGAATGCCACTGTCTTTAAATTGTGCTTTGGAGCAAAGACAAAGAAACAGCTCAGTCTTTCCAACTTAAAAAAAAAAACATTTAATGATCCCATTTTATGGAATTTGTTAATGACATTATATTAAGTGTTCTTATTTTTGCTTCTGTTTACTGCATCTGTTACTGAAGTCAATCTATGATTTCTAAACATTGGTAATTTTACATAGCTTGATTTATATACTGATTTTTTAAGTTGGGTTCCAAGAAAAATCCTAAAAAGTAAAGATCAGCATTTAGCTATTTCTGCCATCCAACCATATATTTTCAACCTGATGTGAGTTATCATGGAATCTATATAAGAAAGTATAGATATTAATATAACATTTTAGAAATAAAGCATAATAATCTCTGCATCAAAAAGGGAATTAAAAGTTAACTGAGGTTCTGAAAGAGCATGTGCTTTGATGATTGTTCCCACCTGTTTCTTTTTTAATTATAAAGTGGCAATTGTACTATCATTAGAAATATACATTTACATGTAAAGTTTTGCATTCAAACCTTTTCGATTGTCTATAACTTAAGACCACAGATGAAATAAAAATTCTAAATAGTATATCCTGATTTCAGAACCTTACGTATATACACATATATATTTGTAGAACAATCCACTGTTTCAATGTAATTCTGACTTTAAAAATGTTATTTACAATTTTATGACAGAGATATAATCTCGGGCTTTTATGTTGTTAAAATGAGCAGGGAATTTTTATGCCTTACTTTGTCTTACCTTGTGCAGATGAAATTAAGCAACATCATGGAAAATCTTCTTAAGAGAAAAGCCTTGTACACCCAGCCATGAGGATAAAATAGTAGATCTGCTATTTATATGTGTGTCTTAAAAACTTATAGTTGATGTAGTCATGCTTCTTTACCAAGAAATCAGGGATGCTACATTAAGACTTTCAGACTTGTGAACAGACAACAAAGTCATTCTTCATCCATTATTCTTATCTCAATACCCTCATCTCTTGCTAGCAGCGAAGAGGACAACCCATCTAGATACAATAATGTCTACAGTGTTGCCATTTTGTCAAATAGAAGAGTTTTGCTAAGCAAGTGTTCTGAAATTAAAATGAAGCCCATTACACATCACATGCTATTACGTTGATACCTCTTTATTGCACCAATCCGTGGTGGCTAAAAATATTCTATAACATCCATATGCAAAATTCAAACTTGCAACATTACTATGATCAAGAAGAGGATGCTTTGTTGTCCTCTCATTGCCTGAACACAAAGTCTCTATATTAGCAAGCAGAACTTCAGCACCATCCGTTTCTGTACCACAAACTTCTGGCTTCAAATAAAATGAGATTTAACTAGAAGGCTATTTTGTGACCCTCAAGTTTTGTTTTCATTGTTTAGTCCATGAATTTTGAGACGTACAAGAATAAGGACTCTTACAACAAACATGTCTTAATTTACATCTACATAGCCAATTACAAAGTTTACTAAGCAAGTTTTTCTTGAGACTACTCCAACATGTTTTGAAGATCTTACTTCACTTAAAGGAGAGTGTGATGGATGAATTGAAGGCTCAGAAATCAGAACAATGAAAAACAGAATTATTTTAGTTGTTCATATTTTGGAGTAAAATTGGTAACTTTACGTTTATAATGGATTTTTTTAAAACCTAGGCAGCAAATACTTACTTTTTCTATTAAGGGTTTCATATATTTTCAAACTAGGCAGCAGTTAAGAAAACATTCAACCCGTGCTCTAAACTATAATTTTTGGAAGTATATGTGTAAAAGAAATATGAGACTGCCAATTCATTCTCTAAAATGTATTGGAAAGAAAAAAAGCTAATTTCCAAAGCATTTTTATTGTAGTGGACATTTTCTTAACATGATATGGAGAAAAACAATATGCAAATTGTGTGGTTAGAACTCTTTTTAACTGCTAGAAAGGAGACAAACATACATGTAGGTGATTAATGACTGAAAGTGGAGGGATTTTGTGGGAGATCCATAACTCTTATGATATTTTTCACAATTAATTGCATTAAGCAGATTCCATCATAAAATCCTCAGGGTAATTGAGGACTGTGAATTCTATCAAATGTGTCACTTGTGAAATTATTTACTGTGTTATTGATGTGTATGTCTGTGCATTACCACAAAATCTCAAGTAATTTCATACGAAAACAGTGGTGACCAATTTTGTTGATGCCTCTATTTTATTTTTTTTTTCAAAGAAAATAAGGCTTTGTGCTTGGGATTTGTTTGGTCCTGGAAGTGACAGGAATATTTATGATCAAGTTGAATCAAGAGTGACAAGGAATATACAGTCAGATTTGTATTTTTTTACAAGAATATTCTTTTCCTACAAGAGCAACATTCCTTTTTAAGTATTTTACTGTTTATTTTCCAAATATTTTGATTAAACAAATATCTCTTGCCAAACAGCATTCAATATTCTTGTCTAAATGCATAGCATCTATTTTTCCCAACTGATCCGGCTAACTCTTTTGATTCAATTTTCTGCTATCGCCATGATAACAGAAATAGGATACTTGGTGAAGCACACAGACTTCTATTGAAGAATAATGATTGTGTAGAGTGAGGGAAACTATGCTTGATCTTGAAGGAATACAGCAACCAAATGGCAAGGTTTGAGGTGAGGGCCTAGAGCTTCTGCAAAGTATATATATTTTAGGAAGTCATATTTGGAACATACATGCTGGACAGTAGAGATAATAGGAGAAGTCACATGCTAAGTCTTCTCATTGATAATATCCATAAATCTGCATACATTTGATATCATTCTGTTTTGTTTTATTTTGTTTTAATTTGGATGTCTCTACACCATTCCTGATTTGTAGGACTGAGTAAATCTGTTTATCCCAATGCAACTGTATAGCATCCATGTCTTCCTTAATATTTTTCTAATATTTTAGAGTTCCTAATTATAGATTTGCCTGCTTTTACACTGAATGTCTCTCACAAAACCCTCTGTCTATTGAAGCCATGGCTGAACATTCCATAGTATTTTTCTATGACCCTTGAAAATTCAGTGTATTACTAGTACACTTCTCTTTTCTAGAAGACAGATTTATTGTCAACTAGACTTACAAATGAGAATATATAGCAAGGAACAAACTACTGGTTTCATAATATAGTTAAGTTAGTAATTACACAGCCATGCTTCCCAATTTCTTTGCAGAGTTTAGAAATGCTATATAAATAAAACATAATTTTCTTTGACAAATTTCCTAGGACTTACTTCCTTATATATAACATTTCTTCCTTCTTTCTTGCTACACAATATGGTCTAAAACTCTTAAGACAGTTAAACAAGCACCTACATCCTGAAAGGTGTCCACAAGGCACAACGTCAGACCAAATGGTAGTAACGCAGACCTCACTGGCTGGACATAGCAATGGAAGAGAATTCTCACAATTTGCTTCAGTGTTAGCTAAGAATTCTTTCTATAAATTACCCAACATAAACAAGATTCTGGATTCATACATTTGATGAAAATATGATATTTCCTAGGAGAATCTGAAACTCTTTATGAAAATTTAAATAAATGAATGCCATTAGATTCAATATGAGATTATGCTTTTGCATAAAACAATCTGAAATAACAGTTTTAGGAATAATTTTTAAAACTTTTCTTGATGTTAAATGCTTCCTGGCTATACCTATTGGTATTAAAAGAAATTATAATTCATACATATTCAATTTCATGATTAAAAAAAATCCCAGAAACAGAATGTAATTGTATGTCAATTCTAGATTCCTAAAGAAAACACAGGATCAAACTCATACAGCACAGAGTTATTCAGAGTTTAAGCTATTAAGTACAACATCCATGTGTAAGCTCAATTCTCTAAAACCCTTTCCTTTAAGATAACAACTTTATTTCATCTTTATTAAAGTTATGTCTTCATTACAATTAGCCCAGTATTAATAACATAGTTTCATTCAAGGTGGAATCCTGATTTATTTTTTTCTTTGATTTTAGATATACTAATTTGAGCATATGAATTTGCTACCACATTGCAACAGGCAAGCTTTGGTTCAATTTGTTGTTTTTTGTTTTTGTCCTACACAAGGAAGATTTTGAGTGCAGAATCTTAGCCACTAGGTCTTGTGTTGCCATTTTATTTTTCTCTCCTTGGGTGAATTGATTAGAAGGAAATGGGTACTGGGTAGGGAAGGGAAAGGGGAGGTATGAGAGAGGGAAGAAGAGTTCTCAGCTATGTTGAGTCTTGATTCACGACTTTGCCTCCATTCATAGTTGGTGTTCCAGAGCTTTTCCTCGAACGCCCTTGTTTTTCCCCAATTTCATGTAGTGATGGTTCTCTGTACATACACACTGAAAGACAAACCACACCAATTACTTATTAGAGTGAACACCAATTAGGTGATCAATAAATCCTCAAATTTTATTTTGCAATATTTGTCATTCTCATCATCCGCAGTTCTTCCCATTATAAGTTCAGTAATACATTCATTGGATACACATGGTTCTCTTCCAGTTCTAACAGTCACAACCTTTTAAGCCATCTCGAACTGCAGAAGTGTGAATCCTTTCTGTTTACTTCTAGATAAGGATTAAGTCTTCATAGTGTCCTAACCTATATAATAGGTTTTTCATCCAGTTAGAGGAGATGTTCAAGTCAGAGCATTTCAAAGTAGAAATAGCTATTTTACTTTTTAGTTCTTTCTCTGCAATATAGTTTTGGTAGAGAAAAAAAAAAACATTTACTGCATGCTCCCATCTTTATCCTGTTACCAGAACTATGACATTGGTATGTCAAAAGAAATATTTATTGCCAATTTTCAGGGCATCCTATGTAAGAAGTAATAATGAGAGGAAATAAAAAGGAAAAACGATAAAGCAATCACTCAAACTGCCATATATTTCCTTCACCTAAACTAACACCATGACTTTTCAGTTATTCATCGATACAGAATGTGCTTATGTAGCTGTGAGAATTTAGTTCACTTCTATATGAACAGTTTCTTCTCTCCTCTTATGTTTTGTCTGGCTCCCATGTCCAGTCATTGGTGAACTCCCATGCCTGTTGCAAGATGACGATTGCTTAGAAAGAACAGTATTTTCCATATAAAAGTTATTCTTATATGATAGTACCTATCAACATAGTGCATATATAATTTAGCTTCTTTATAGTGCTATGAGGTAAAAAAAAAATCTTTATTAGAGCATGTAATATATTTCACTCAAACATCAGGAGTTACTTTCATTCTTCATTTAGGCACAGTTAACTATCTCCATCTGTTGAATCTATACTACAGTGGTTTAAAAGTTTGAATGTTATTTAAACATCAGATGGTTTTCTCCTTTGTGATTTGAGTGGGTAAGGTGACCAACTTGGGAGCCACAGTACCACGGGACAAATCGTGACTCAGCCACTTGCAAGCTTCGTCAACTTGGACACATTTCCACAAATGAAAAAAATGGTTTATGTGAGGATTAAATGCCTAGCTTTATAGTAAGCACACAAATATGTTTCAGAAAATTAAGGAGCTGTTCTCTTGAGGGAATTTTGGATAACAGATTTCAAGAATGCAATTAAAATTTGTTTTGGCTGAAGATATTATACCAAATCCAAAACTAGACTAAGAGAAAGGCAAGAGTACAAGTAAGATTCTCCAGAGACCATCACTGATGAGGAGGCAGGTTTCTTTAAACATAGTCAGCCACACAACTTCTTATAAAACTTTAATGTGCCTTTGAATTTCCTATAACATGGTTAAAATGCAGATTATTATTCAGAAGCTCTGGGGTGGCCTTGAGATTCTGTATTTTTTAAAAGGATTTATTTATTTATTTGAAAGTGAGAACTACAGAGAAAGAGGGAGAGAAGGAGAGGGAGGGGTAAAGAGAGAGAGACCTTCCATCCATTGGTTCACTCCCAAAATGGACTCAATAGCTGGGTCTGGGCCAGGCCAAAGCCAGGAGCTTCTTCTGGGTCTCTCAAGTGGATACATGGGCCCAAGCACTTGTGTCATCTTCCACTGCTTTCTCAGGCACATTAGCAGGGAGCTGAATCAGAAATGGAGCAGCCAGAACCTGAACTGTTGCTCACATGGAATGCCAGCATCACAGGTGGCATCACTATGCCACAAAGCTGACATCCAATTCTGTATTTTTAATAAGCTTGATATTAATGCTGGTGAAACCCAGACCACATTTCGAATGACACAATGTACATGCACAGAATATGTTTAAGTCTCTTATGAAAAATTATTCCAAACATAGATTTTTAAATTAAATTTTAAAATATTTCAATTAAGGTGCTGAGTAGTTATCCTAATATCCCCAAAGGACTAAACACTTTTCAATGAAGTAACAGAGTATACAGAGAAAACCAGCTTTTATTTCCTGCCATTTACAAATAGCTCAAAGTTGGTAATTCAAGTTGCTTTTTTATTATTACCAAAACTAGACAAGCCTTATGGAATATCCTATTCAAATATTTTTCTTCTTTAAAATATTTATTTATTTTGAAAGTCATAGTCAGAGAGAGAGGGAGAGAGAGAGAGATCTTTCATCCACTGGTTGACTCTCCAGATGGCCACAACAGTCGGGGCTGGTCCAGGCATCCCAGGAACTAGGGACTCCATCTGGGTCTCCCATGTGGATGTCAGAGACCCAACCACTTGGGCCATCTTCCATTGCTTTTCCAAGACCACAAGAAGGGAGCTGAATTGGAAGGGAGCAGCTGGGACTCAAACTAGTGCCCATTTGGGATTCCAGTGTCACAGGCAGCAGCTTACCTGCTACACCACAGTGCCTGCACCCTTATTCAAATCATGAAGTTCCTCAAGTCTGATTAGTTCATGCCTATGGTTATGTTATAAGAAAATATCAAAACTAGAAAATGTCTATGTTTACAATATAATAATATAACCAGTCAATTTAGTCAAGAAAAATCAGTCAAACTGAATCTTACTTGTATGCATTCTAAAAGCAATTGTTGGCAGCATTGAAATTTACAGATCATTCTGGTGCCTTAGAAACACAATCTCAGTTTCTTAGGAACTAATCTAGGTGAGGCTCCACTACATGTATGAGGCCTGCTGCTAATATACCCACTCCAAGTACCATAGTTCTGACTAAAATTGAAAAGTGAGGTTCTCTTGTTCAACCTAGCATGTCTTTATTGAGTGGAATACTTAATTTTGCATAAAAACCTAAACAGATAACCAATGATAAATCAAGAATCACTAATCCCACATACAAAATCACATGTACTGTACATTCTAGTAAAATTACCCACAATTTTATACAACTCCCAGTACTAGAATTTGGAGTTCTATGGTTAATACTACATGGATTTCCAATCACTTACTACCAAGAAATTGGGAGAAATCTTTTTGCAAGCATGCCTATGGATCCATCTAGCCTCTCATCTTCAATAGGCTTCTAAATGGTGGTTCTCAGATTACTCCTATCCTATGTTAGATTCAATGTTTTTCCTCCTACTGGGTCCTAATTATCTATTGGAAAGGTCCCCAGTGTTTTGCAGTAGCTGAGTTAGTGATGTTTAATGAAAGGCCTTTCCATCATCCTCAGCCACTATGAGCCAATATTTCATTACAAATAGATTCACTTGGATTTAGCAGGTTCTACAATTCTTAAAATCTCTGCTTTCTAGATATACTTGGTTTTTACAGCATTTGCTATGTTCTACATTCTGTCGTATTCCAGCTATGAGTGCAAAATTTGATACTCTATTTCTTCTGTTGAAAAGTGCTTTCTAGACTGACAATAAGGTGAAATCTAACCAAACCAAACCCAACCAAACAAAAATTCCTCAAGCTCCCTATCTTTCTGTCTTCCAGTTCACCAATTGTATTTCAGAGAAATTCAGATTTAGTGATCCTCTCCATATGACAATCTGAAATAAATCTTCTGATTTAAGCTATTAGGAATGCTAAAAATTAACCATGGCTTACTCAGGATTTGTAACACTACATTTGTGATATGGACTTTATTTTTAGTAGGTATGATTTCATGGATGACACTTGGAAAAACCTGTAGCCAATACTTTGAGATAATATTCAATGTTTACTTTATTTATATTTTATTTTTTCTTAATTTTTATTTATTAATACAAAAAGAAAATATCTCATGTATTCCTGGATAGGATTCTAAGAATATAATGATACTTTCCTCTTTATTTTTATGTTAAAGATTATGTCCTTAAAAAGGAGAAATGCTACCTATATATCACTGAGCTTTAGTCTTTACTAAATCCATATTCTCCTTTGTAGGATTAGGTATAGGTTTTTCCATGGCAGATTTTCTACTCAGCATTTTTGTTATATTACTTTCATTGGTTCCTGTATCGCAATTGCACTAACCCAGCTATGCGTGCTTTCCTGGCAACTGTGATAGCTCAGATCCCGAGTTTATCACTTTTAATGTTCAACAATCAATTCTATTTTAGTTACCATAAATTTCTCCCAGAAAGCTCAGAGTAAGATATTAACTTTTTCTACAATCACTTCTATTTTAGTTACCATAAATTTCTCCCAGAAAGCTCAGGGAAAGATATTAACTTTTAACAAATAAAAAATAAAATATCAAGAATTTCTGTTACCTAACAGGTACAATAAGTTAGGTGCCAGGTACCATGTACCATCTTGGGTAATTTTTTGCTGAGCAGTAGTAGTCTTTCTCAGAATAACAGCTAATATTCATAGAACTCTTGATACGTCTGTATTTTACATGTAGGAAAAGTTTCTAACACTACTCTAAAAGCTAGATTTTTTTTAAAAAAATTATTTATTTATTTATTTATTGGAAAGGAATCTAAGAGAGAGAGGGAGAAACAGAGCCAAAAACTTCCAACTGATGGTTCACTCCCCAAATGCCTTCATTTGGCCAGCCTCACTGGCCAAACCCAGAAGACAGAAACTTCATATGGTTCTTCTACATTGGTGACAAGGATAGAAGCACTTGGGTCATCATCTACTGCCTCCCAGGTAAATTAGCAGGTAGTTGGGTCAGGATCTAGGGAGCCAGGACTTGAAACAGGCACTGTGATACAGGATGCACATTTCTCAAGGAGCAGCTTAACCCATTGCACTACATGACCTGCCAAACAAAAGGCAGATTTTTTTTGTTGGTCTCTTTTGCAACTGAGAAAAGAAATTGAGGAATAAAGAGTGTTAGTTTGTTCAGTGTGGCATACCCATACAGCCAGTCATCATTGAATCCATGTGTGATTAACACCATCTCCCCTGCTCTAAGCTAATGAAAGAGCTGAATGTGTTTGAGAAAAACATGGAACTGTGTTGTGTGGTCTCCAGTCAACATCCTGACCCCAAGCCTCATGAAAATGCTTAGCTGTTTTGGACTCCCAGTTCATTTTTTGAGCCAATTCCCTCTTCCCTTCTTCTCAAAAGAGTTATTCCACAATGTCTTCTTCCTCCTTAAACATCCAGTACTGTTTCAACCCCTCCTCAGACCCACATAATAGCCTCCTTTTTCTCACTCTTCTTTACAAGTCAAGAAACTATGTTACTTTGTATGGGAGTTACAAAAGAGATTTCACTCATTTCTCCCACAAAAGTACCTACCTGCACACACCTGCCTCTTCATGTCTGGCTTCATGCTTCCTACAGTGCAGAACTCTTGTTCCTATCTACATCCAGGGCTCTACTCAATCCCATCCCCCCTGTCCAGAGTTACTCAGTGATCTTCCTCTGTCAATTTTTACTTTTCCCAGTCTGCTCCTATCAATATACAAATGTATGGGGCTGGCGCTGTGGCATAGCAGGTAAAGCCGCTGCCTGCAGTGCCTGCATCCCATATGGGCACCAGTTGGAGTCCTGGCTACTCCACTTCCGATCCAGCTCTCTGCTATGGCCTGGGAAAGCAGCAGAAGATGACCCAAGTCCTTGGGCCCCTGTCCCCAAGTGGGAGACCTGTCTCTCCCTCCTTTCTGTAATTCTACCTCTCAAATAAATGAATAAATAAATAAGTCTTTTAAAAAATGTTAGCTGGTGAAGGCATTTGGCCTACTGGTTAAGATGCCAATTAAACACCTGCATCCCATATTAGAGTGGTTGGATTTTTGATTCCTGGCTCTGGCTATTCTAGCTTCCTGTCAACACATACCTTGAGATACAGCAGATGTTGGCTCAAGTAGTTCAGCCCCTGCTACCCACACATTAAGACCTGAATTGAGTACCCAGCTCCTGGCTCTGGCTCTGGCTAATAGCCAGTTGCTGCAGGCATTTGGGGAGTGAACCAGTGGTTGTGAACTCTATTTCTCTATAACTCTTTTTTTAAAGAGTAGTTATTTATTTGAAAGTTAAAGTTACACAGAGAGGCAGAGAGAGAGAGAGAGAGAGAGGTCTTCCATCAGCTGGTTCACTCCCCAGCTGGCCGCAATGGCCACAGTTGTGCCGATCCGAAGCCAGGAGCCAAGAGCTTCTTCTAGGTCTCCCACATGAGTGCAGGGGCCCAGGGACTTGGGCCATCTTCTACTGCTTTCCCAGGCCATAGCAGAGAGCTGGATTGGAAGTGGAGCAGCCAGGACTCGAACTGGCGCCCACATGGGATGCTGGCACTGCAGGAGGCGGCTTTACCCGTTACACCACAGTGCCTGACCCTATAATTCTTGAATAAATAAAAAACAAATTAAAAATACTAGCTAACTTATTTATAATATATTAATCCATTTATAGACATAAATGCCATGAAGTTCATTTTTTTTTATCTTGAGTACCACTGAATCTCTTTTGCTTGTTATAGTGAAAGGTGTTCCATACTTACTTTACAAATAAATATCCCTATTATTTTGTATTGCCTAACTGTATAAGTCTATGATTGGAATAAAATTGAACTTTCTCCTATATAGTTTGATGAAACTTTACTGAAGTACTAAACTTGTGCTAAATGCTCTAAAATGTAGCAGTATATAATTGAAATGTTTAACTCTCAAACAATGGAGCAAGGAATACTATGTTCATCATATTTATCAAGCTCCTCTATGTTACTGATATTTAGATAAACAATAATATGCCTCATCTTCACAGAAATAATAATAATTGACTGATAAGAAAAAAAACAGGATAATTAACCAGAACTCCTTCCCTTCCCCTTATACTTATATGAAAAATTGTACAGTCTAGAAATTGAATGCAATTCTGATGATCATTGCATCTAATGATTCTATAAATTAATGATTCTCAATGTGAAACTCTTTACCACCAGCAGCTGCAACAGCAGAATCTAGAACTTTAAGAAATG
Source organism: Oryctolagus cuniculus (assembly GCF_051225735.1). Lineage (NCBI taxonomy): Eukaryota > Metazoa > Chordata > Mammalia > Lagomorpha > Leporidae > Oryctolagus > Oryctolagus cuniculus. The sequence goes on along the minus strand of NC_142870.1, from coordinate 87,159,595 downwards.
AAAATCCAGGGTCCAGCGCTGTGGTTCACTTGGTTAATCCTCCGCATCCCATATGTTCTAGTCCCAATTGCTCCTCTTCCAGTCCAGCTCTCTGCTGTGGCCTGGGAGAGCAGTGGAGGATGGCCCAAGTGCTTGGGCCCCTGCACCTGCTTGGGAGACCAGGAAGAAGCACCTGGCTCCTGGCTTCAGATCGGTGCTGCACCGGCCGTGGCAGCCATTGGGAAGTGAACCAATGGAAGGAAGACCTTTCTCTTTGTCTCTCTCTCTCACTGTTTGTAACTCTACCTGTCAAATAAAAAAAATAAAAAAAAGATAGCTCAACGAATACACACAAGAATACACACACATATACACACATAACACACACAAAACTAAAAAAAAAAAAAAAAAAGATATCCTTGGACTAACCCAGACCCACAGAATTACAAATTCAACAAGTCCTCCAGCTGGTTCTGATGCACACTCAATTTGTAGAGCTGCTGTCCTTAATGCATGCTTGTAAATCATTTGAGTCTCTCTCTCTCTCTCTCTCTCACACACACACACACCCCACTTGTAGCAGGGATACCATGATGTTTGAAGTCAAAATATAATAGTTCTAGTCATAGTTTCACCACTTTATAATTTTAAGTGCCTGAATATATTATTTAACAAATCTAAATCTCAGTTTCCTTGAGTTTAAAATATGGATAATAAATTTTCATCTGCAAATGTCTAAGGTTTTAGTGACTATCAAATGATACCATGGAGAAGCCAGTGTTACGGGACAGTGGGTTAAGCAGCCATTTGTGACAACCGTAACACGTATGGGAGTACCTGATTCAAGCCCCAGATACTCCACTTCAGATCCAGCTTTCCGCTAATGTACATGGGAAAGTGGCAAATGATGATTCAAATACTTGAGTCCCTGCCAGAAAAGTGAGAATCCTGGATAGAGTTCCTGGCTCCTGGTTTCCGCCTGGCCCAACCCTGACTATTGAGTGCATTTGGAGAGTCAACCAGCAGATGGTAGATCTCATTCTCTCTCCCCCCCCTCCGAAATAAATAAATTTTCTTAATCATATTTTGTTATAGAAACAGGATAGAAATAGCAATGTACCGTGCAAATGGAATATGAAGTAGTGTAGCGCCAACTGATTATTGCTTTTATATTGCTGTGTGATTCTTGGCAGATTATTAGAGAGTTGAGAGCCCTGGTAGCAATGGGGAAGACGGGGTGTCAATCTGAGGGCCAATATTGCTTAGCAGTGCACAAGTGGACAAGCTATGTGGAGGGCCATTGTAGTTTTTGCTGACTACATCTGTTTTCCAGATGGAGACAATCTAACTTCTGTTTTGGATTAAACTCATAAATTATACTCTATAAAGAACTCTTATCCTCTATCAGTTTCCATGAAATAAAAATGAAACATGATTAATCCTTTTATTACTAACAGTTTAATCAAATTTTCCTTGGCCCTCTGTAATTTCCAAGAAATGGAAAGTTAGATTGCTCTGTTATTTAATGCACCATTAAAGATATTTAATTGTCTTAATAGTGGATCACAAAAGGGCGTGGGCAATTAACATGAAGCAATTTCACACCTTAATTACTGTCACGTGTAATCCCTTTGGAACCAAAGGCGAATTTTAAGTGCTAGTTTAGAAGCAATGTATTGCCACAGGAATGTATCCACTATTTTGTAAATATTGATTATGCAAGTTAAGAGACATAGTGAACAAAAAGATCTATATCTTCATTTAGAAGGACATATTTATATGAAGGAAACCATATTTATATGGAGGAAAGATGAAGGATGTGTGGGGAAGAGGTAGGAGAGTTTTATTAAAGACTAGATTCAGAATCCCAAAAAAACCTGCTTTGAATTAGCTACATTGGTTTTCAGGAGGAAAGTGCTACAGGATGACAGGAATCCAAAACCAGAAAAAAGAAAAAAAAAAAAGCATCACACGCATTATCTTTTCTGTAATTAAAACAAGCAGGGACAACAGAGGTATTTTTTGCTCCTTCTTTCTGTTTTTGTCTTAGTAGGGTTGAGAACAAAAGAAAACAAACCATTTAGTTCTCTTTCTATTTATTTTGAAATAAAATGTCAAAGTAAATTTGCTACTATTGTCCTCCTATTCAAAAGTCCTGGTTTGTTCTGTTCTTTGGTTTGTTATGTAGTTGTTGAAGGGATTATTATTTTCTGTACAAATTCAATTTTCATCATCTTTATTCCTCATTCAGTGCCACACCTCACAGCATTTCTCTAATAAATAACACAACAAGACAATGCCTATTTTCCAAGGGAAAATGAAAAAGGCACTTTGCATTTGATCTGACAGAATTCTGTAGAGAAATCTAACTTTATTACAATGTCTAATCTTCATTTTATTCCTATGAAACAGATGGAATTTATAATTGATTTCCTCTTCAGGGATGACTGAAGTTGAAGAAAGTAAATTATTTCTCAAAATTATTTAGCAAATCATAGCCATAACTTGGATTAGAAAATTATAATTACCTTTATTATTGGTTACTTGACATCTTTTAGGTTAATTTCTCACTTATCAACTTTGCAAAACAATTGGCAATTATTCTGTAACTCTAAGTAGTAAAGTATTTCAACACTAAAACAAGCCTATCAATAATAAGAAGAAAGGTAAAAATATAGCATATTTCACATACTTTATTCTATGATGTCAGAGAGGTAATTAATTAAATTTAATCTAACACATCAATCACGATAATTTGGATACATTTAAATTGCCTGTGGCCTGATTTGACCAAAATAAGCCTGCAAATACTATAGTTAGTTCAGAATGCCAAGTCCTAAACTTAGTTGCAATAAGAATCACTGGGATTGCTGCTTTCAATCTGTAGGTTCCTAGGTCATATCCTGATTTAATAAATCAGCTTACTTTGGAGATTTGGTCTGAGAATTTTAGCTTTAAGAACACTCAGATGGTTCTGATACTGGTGTTTGGAAAACAGTGTTCTACATTATTCTGCTGGGACTTAAATACAGTTTTGTCAGCTTAAAGCAATAGTTCTAACAGTGAAAATATATAACATTTAACTGCCCTCCAGGGTGTGTGTGTGTGTGTATGTGTGTGCACTGGATGTTTTATAATCTCACGAAATATATCAGTTGGTGGAAATGAGTTAATATTTCCTTTATTTACAGTTTATTTCTTAGGTAGATGTGGCTCTCAACTGACACTCAATGATATTATTTGGAAACATCTTTCTTTCCCAAGGGTTCTGCCTTTAAAGTTTAAGACTTTGGAAACTGCACACATTCCTTCCAGTGGAAAGGCATGAGATTTTGAATATCCCTCCACCCTCAAAAGCTGAGCAATGAACTTCATGGAGGATGAGAGAGGAGAAAAGGAATGCATTATATCTTGTTCTCTGTCAAAAGATATATGGTCGCTGTATCTGAAAATAAAGATGGAGGTCTTTACCAAGACAATTTAAATCTGGGGAGTTACTATCTGTACCGTGAGCAATGCTTTGAAAGGACAGCATTGGAAATCATGAAGTCTTTTTTACTGTCTTAAATTCCAAGGGAGAAGACCCTCATAAGAAGAGGTGGATGTGCAATGTACACAGTAATAGGCTTCAATATCAAGTCTACCAAACTGTCTGAGTACATGCTCTTGCAACCCCTCATTACCACCTCCCGTGTTCTAAGCATAGGCTGAGGGGTGAAGGAATGCAAGGGAAGGGACTGGCAGATATCATCCGGTAATCAAATGACCTTTGAACTTCTGCAGTTCAATTTGGGGAAGCTTATCCTTCAAAATGAAATCATCAGCAGAACTGGGATAAAGGTAGAGATACTTGAAAAAGTAAAACAAACAAAAAAAACTAAAAAATCCTACTCTGACTTCTATTAAATGTCCTATAAAAGGACATTTCCCTTCACAAGGGAAATGCTCATGTCTCACACAGTACTGGACTCTCAGGAGGTGGTAAAATTATTAATAGTAGGCTAATAGGTTTACAAAAATTTCTTAGAAAGCTAAAAATAACATGCTTGACAATCACTTTGGTTAAATAGCAATATGGAAAATCTCCTAATGAGCTATTGTTTCCTATTTCTTTTCTAACTGCATCTTCCACTTACAGGTATTTGTACTTGCCTTATGGAAACACACCATCAAAATTTGAAGATATAGATTATGGCTAGATTTTTTTTCATTCTGGTCCCTCTTCTAAACAAACAAATTCACATACCCACTACAAATAACTGATTATGGAAACAGTCATAAAATTATACTTCATTCATTCAATAATAAAAACGTGATTATTTTTATATGTACATCCTATACTAGTTTCCATGAAGGAGTGTAGTTTTTCCATACTTACAAAGACTGCCTTGCAGTGTGGTTGCCAAAGCACTTCAGGAATAATCTGGTCCAAATTCTTTTACACATTAGGAAATGAAGCCTGTTAGAATTCATCCAAAAAGAAGCAATGCATTCTTAATTCCTCATTTCCTAACCTGAACATGGCATTCTATTAACTGTCCTATCTGTTCATTTACCAATAGTGCATTTTCTTTTTTTTGTTTTGTTTTTTTTTTTTTTTTTTTTTTTTTTTTTTGACAGGCAGAGTGGACAGTGAGAGAGAGAGAGACAGAGAGAAAGGTCTTCCTTTGCCGTTGGTTCACCCTCCAATGGCCGCCGCGGCCAGCGCGATGCGACCGGCGCACCGCGCTGATCCGATGGCAGGAGCCAAGAGCCAGGTGCTTTTCCTGGTCTCCCATGGGGTGCAGGGCCCAAGCACCTGGGCCATCCTCCACTGCACTCCCGGGCCACAGCAGAGGGCTGGCCTGAAAGAGGGGCAACCGGGACAGAATCCGGCGCCCCGACCGGGACTAGAACCCGGTGTGCCGGCGCCGCAAGGCGGAGGATTAGCCTAGTGAGCCGCGGCGCCGGCCCACCAATAGTGCATTTTCTTCAACATGCCATGTATGCTTGTCTCAATTCTGCATAATGTGAGCTAGTTTATTATTCAATTTGTGTCACGGTATACCATGTCTACTTTGCCATCATTGATGTGATGTGTATACTCATGGGTTTACCTCGGATTGAGGGGCTGTATAGTGCAGATGTCAGGTGCATGGACACTGTATTAGGTTTTCTGTATTGCAATTCCAGATCTGTATTTATTGAGCTTGTGATCTTGGACAAGTTACTTAATAATTTAAAGTATTAGTTTCCTGATCTATAAAATAAAAAGTAACATGGTGTGCATAGTGCTGGGATCATAGTAATGCATTATGGAAAGACACACTAAAGGCTAGATGTAGCCAAGGTTCCTAACAATTGAGAAGCCAAAGTACCTGGCTAGCTGGTCTCTAGATTTGGTTTGTGGGAGGAAAATATCTTTGTTATGATTAAGCTGTTGTTACCATGAATTTTATATGTGCAAGGCTAAACCTAATTTTAATATATGCAGTTATTAATGTCTAGGTGTCTCTTTCCACATTTGTCCTGAAATGCAGAAATAGATTCATAAGTAAAGGAGCTCTGGAACTATCAGCAGTCATTCTACAGCCTTCTCTTGGAAATCTGTACACAATCATATAGCCCCGAGAGGACAACTGACTCATCAAAGTGCAACCAGCAGCTATAATTAGGAGGTAGGTTACAGGTGTTCGGATTTTGTTTGCTGGTAGTGGGGGATGGAGGAAGAAATTCAGTATGTAATTATCACTCATAAAATAAATAAACAAAGCATGTAGGTATTTTCCCTTTCCTGCATACTTACCTGAATGTTCCAAAAGTTATTAATGGCTATGTACTACGTTTATACTAAGAAATCAACTTCGATGCACACATAAAAATTACGCAATAGTTGAAAATATAATTTGTCAAAAACATCACTTGTGAAAATTAGTATAAATCCCATGAAAATATTAACTACATATGTACCTTCTACTTCATCTTTAAAAAAAAAAATACAGGCACTTTCCTGCCTTTACTCACATTGCACCAAAAGTGTTGTATTTTATTCCCTATTCCTCACTTAATTTTGAATGAATCTGACCACTTATTATTATTCTCTTAAATTTAGTTGAAAGGGACAGTGGGAAGGAGAGAGAGCACTCTAAGCTGATAAACTCCTCAGTGAGTTAAGCTACTGCTTATTATGCCCACATGATATATCAGAGTATCTAGCATGGAGAAGCAACTCTGTTTCAATTCAGGTTCCTGCTAATGTGCCTGGGAGGCTGCATGTGATGGCCCAAGTACTTGAGTTCCTGCCACCCACATGGGAGACACAGATGGAGTTCCTGACTTTGGGCCTGGACCTGACCCATTCGTGGCTGTTACATTAGTGGATGGATTAGTGGATGGAGAAAATGCTCTCTCTCTCCACTCACCACTTTTCAAATAAATAAAGAAGGAAACTTTTTAAAAAGTCAGGGATGCTGTCACAGAAGAAGTGATTCGAATTAAAATTTACAAAGACCAATAGGTTTTTCTCCAGGAAGATGAAATGAGTGAATGGAAACTGGGGTGGAAGGATAGAGAAGAGGAGGCCTACAATGTGAAAATATACTGCAGGAAAGGGAAGATACATTTTGTTTGGCTACAGATGCAGGGAGGGTCTGGCATTGTAGCCTAATGGGTTAAGCCAGCACCTGCAGCGCTGGCATTCCATATGAGAGCTGCTTAGAATCCCAACCGATCCACTTCCAAACCAGCTACCGGCTAATGCACCTGGTAAAGCAGCTGAGGATGCCCAAGTCTTTGGGCCCCTGAACCCATGTAGGAGATCCAGAAGAAGCTCCTGTCTCCTGGCTTTGGCCTGGTCCAGCTCTGGCTGTAGTGGCCATTTGAGGAGTGAACAAGCAGATGGAAGAGTCTCTCTTTCTGTCTCTCTCTCTCTCTCTCTTTCTCAACTCTGCCTTTCAAATGTATAAAATAACTCAAAAAAAAAAAAAAAAAGACACAAAGAACTCAGAGGTTTGACAGGAACTAGAAGCTGTGAATTCCTCATTTTACCAGGTGATTGGAATGTAGTATGGACTTAACAAATATCTGCTGGCTACTAGTAATAGGTACTATATACTCTGCAACAGGTGGTGTGAACCCCGGATGACAGACTACAACTTCTGAAATATTTAGGGGACACTGACTAGGTCACAGATCACAAGGCTCCTCTTCCATCTTTCCCATTTCCTCATAAAAAGAGGTTGAAACAATGTTTTAAATGATGATACTATAACCTTTAGAGGAGAAAATATATTATGTGAATACTTAGACCACTGGCTCTTACTCAGCCTGTACTAGGAAGAGAGAAGGAATTCACTGGATGCGGTCACTCATATGATATATGCATCTCAGTTAAGCAACTTTTGGGGAAACACAACCTAGTTGTGAAATTGAGTCTCCTTAGCATAAAATTGTTTTTTCCATTGCTCAATTTGAAATAAGTGAATACCATTAAATAATCAAATGAGAGGAGGCTACAGGCTCAACTGAGAGGGATAATATTAATGCTATGAATATTTATGGATTACAAAAAGCAGTATATTATTTTCTTTCCTTTAATAATAGAAAAAATGATGCATTATAATGTTAAATTTGGTGACAAACTGAAGAAAGTGGTATGCAATATACATCTAAAAGCTTTTGCAGACTTTCAAACACTGCAGTGTTACTTATTTTTCAAGGGTGTATCCTGAGAAATTAAATTATTGTTTTCAAGAAAAAGGGAAATGACATTCCAAATGGTAAGGACCGCTCGTTTTCTACTTTTAGGAATCTTTCAGCTTTCATATTCAAGAATATTATTCTAATCTTGAATACTGTAATAGAATATCATTCTTTGTTTTCAGATGCAAAGAAATATCATGTTTTCTAAATTTCTGTTCTGGTTGTTGCATTCCAGATAAATCCTATGGAACAAAGATACAAGTAACAGCATTAGGTCACACACAGATCAAGGTCCAAAAAAGCAAAGAAGCTGTTTTCATACCTTCAATAGGTTTTGGTACAAAATGTGATGAGGGCTTGGTTTTCTTCACTCTGTTCCCCTTCATAATCTGTCCTTCTTTATTGAGTCCCAGAAACCAAGCTCGGCCAGATTCTTGCTGACGGTACAGTGTGGAAGAATATATCACATAGTAGTTTTCAAAAACAGATTCTTTAAATTTGCATTCTGGAGTGAAAACATCCTGCAAATAAAGTTTTAAAAAAGAAACACAAAAGAGAAAAAATAGATTTAAGAGTGTACCAGGAACTCTTTATGTCTAATGAGTTTGTTAAAAACAAATGAGGGGCAAAGGTATATGATTTTATCAACATTTGGTGTAAAAATTCATTATACAAAATCAAGAAATAGGATTTCCTTTCTAAACAAATACTGCAAAGAACATAGGTTTGAGTCACTCATTCTACGCTGTGGCCAAGTCGAAACTAATGTTTATAAATTAAACCGATTGGCCATTCCTCATTTTACTGACCTGCAACATGTAAATAAGGTACTAGAATTTCTCCCTGGGAATAAAAATCAAAACAAGCACAGCAAACACAAGATCACCACATAGATTTCCAGGCGTGACATTGTTTCTATAAAAAGCTATTACACAGAAAAAGTCTGTTCCAGAAACATACTACCAGTCTCCTAGCACCTTGACGAATACCAGTACTTTCCCTTTAATTTCTCTAAAATATTAGTCCAAATCTCAGCAAATGAATAAGCCATATGTGGTAAAAATATTACTGTTACAATTAAGAAGCCTCAGTGAAATACAGAATGAGAGTTTTGGCAAGAAGGGACCTTAAGATCCACTACTTCAACTCCATCATTTGATGAGTGAGAAAACCAAAGGTTGTATGGTTAATTCAGAGTCGATGCCAGAGCCCACATTTACTCCTTCTCAAGTGCTCACTTTTGCGCCCGAGTCCTATTCAGCGACTTACAGTGAGGGATTTAATAATCAATACAATAAAGTCATATACTAACATGTCAAATGAACAAAACATATTTCATGGGAAGAAGAAATTTCTCCCCTTTTGAAATAATCAGAGTAAAAAGGAATGTGACAGCATCTTCTGCAGCTACAAGTAAATACAGATGCTCCACATCAAACACAGTCACAGTACTCACTGTGACTAGGAGTGTACTAGGAGTAAGTACTAGGAAAAGTTTAGTATGAAGCCCCCATAATTTAATGCAGGCATGCCCTGAACTAATTTAATGATGAATAACACATAGGGATACAACTGGTTGAAGTCATGTCTTTGTTGGTGATACCCCCAAACTCATCTCTTGTCTTCATTCACAGAAAGCCATGTGATGAGCAGATGAGAGACTAAGAAAAACCTTCAGTGTTAAAAGACACTGATTACAAGACTCATGATTTTAAATGGTTCTAATATTATAGACCAAAAAATGAGACTGAGAAAATCTATAAGGAAGGACGGTGGTAGACTTTTAAATAATAATAGTATTAATAATGAAAATAAATTACTATCATTTTATATTGATACTATAATATGATTGATTAGAGTACTCTCAGTTCTAGGTAAAGCAACTGGCTTAAGAATCAGAAAAACAAATGACTATGAAATAGTACTTTATAGTCACTATGATGGCTGTAATAAAAAAATGAAAAGTGTTGGTGAAGAGGTGAAGAAACTGTCAGTTCTTACACATTGTGGATGGAAATGTAAATGAAAATAGCAGTACCTCAAAGGTTAAACATACCGTTACCACATTATAAACCATGACTACTTTATATAAATTATATATATATATAAAATGAAAATATATCGACACAAAAACTTGCACACAATTTTTCCATAGATGCATTATTTACAATGTGGAAACAACCCAAATATCAATCAATCAATAAATAAACAAAATTTGGTATATTAATACCATATAATTTTATTTGGCCATAAAAAGGACTGGAGTATTAGTGAATTTGACAACATGAATGAACCTCAAATACATTATCCTAGATGAAAAAAGCTAGACACAAAAGGCTACATGTACTAGCATTCCATTTCCATGAAAGGTCTGGAATAATAAATTTCAGGGTCCAATCTAGTTGTAAGGAGGCTGAGGAATGAGGAATGACCACTTTTCAAAGAGATGAAGATGTTCTGGAACTAGATGGTATCACTATGCACAGCTTTATGAATACACTAAAATCTGCCAGGGCATTCATTTTAAAATATTAATTTCATGGCATGCAAATTATAGTTCAATAAAAAAGAAAGAATTGGAGAAAAACATTTATTCAAGAAGGTGAAGGAAGAGAATGAATCCATTGCATATTTCTTGTCTTGAATCACAGGTTTGAATGATGGACCTGTGTACTGGAAACATGTCTTGTATGGTCTTGTCTCAATATCACTGGGACAGAGTTTGGTCAATCCCAAGTACAGGGATCAAAGTGAATCTGATTTGATGTATAACATTAAGTTTAATATCTATTTTTATTCAGAGGCTAGGATAAAATATTTAGAAAATGTGAAGTGTTCAGGTTTATTAGTTTTCTTTTAAAAACAAACTAATCAGAGATAATCATCTCAAAGCTTCTGATTTTTTCCATGTCTAGCCCAATTCTCATAAACATGGTATTATCCCTAATGCTAAGGGGCTCTTGAAAGTTAAGTAATACAATCTAAACATAAATTTCAGATATTATATAGGAGCCGGGAAAATATATGGGCAGGGAAATAGGTTTAATTCTGAATATAGGCATATTATCATATATGTAGATAGTGATAACAATTGTTATGAATACATGGTAGGAAAACATGTAAATTTGGATAAAAATATAAAACTGTTAAGTGACTGTTCAATCTGACAGTGTAACTGAAGCCCATGATAGTGAAATTGTTCCCAGCATCATAGGAAGTTGGAGGCAAATCCAGAACCTGGGTACGAACAGTGGGTTCTTGATGCTGGTTCAGTACTTGTTCCAACACCACACACTGCTTTCCTACTGCATGGTCATGTCTGCACTTGATGCCGAGTTGCTGATTCCAGCAAGTCTCAGTTGTTATCATAAAAACATGTCAGCCCCAGGGCCGGTGCTGTAGTATAGCGGGTAAAACCACCAACTGCAGTGCTGGCATCCCACATGGGCACTGGTTCAAATCCTGATTGCTGTACTTCTGGTCCAGCTTTCTGCTACGGCTGGGAAAGTGGTAGAAGATGGACCAGGCCCTTGGGCCCCTACCCCAATGTGGGAGACCTGGAAGAAGCTCACGTCTCCTGACTCCGGATTGGCCCAGCTCTGGCCTTGTGGCCATTTCAGGAGTGAACCAGTAAATGGAAGACTTCTCTCTCTCCTCTCTCTCTCTCTCCCTGCCTCTGTAACTCGGCCTTTCAAATATAAATAAATAAATCTTAAAAAAAGTCAGCCACAAAAGATTATTGTTGTCATTTAGACAGAAAAATAACACTTTCACCTAATAAAAAATAAACACCCACATTTGTGTTTAGTTTAAAATCTGTTCAAATTCCCCTTCTGGAACAGTGAGAGTCCAAGCTAGTGTATCAGGGCTGAAGTCCTGGATCCTGAGACAAAAACAGCAGGTCTTAAACCATTACACTGACAAAGATAATCCCATGTATAACATCCAGGCCCCCAATGAGAAATAAAAAGCCAAGTGCAGTATCCCACTCAGTATCGTTCCAAAGGGTCTCTGCAGAATAAGAATTCAGAAATAAGGCAACTGTTACTGTTTGGACAAGGCAAGACACTTGGCTGGTGGTTGGGATGCAGCAGTTTAGTGAAGTCACTTCTATGCGTTTAGGCAGGCTCTCTTACAAATTGAGGGGGAAACACATAAGGGCCTGAGCCAGCTTGAAAAATTTCTCTATGTACAACCTTGGCAAAACTGTAATTTCAATCTCAGTTGGAAGTTGGTCACCAATAAATTTATACAATATTTGCTATTATTGTTCTTTTTGCTAAGTGAGAAATTAGAGCCTGGCCTTGGAGTAAGCAATCCAATCAAGGCTTTGCATCTGGCTCCATACATGTTAGCTGGTTAGTGATCAAAACTCTTTGAATTTCATTTTTTAACTGTAAATTCAGTTATTTTAAAGAAAATGAGATGATGCCAATTGAAAGGTGTTAAGATAGCTCATGGAAATTGTATTATGGAAAAATTATGCATGAATTTTAAATAATTCGCATCAAAATATGCCATTTTTCTATGAATTTTATAAAACTTATTTACTTATTTATTTAAAAGGAAAAGTGACAGACAGAGAAAGAGAGCAGACAAGATCTTCCATCTACTGCTTTACACCCCAGATGGCCACAGAATCCAGGATTGAGCCAGCCCTAACCAGGAGTCAAGAACTCCATCTGGGTCTCCTATAATGTTGGCAGGGGCCCTGGTACTTGGGCCACCATCAATTGCTTTCCCAAGTACTTTATATTTCCCATGAACTGTGTATCATAAATGTTTATAATTAACAAAAGAAAAAAAAGCCCTCAAACTTACCCTTTATTCTTAAGATTTTGTTTTCTTGTACTGTAAAAAATATCATCAGTCCTATAACAGAATCCTTAATTCTGTGTTTTTGTCATACATTTTATGTCTGCTCCAGCATATAGGACACCAAGCCATAGCCATAGTTAAAACAATTTACACATAAACAGACATTTTATAACTTATCAAAAGCTTTGGGTAAAGACTTAGAAAGTCAGTAAGGCAGAGGATGTTAAGATGATAAGATATGGGGCCGGCACTGTGGCACAGTGGGTTAAAGCCCCAGGCTGTTGCGCTGGCATCCCATACGGCACCGATTCAAGTCCCAGCTGCTCCACTTCTGATCCAGCTCTCTGCTATGGCCTGGGAGAGCAGTAGAAGATGGCCTAAGTCCTTGGGCCCCTGCACCCATGTGGGAGACCTGGAAGAAGCTCCTGGCTCCTGGCTTCAGATCAGCTCAGGTCTGGCCATGTGGTCATTTGGAGAGTGAACCAGCAGAATGGAAGACCTCTCTCTCTCTCTGGCTCTACCTCTCTCTGTAACTTTTTCTTTCAAATAAATAAAATAATTCTTTATAAAAAAGATAAGATGTGTTCAGAATGATGAAAAATGTAACACATAATGGAGAGAGGCAGGTGAGCTTGGAGCCAAAGGTGACAAAATCTTAGACCACCTCAATGATCACCACACCCAGGGAGGCAGAGTGAATAACTAGGATAATAAGGAAGTTTTTTTTTTTCCTTTTGAAAGATTAACCAGTAGCCACATCACATCTCATAAATGCTATTTATGTCCATAATTCTGAGTTCTCTCTTCAATACAGGCACCATGGCAGGGCTCATGAAATATTTAATAAAAAATATTCTCACATGCACATCATGCCCATATAGTAGATATGGTAAAGTTATTTTTGGTTTTGGCAATTATTACTCTAAAATCTTTCCACTGTTCAATTTATATGGACCTCGACCCTAGTGTTCTGAAATTGTTCTTAAACACACACTCGTGGCAAAATTTGACCAATTGGGTTTTTTCTGTAGCATTATACAAGTTCTTACAGTTCCCTTTCATATTTCAAATAACTGTCCACCCTAGCCATGCCCTCAAAGGTTAAGAACTGCTATCCATTTTGATCCAGACGATGATAGATGGTGGAATTTTATGTCTGTCCAAAATAATCAGTTCAGACTCCTTCTACTGTCTCCCAATCTCATCTGATTCTAATCTATGCTCCTGAGAATTTTCCTTAACTGAAATCTCATCGCTTCATACTTCATAAAAATTTCTCTCCCAGACTAGACTCCTTCTGACTCTTCTCTCTACACTGAGGTCACTGACATCCTAAACAGGTTTTGGCTTCTTAGGGTCTACCATTGCCCAGGATGAAGCCCATTCTCTGTGGCTAGCCGCTATCCACCAGTCTCAGTTCTTCCTGTCTGCATGTGAATAGATTTCTCTTTCAGATACTAGGCCATGAAGGCCAAGGAGCTGGGAATTTAGAGATTTTAATGAATACATTAAAAGATGCTATAGTTTTTTAGAGATATCATTTCCAACTTTGTTTTCATCACATGCTAATCCCTGCATTGCCCCCCATGGGGCAATATCATTCATTCACTTCCACTTTTGCCTCCCCTAGATTTATTTGCAAAATGTATGCTTTCCAACTCAAGCAAAAAAACATGCTGTGTACTGCCCCAAATGGTAATTATGGTTAAATGGTTTTATAATCATGATTTGTCTTCACCTGGCTCTGCGCAAATTTCCGTTTCCTTTGCTGGAATAATACGTGCAATGAATTTGCAGTAAAGGATCAAGCCCTCATGGCCCTCCAGCCTGTTGTCTTCTTGATGTTGACCAAAACCAACAAACACATTCCATTTTAAATCCTTCAAGATCAATACCTCCTGTTCTTGAAAAACTGTTCAATAACATATTAAAATGGTTTGATCTTTCATTTCGTTCAGGTCACTGCTAAAATGTGATTATCCAGAGAAATCTCTCTGACAATCTTATATAATTTAACACCTCCTCCAGATTCATTTTTTTAACTCTTTATCTTACATTTCTTTTTCTTCCTAATTCGATTCTGCCTGATACTATACAGCACAAGAATCAGAGTAAGCCCATGAAGGTAACCATCATGATTGTTACCTTCTTTTCATATTCTCCATAATTCTTGGAATTAAAAAAAAAAAAACTACTCCAACATAATATTTGGTAAAAAGACACCATGAAGCCTGGATTCTTCTTTCTGTGTATCTCCAAATGATGTTTAAATCAGGAAGGTTACTTTCTTTCTTAGGCTCTCAGTTCCCCTAAATCTGAAGAAACTATTGACATAAGCAATCTAATAGATCCCTTTTGTCTTAAACCTTTTATAACTTTATCATTCGCATTGGTGAAGCAATCTATTGAAATTAAGGACATCATATAAAACACTATTATTACAAAAATAGCACTGGGAAGGCATTGTGGCACAGTAAGTTCTGAAACTACTTAGGATATCCACATCCCATATCGAAGTCTCAGTTCAAGTCCTGCCTCCAACCCCTTCCAATCTAGCTTCTTGCATGTGCATCCTAGGAGGCAGTAGGTGATGGCTTAAGTGATTGGGGATCTGCTATCCATGTGGGAGACATGGAAGGATTTATAAACTCCTAGATTTCCACTGGCCCCGACCTGGCTGTTGCAGTTATTTGGGGAATAACCCAGTGGATGGAAGACATTCTCTCTCTCTCTCTTTCTCTCTTTGAGGTGGACAAAAATAAATAAATAAATAAGCAAACATAAAAAAGTGGACAATGCTTACTTGTCAAAGAAATTGTGGTAATATATTACTAAATAATAAAGTATGGGGCTAGCATTGTGGCACAGTGGGTTAAGCCACTGCCTGCAATGTCAGCATCCCATATGAGCGCTAATCCCATTCCAAGGTGCTCCATATCAGATCCAGCTCCATGTTAATGTGCCTGGTAAAGCAGCAGATGGCCTAAGTACTTGGGTCCCTGCAATCACATGGGAGACATGGATGGAACTCCAAGCTCCTAGTTTAGGCCTGGGTCCACCCTGGCCATTGCTGCCACTTAGGGAGTGAACCAGCAGATGGGAGATTTCTCTCTCTCTCTCTCTCTCTCTCTCTCTCCCTCTCTCTGTAACTCTGCCTTTAAAGTAAATAACTGTATCTTAAAAATAACGTAAAATAAAAAGTTTGGACATTTGGTCCAGCAGTCAAGATACCATAATGTCTTGTATCAGTGTACCTGGATTCAAGTCCCAGCTGCATTCTTGGTTCCAGCTTCCTGCTAATGTAGACCTTTAGAGAAAATGATGGTGGTTCAAGTTATTGTATTCCTGCCATCCATGTGGAAGACACTTGAGTTCCTGGTCCTGGTTTCACTGTTTTGGGCATTTAAGGGGTGAAGCAGTGGATTGGAGCTCTCTCTGCTCCCACCCCCATATCCTATCCCTCTCTTCCTATTTTCTTCTCTCCCTCTCAAATAAATAAAACTAAAAGATAAAAACATAAAAAGGTGAAAAATATAATAAAGGAAAATAGACTTTGCTGCTATATTAGTAATTATAAGTAATGATACCTCCTATAATCTGAAAAATTTACTGATTTTCAAACACATGCCAGATACAAAGGACCTTATTTTTTTCCCTTTCTAATTAAAATCAAAATCTAAACTCTTCTTAATGCATAGTGAAGTGACACCCTGACTTACAAAAGGGACTCCATTATAGAGCACCCAAGACTCCATCTTAAGAAAGCACCCCCTGCTGTGAGACTATGGTCTGGAACTAACTGTGGTCTAAAACTAAGATAATAACAGTACATTGCATCCTGCTTGGCAAAACATAGAAATCTCCTAGCATGATTACTTAAGCTTAAAACAGATAGGCTACACCTGGATTAATGTTAAGACTGTAATTTAAGTCCTACATGACTTGGGTCTGTACCTGGATTAATGTCAAGACTATAATTGGTGTTATCAAGATTGTAACTGATATTAATTTCACATATGCTTTAGGTCAGTTTGACCCTAGTAACCATGTATTTTCCCTCCCCTCCCTAAGTTTCTTTCCATTATATACCCTGAGGCTTTGAGCTTCTGGTTGAGGACAGTCAAATTTTATCAGTGTGTGGTGCTCCACTGTTCGCACCTGCTCAAGCACAATAGAACCATTTTCCCTAATTTCTCTGTAATCTTTGTTGGATTGTTTATAGTGAGAAAGGAATAAAAAAAAACTATTGGTGATTCATGCAACACAATTTATCTTCAGTTCTGAGCTGGATAGTTCCTTTGATTTAAGCTTTGAGTATCAGGCTGCAAAGCTTCTGGTTTGGTAACTTCCTTAGGGATCTTTAGATACACAGAACTTGAAAATCCATGGATTATTAGCATCTGCATTGTTAACTTGTTGTGAGACATAATAATATTAATTAAAACAAGAGAATTGTTATTTTCCATATTGACAAGAGGGAAGCAAAAGGCTAAATTACATTATTTTGAAAGATTTTTTTTTAATGAGGCTGCTTTGGCTAGAAGAAGTCTAATTTATAACTTAAAAAATTAATCAGATATGGAAACCTTTGTCTATATACTTTTGAGGTGATTTTTATTGGAAACTTACTGAGCTAATTTCTCTAAAAATAAAAGTTCTTTGCAAACACATTTCTTGTGATATCTGACAAGGCATCAAGGTAAATTTATACTATCACAAAGTAATGCAACTTGTGGTATCTTGGAAGTATAATTTTGGAGGAAGACAGACAAAAATCCTCAAATCTCTGCTTTTTGAATGTCCCAAGTTATTTAATTTCTCTGAAATTTGGTTTCATTATCTTTAAGCCTAATCATAGTTTCACCATAAAGCTGCAAGTATTAAAGAATACAATGCAGGTCTGTTAGACATACAGTAACTAGTACAGACTAACCTTTCTTTACTCCTGCTTACCATTTTTGATAATAATTAATATCACAAATCAGAATAGATGAGTCTGAGTAGTAGGTTGAGATATGTCACTTTATTTATGGAATCCAAGTAATGTGTTCTAAGTGTCTTTTACTTATGACAGGCAAATGAAGGCTATATTGCTTAAAGCTCAATTTGGCCACCTATTTAAATACTACAGAGAAATGCAATCATGTCTCTTTCTCTGGTTGAGGAAGAGGTTGTCATCAATCAGAGATAAGTGATGTGGTGATTTTCAGACTTTCATCAGCTCTTAATGAAGCATTATATCACATGGTCATTTGACTTAGGCCTTAGCCAGTAATGTGCAAGTTTAGAAATGATGTAGGCTTGGGAAGTAGCAGAAGGCCAGTGTGTGAAAGGATGTATTATAATTCATTATCATCATCAGAATTACTTCCTAAACTCTCAATTTTCTAGAGGCAATATATAGAGAGCAAATAGTGGGTAGCAATGCAAGTCTCCACTGAAAGTGCCATCGGTTCTTATTAAATGAGCATATGAATAAATTGTAACCAAGCATGCACTGCGATTGAATTTGAAAATCGAGGCAGATCGGTTGAAGGTCCCAACACATTCATGGTGGAGGATATCGGTTCCTGAAATCTCCGTCTCTGTCCTCCCATTCTGGGATAAGAATGAAAGTGAGGATACTGTTAGCTTCCTGTATTTGAATTCCAGCATGATTCTAGACTTTGAAAGCTACTTTTCATACTCTAAAATACTCTAGAAATGATTAAGTCAGTAAAATATTATTTTCATGAAATTTCCAAACTGTCAAATCTCACAACTTTTGTGAAGGTAGAAAAACTGCTATCAAACTTCACTTCCTGATATAAACAACTATAAAAGCACAAAGTACATGAAGCAATAAATAACCTGCCAACTGTACTGCAAGTGTCTGATTTTTGACTTTCTGCACTAAGTAGTTTCCACTCCTGAAACAGTAAGGGGAAACTAAAATACAGTACTGCAGTCTTTGTGGAGCTAAGGAGTCAGGAATTAGAGTTGTGACTGCTAAAGTGACTTATATTTGTAAATTAATTTGAATTCAAGTGACTTGAATATGCCATAGAAATGGGACCTGGTGCAATGAGAGACAGGTGACTCTATGAAAATTGCTGTTGCAGGAGTTAGAGCTGAATGGAAATACTCAAGATGATACAGGATTGGGATATAACGAACTTCCATGCAAGCCACCAAGAGTCTTTAGTAAGCACACTGGAGATTGCCTGGAGATCTCAGAAACTCTGCAGTGTAGGGTTCATGACCACAAATTAAGAGAAGCTTTCCTCATTCCCTGAAGTCAGAACCCAAATATTCAAGAACTAAGCACACATACTCAAGAGGATCTATTCATTATTTATATAAATGCCAGAAAAGACATAAACCCATTATCAGCAAATAGTATAATATGCTCTCCATCATACAAATGTCTAATATACAGCAAAAATTTGTAAGATCTGGATGCGAGCAGGATAATATCACCAAAATTAATTCAGCAGCAGCCAATAAAGAGGACCATAAAATAGTACAGATGTTACAATTGCCAGACAAGAAGTTTACAACCAACAACTTCTAAATGAAAAAACTCATTCAGAAGAACAATTTAGAAATTTTGGAAATGAAACCTTCAAATCAGTGGAAAAAATAAGATTGAGAGCTTCAACAGCAGAATAAACCAACTGGAAGAAAGAATTTCTGAACTCAAGGACAAGACTTTTGAAATAATCCAATCAGACAAAAATAAGAGAAAGTAATAAAATAATGAAGAAAGTGTATGTGAAATATGGAATATCATTAAACAAATATTCTTATTATAGGTATTCCTGAAGGAGAAAAGGAAAAACCCAATGATAACCTGTTAAATGAAATAAATTTGAAAATTTCCTGGGTCCTGAAAGAGATATAGACATTCAGATATTAGAAGCCCAAATAAACCCAAGTAGGCTAACTAAAAAAAGGTCTCTCCAAGACATATTGTAATCAAATTTTCAAAAGCTAAAGACAAGGAAAGAAACCTAAAGACAGTAATGGAAAAGTGTCAAGATACATATAAAAGAAAACTAATTAGATTAACATCAGACTTCTCAGTGGAAACCCTACAGACCAGAAGAGAGATGGGATGGTATATTCAAGATCTTAAAAGCAAAAAAAAAAAAAAAAAAAAAAAAAAAAAAAAAAAACAACAACTTTCCAACCAAGATTATTATATCCAATAAAGCTGTGCTTTAAAAGTGAAGGAGAAATAAAATATTTTCCAAATTAGCAAAAAGCAGAGAATTCACCACCACCAGATCAGCCTTACAAGAAATTCTGAAGAGCATCCTGCATTAGAAGTAACCATCATGAAAACACATGATACCACCAAATTCACTAGCAGAGCTGGTAGAATCATTATCCAATCTGTTGCTCCCCCACTTGCGGAGGAACAACACCGGACCCTGCGCTGTTCTCTTTGCCCGGCCCTTCCCGGGTTTGCTGCTGCTCCCCTCCGCCTCCGCGGAGGGGCGGCACCCCCGCCGCTTCCCCTGCTTCTGCGGAGGAGCGGCACACCGCCGGCCAGCTCTCTCAGGGGTTCCTCAGATGTTCCTTCCGCATGTTGTCTCTCTCCTCCTTTATAGTCCTCTTCCACCAATCCCAACTCTGCTGGTGTTCTCTCCCCACATGCTGAGCACGCTGCTCTCCTCCAATCCGGGGCAGGATCAGCTCCTGCAGCTTGATAGTCGAATTGGTGAGGCAGCTGTGTGGAAGTTGTTTACTCCCTCTCAGCGCCATATGGTGTGAGATCAGATGCATAGAGTTAGTCTTAGCAGTTCCAGTACTTTAGTATAGTCTTGGTAATTTCAGTACTTATTTGTCCTCAGTATTTATTTGCCCACAGTCTTAGTAGTTATTGGTCTCCCGGGCGACGGGCCCTGCCATGTTACGGGAGACGGGCCCTGCTCCCCACACAATCAACCAAATGAGAAGTCTTAACTCTTCCATCAATACTAACCTTGAATGTAAATGGATTAAATTCACCAATCAAAAGGCTTAGGTTGGTTAAATGGATAAAAATCCAGAACTCTACTTTACACTTAATATGAGAAACTCACTTCACAAAGATAAACACAGACTGAAACTGGAGGGCTGGAAAAAGATATACCAGGCCAATGGAAACCAAGGCAAGCAGTTACAGCTATCCTGATATCAGCAGAGACAGACTTAAAGGGAAAGACAAACTCCAATACAATAATAGTTGGTGACTTCAACAGTCCACTCCCATCAATGGACAGGTCATCCAAACAAAAATTCAGTAAAGATACATTGGAGTTGAAGCATACTATTGAACAAATGGACCCAACAGACATTTACAGGACATTTCACCAAACAGCTACAGAGTACACATTCTTCTCACCAAAACATGAAATATTTTCTAGGATAGACCATATATTCAGCCACAAATAAAGTCTCAGCAAATTAACAACAACAACAACAAACTGAAATCATACCATGTATCTTTTCAGACCATAAAGGAATAAAATTAGAAATAAACAACCAGAAGAAAAATAAAACACTCATAAATACTTAGAAATTAAACAATACGGCCGGTGCAGCAGCTCAATAGGCTAATCCTCTGCCTACCGGTGCCAGCACACTGGGTTCTAGTCCTGGTTGGGGCACCGGATTCTGTCCTGGTTGCCCCTCTTCCAGGCCAGCTCTCTGCTGTGGCCCGGGAGTGCAGTGGAGGATGGCCCAGGTGCTTGGGCCCTGCACCCCATGGAAGACCAGGAGAGGCACCTGGCTCCTGGCTTCGGAACAGCGCGATGCGCCGGCCACAGCACACCGGCCACGGTGGCCATTGGAGGGTGAACCAATGGCAAAAGGAGGACCTTTCTCTCTGTCTCTCTCTCTCTCACTGTCCACTCTGCCTGTCAAAGATAAAAAAATTTAAAAAAGAAGGAAATTAAATAATACACTACTGAATGATCAGTAAGTCATTGAATAAATTAAAAAGGAAAGCAAAAACTTTCTTGAAATAAGTAAAAATGAAAGCACAACATATCACACCCTGTGAGATACAGCAAAAGCAGTATTAAGAGGAAAGTTAGTAGCATCATTACCTTTAAAAAGTCTCAAATTAAAGATCTAAGGATGCATCTTGAAGACTCAGAAAAATAAGAACAAGACAAACTCCAAATCAGCAAAAGGTGAGAAATAATATGGGTCACAGCAGAAGTAAATTAAAATGAAACTAAAAAATATAAATGTTAACAAATCAAAAGTTGATTTTTTGAGAAGATAAACAAAGTAGGTAAACCTCTTGCCAGACTAACAAAGAAAAAAGAGAAAAAAAATAAATAAAATCAGAAATAAAAAGGAGACATAACAACTAATACCAATGAAATACAAAGGATCATAAAAACTACTATGAAGAACTATATGCTAATAAACTGAAAATCTCAAAGAAATGGATAAATTCTTAGATTCATATAATTTACCATGATGAAATCAAGAAAATATAGACAACCTAAACAGATTCATCATAAGCAATGACACTGAAGCAGCAATCACAGTTTTCAATAAAGGAAAATTTCAGGACCTGATAGCTTTACTACTGAATTCTACAAAACACTCAAATAAGAAATACCTCTAATACTCATCAAACTATTCCAAAATATCGAAGGGATGGAATTCTGCCAAACTCCTTTTTTATGAGGCCAGCATTACTTTGATCCTAAAACCAAACACATGACACTAAAAGAAAACTACAGTCCATAATGAATGTAGATGCAAAGAAGCTTAGTAAAATACTAACAAATCAAATTGAAAACTACACCAAAAAGACTATATATCACAATCAAGTGGGATTTATCCCAGAAATGCAAGTGTGGTTCAACATTCACAAATCAATAAATGTCATGAATCATATCAATAGAATGAAAAACAAAAACCACATGGTCATCTCAATAGATGCAGAGAAAGCATTTGATAAGATTCAACACCCCTTCATGATAAAAAACCCTCCACAAATTAGGTATAGAATGAATATTCCTCAAAATTGTTAAGACTATATCTCACAAACCAACATCTAATAACATTCTGAAGGTGGAAAAAGTTAGTAGCATCATTACATTTAAAAAAGTCTCAAATTAAAGATCTAATGATGCATCTTGAAGACTCAGAAAAACAAGAACAAGACAAACCCCAAATCAGCAAAAGGAGAGAAATAATATGGGTCACAGCAGAAGTAAATTCCCCTCAGATCTGGAAAAAGATAAGGATGTCCAATTTCACCACTCTTATTCAATATAACACTGGAAGTTTTAAGCACAAGCAACTAGGGAAGTTAAGAAAATAAAGGATATCAGAATTGGAAAAGAAGAAGTCAAATTATCCACGTTTGCAGATGACATGATGCTATACATGGAAAAGCCTAAACATTCTACCAAAAAGCTGCTAGAATGGAAACCATTTTAGTAAAGTTTATGTTTACAAAACAAACATATCATAGCTTTTTTGTATGCTAATGATGAACTCACAGAGAGAGAAATCAAGGAGGAAATTCCACAACAGCCATGAAAAAAAAAATCAACTATGAGGAATAAAGTTTTAACCAAGTAAGTAGATCTCTGCATTGAAAATTGCCAAACATTGATAAAAGAAGCCAGCAAGGACACAAAAAAAAAAATGGAAAGCTATTCCTTGCTCTTAGATCAAAAGAATTAAAACCACTTAAAATGTCTGTAATTTACAGATTCAATGCAATCCCTATCCAAATAATAATGGCATTTGTTATGGAGTTGGGAAAAAAATCCTAAAATTCATATGGAGGGACTGGTGCTATGCCATAGTGGGTAAAGCCACCACCTGCAGTGCTGGCATCCCATATGGGCACCTGTTCAAGTTCGGATGCTCCACTTCCAATCTATTGCTATGGCCTGGGAAAGCAGAAGAAGATGGCCCAACTCATTGGGCCCCTGCACCCGCGTGGAAGACCCTGAAGCAACTCCTGGCTCCTAGATTCGGATCAGCGCAGCTCCGACTGTTGTCTGTGTGTATCAGTATTGCTGCAAATATAGTTTTGCAAAACTTGGTTTTATACCTTATCAATCCAATGGTTAAGAATATTACACTACTGAAGTTTTAATGATCTGTGATTACTTTAAAATTCACTGTATGTGGGAGAAATGGTCATTTTTTCATTTCTTATTGTTTATAGCCATTGTCTAAATTCCAACTAAACTAGGTTCTTTTACTTTTTTTTTTTAAATTCTTATGCAGTGAAGTAGTAAGCCTTCATGTGCTAATGCACACCTTTATGGACAACAAATGAAGGTCCAACTACTTGGGTTCCTGCCACCCATGTGGGAGAACCAGATAGAGTTCCTGGCTCCTGACTTCATACTGGCCCAGCCCTGCCTATTTAGGGCATGAAGCATGTGGGGAGTGAATAGAAGATTTCCCTTTCCCTTTTTTTTCCCTCATTTTAGATCTCTGACCTTCAAATAATAATGTTAAAAGTCCATAGAAAAATTAAACCAATATAAGATATTTTTAGAAAAAAAATTTGAAGTCTATGCACATGAAAGGTGTTCAAAGATTCCATGAAAATGCACATTATGGGGGCCTGAGCTGTGGCAGAGTGGATAAAGCTGCCACCCGCAGTGCCAGCATCTCATATGGGCCCCAGTTCAATACCCAGCTACTCCACTACTGATCCAGATCTCTGCTACGGGCTGGGAAAGCAATGGAAGATGGCCCAAGTCCTTGGGTCCCTGCACCCACGTGGAAGACCCAGAAAAAGCTCCTGGCCCCTGGCTTTGGATTAGCCCAGCTCCGGCTGTTATGGCCATTTGGGGAGTGAACCAGTGAAGGAAAGATTTCTCTCTTTCTCTGCCTCTGCTTCTCTGTAACTCTGTCTTTCAAATAAATAAAGAACTCTTAAAAATGCACATTATGAAAAAAATATGCACATATTTTTTAAAATTTAGCACCAGAATCAATTCACCCTTTAGTTTCCATTTTTTGAAAAAAAAAAATGTATGACACAAAAAGAACAATTAGTATTTCAAAGTGCACTCATGTAAGGTGTTTTAATATTCATCCTAAGAAGACTGTTATTTGGGGCCAGCGCTGTGGCATAATGGGTAAAGCTGTCACCTGCAGTGCCGGCATCCCATATGGGCACCTGTTCAAGTCCTGTCTGCTCCACTTCGGATCCAGCTCTCTGCTTTGGCCTGGGAAAGCAGTAGAAGGCCCAAGTCCATGGGCCCCTGCACCCACATGGGAGACTGAGAAGAAGCTCCTGGCTCCTGGCTTCAGCCGTTGTGGCCAACTGGGGAGTGAACCAGTAGATGGAAGACCTTTCTCTCTCTGCCTCTTCTCTCTCTGTGTAACTACGACTTTCAAATAAGTAAATAATCTTTACAAAAAAGAAGACTGTTATCATGTAAGAATATGTTTTACTCAATAGAGCAAAAATTACATATATAATGCAAAAGAGTTAATGAGTCACTAAAAAGACTTAAACAAAAAGACATAAAAAAGAGAAATAGGGCCGGCACCGCGGTTCACTAGGCTAATCCTCCGCCTTGCGGCGCCGGCACACTGGATTCTAGTCCTGGTTGGGGCGCCGGATTCTGTCCCAGTTGCCCCTCTTCCAGGTCAGCTCTCCACTGTGGCCCGGGAGTGCAGTGGAGGATGGCCCAAGTGCTTGGGCCCTGCACCCCATGGGAGACCAGGAGAAGTACCTGGCTCCTGCCATCGGATCAGCGCGGTGCGCCGGCCGCAGCGCACCAGCCGTGGCGGCCATTGGAGGGTGAACCAACGGCAAAAGGAAGACCTTTCTCTCTCTCTCTCTCACTTTTCACTCTGCCTGTCAAAAAATAATAAATAAAAAAATAATAAAAAAAGAGAAATAGAAGAAAAATGATCAGACAAGGAATATAGACAAGTAGTAAAATGGTAGATTTCTACTCAAGCATATCAACCAATATATTCAGTATAAATAAAATAATCCCTCTAATTAAAAGGCAAGTCATACTGAATAAGAATGCAAGACTCAAAAATGTTCTGGGGGCTGGCGCTGTGGCGCAGCGGGTTAACGCCCTGGCCTGAAGTGCTGGCATCCCATATGGATGCTGGTTCAAGACCCGGCTGCTCCAGTTCCTGTCCAGCTCTCTGCTATGGCCTGGGAAAGCAGTAGAAGATGGCCCAAGTCCTTGGGCCCCTGCACTTCCGTGGGAGACCCGGAAGAACCTTCTGGCTCCTGGCTTTGGATCAGTGCAGCTCCGACTGTTGCGGCCAATTGGGGAGTGAAGCATCCAATGAAAGACCTCTCCCTCTCTCTCTCTCTCTCTCTCTCTCTCTCTCTATCTGCCTCTGATCTCTCTGTGTAACTCTGACTTTCAAGTAAAATAAATAAATCTTTAAAAAAAAGATTCTGTCCATAAGTTATCCCCTTAGATATATCCATAAGAACGGTAAGCATAAGAAAGTAGGTGTAGCTACTATATTACTTTCAGACAAACTATACTTCAAGACAGAGAGTACCAAAGTAACAAAGAATGTTTCATAATAATCAGGTCAATATAACAGGACCTATCCTAGCATCATATATTTCTGTTATAAATTATAATACATTAAATCAAATGAAGCAAGCAATGACGGTACAAAAAGAAGACAGATAAATCTACAATCATAATGATATTAATACGGCTCTTTCTGTAAAGGGTCAAACATGTATTGAAAATCAGAAAGGATAGAGAGAAATTAAAGGTTTTCAATCATTTTGACCTAAGTAATATTGTGGAGCACTACACCAAACAACTGAAGAATGAACATTCTGAGTTCATAGGGAACATTCACCAAGACATATATTGGCCCATATTAAAAGCCAAAACACAAACCTTACATTTTATATTATGTGGCAACAACAAAAATCCTGGAATATTTAGAAAAAAACAGATTTATACACAACTCATAGATCAAGGAAGAAATCACAAAGTATATTAAAAATAGCTCTACCTCAATAAGAAAGAAACACAAAACTTAAAAATATGTGGGATGTAGTCGAAAGAATGCTACAATTTGCCTCTAGCAAACTGGCCTACAGACACAGTACTATGTGTGCGAAACTGAGGGTGTTCAAGATTACATTCATGGTAAAATACTTTGATATCAAAATACTGAAAATAATCTAAATGCCTTTCAACAGAAGATTGGTTAAATAAATTCCAAAGTGTCCATGCATTGGGTATTATATGGTTACTGAAGACAATCAAGCAGCTCATTATAAATTGTTGCTGAAAGCTCTCCAAGACATATTGAAGAAATATCATCAAGACACAAGAAAGCAATCTGTAAGGTGTGCATATTTGTACATACCATCATTTATATTAAATATACACACATTTGCAATGTAAGTATTTGTATATTCTACCATTTGTGTTAAGTACACATCTCTATGTACATATACAGAAACAGATTTTTGCATGTGCTTTTCTTAGAAAATCTCTTGAAGACAGAAGAAGGTGGCAGTAGCATTTGCTCCCTAAGAAGGAATTTGTTAGTTGGAGAACAGAGAAGAAATTGGCTTATTTTTCTGTATTCCTTAATGGATTACTACTTCAAACAATGAATTAAGGGGAAAAGTGGTGGGTCAAGTACAATTAATGTTCTACACAATTGTATCCTCTAGACCTCTAGCACAAAGTACAAAAACTAGTACTAATTTCATTTGTACAAAATATACTCTCTGAAGTGGAAATTTTCTTGCTCAAGCTTTCACAACAATCAAAAATCTCATGACTACATGGATATATCATAAGAGCATCTGACTCCATAAAAAGAAAACTAATTGTCACACATTCCTATGAAAATAAATGAAGGAAGATCAATCAAGAGCCCATTAAATAAGCAACTGCAAAAGTGGACTACTTGAATGAAGGCAATGAAAATAAAACTAGTTATTTATCCTGTTTTTACATCCTAGCAATTTGATCATCAGAATAATCTTAGACTTCAGTATAAGGATATAGATATTTAATAAATATTTCAATCCTCATCCTTATTTGAAATCGATTTCTTCATTTTTCAGTTTTACCTTGATTTGGATCAATCCCAACAGTTACCTTCATCCAATTTCTCCTCCACAACACCACCTGAATTTCTATTCACAACTGACATAGACATTATGTATATTCAAGAAGATAATGACATTGTACCTGTAAATATTCAGTAAAAGGTTTTGGTTGGCAGTTACATGTCACCCCAGATAAGACAGGTAACTATGCTCACTATCACTGGGAGACACAAATATGGAGTTTGTTTGTGTTACTTGTTTGCTCACTGGGTTTAAATTACACTTGCATTGAAACATAGTCCTCCTGGCAGTGACTACATCTCCCAGCGACTGAAAACATTTCTCAATAAGGGACTACTATAGACATCAATGAATGGGAAATGTGGGCTGGGTACAGCATGATTGCCGAGCACCTGTAATGAAGGGGGGTTGTGATATTTCTGTCATGTATAGCAAACACCACAGATCTTTTGCATTAATTTGGAGGGAATGCAAATTTTTAAACAGCCAAAGCAAATGAATTCTGGTAACATGCAGGTATCCAGCGTGTGCAAGTAAAGGCAGACCTAACATTATATTCCTACTAGTGCTTTAAACTCACATCTCACAAGTGTGTTCTGCTTAGGCTCAATCAAACCTGTGTGTACTGTCAAACCAGCCACTTTCATTTCAACAGCATAAGGAGTAATCTGCTAGACAAACAGTTCTGATGGAACTGAAAAGCTAGAGCTGTGTTGTTTTTTTTTTTTTTTTTTTTTTTCCACAATGTTTCTTGCTGTGATGATGAGTCCTCAGAACTGGAATTCAAAGTAAACACATTCACAACTAAAGAGGAGTCAAAGGGGGGGGGGGGTACTGTTTCACTTTATGCCTTTCTCTAAAGTGCTGGGTTAGAGAATATCATTTATTTCTATTGTATTTTGGACCTGTTATCACTCAGCCAAAGAAACCATAAGCACATTTGCTGGATTTCACCAAAAGCACTAAAAACAACGACAGTTCTTAAGTTCTGTCCTTAGGGTGAGTGTAGAGTCCTTGAAATTTCCAGCTGCAGATATGTAGTCTGACTCTCCATTTCACCAATGAAGAAAGCAACGTTGAGCAACAGGAGGAAATGACTCGGCAAGATCATTCAGCTTGGCCACGAGGAGTCAGGATTGCTGCCTGGTCTCCAGCCCAGGGATCCTGAGTCCCACAGCAGATGCTTAGGTAAGGATTTATACCTTTGCACAGTTTAAGAACGGTCAGCTTAAATAGATTTTTACTTAAAATTCTACATAGTTTTCAACAAACAAATTACTTTGACCAGTGTACTTCTACTAATACAATAATTATTGTCACTTTGCTAACTTGTTACAACAAACATTGTGTTTTAAGCTATTTTGGTTGTATGTAGTGAATATTGTTCTTAAGACTCCATAAAGCAGGTATAGTAATATAACAAGAGGAAAAAGCCCAAAGGGGTGATTCCTTTTTATATAAACAAGGTAAAAACAGAGTAAGATTTTCTTAAATAAGGATGGTGAAGAGAGGAATGATTACGTTTCAAAGCTGAATCAGCATTTGTGGATGAAAAAACACTGGGTAAGAAAGAAGCAGGCCCATCCAACTCCAAAACTCAGTCCTACTGCTTCCCAATAGTCCTGTTAAAGTACATCTGAATTTGATTCATTTGTGATTCAGCACTTGCGACCCTATCCTGGATTAATTTTCTCAAGCAACTTAAAAGCTGGCAAGTCTTACTCAAAGTATCCTCTTATACTCTGTAAAAGAAGTAGAATCATGAAATAGTTCTCTGAACAAAAATGTTTTATCCTCCTATTTATATAGTATTTGATTAAAATTCATAAAAATAAATATTCCAACCTATGGAGATAATTCATGTTCCTGATCTTTATCATCAGGTTGTTGAAATAGTTCCTATATACACATGCATCCACCTTAATAGGTTATTTGATATATATGCATCCACCTTAACGGGCTATTTGAGACATACAGACACCTTTTCACTTCTCACAGATTCTGCTATCACTTACATTATTATTTCACTTGTTGTTGCTGCTGGTATATCTGCACACGTGCCAAGTCCTCTCACCTACTTGCGAATCCGAATCACATCTGTGCTAAAAGACCTATCTCAAAATCAACTCCTTTCACAAAATCTTCTCTGATTCTGTCAACTGAAAATAATCTCCTGCACTTCTGACTCCCACCATAGACATTTGTCTGTGACTCTCTAAACACAATGATCATTTTTCTGTTACATAATGTATGTATCTTCAATTATGATCTCACTAAGTATAAATGAGATCAGAGCCTTTGTCTTCTTCTTCTTGAATCTTGCATAGTAGCCAGCACCTGGTAGCTCCTCTGCAAATGTTTATAAATGAATAAGTGAATGAATGACCTTAGACTGCTTCAAATGTCAGGAGCAGGCCGGCGCTGTGGGTCACTAGGCTAATCCTCTGCCTGTGGCGCCGGCACCCAGGGTTCTAGTCCCTGTTGCTCCTCTTCCAGTCCTGCTCTCTGCTGTGGCCTGGGAAGGCAGTGGAGGATGGCCCAAGTGCTTGAGCCCTGCACCCGCATGGGAGACCAGGAGGAAGCACCTGGCTCCTGGCTTTGGATTGGCACAGTGCGCCGGCCATAGTTGCCATTTGGGAGGTGAACCAACGGAAAAAGGAAGACCTTTCTCTCTGTCTCTTTCTCTCACTGTCTAACTCTGCCTGTCAAAAAAACAAACAAACAATGTCAGGAGCAGGTGATGAAATAAACTGTAATGTCTCATCAAGCCCCACACACAGAACTTTCAGAACTAAGCTTCCTTTGAATCAAGGTAACAAAGAACATTTAGAATTTAACCCAATTGTCTGCATTTTACTGGCTTTTTTGAAGTATTTTAAAATTAACATTAAATGCTATACCTAACCCTCAATGGATCAGTAATATTAAATGAAACACACATTTATTGTTTTGGAAAATATTCATTCATTGGTGAAAGAGAAAAAAGCATTAAAAAATTCTAACAGAAGCATATATGCTCATGGAGACTAAAGTATTATAGAATAATTCAGATACAAGTCAACATCTTTTTCATATTCAACGTTAGCTTACAAAAGATGATTTCAGGTTGAGTTTCTATATATTCCTTCTTGAGAACAAATTGTGTACAAATTTAAATATATTTGATAAAAATAAAAGTTACTATGTATTTATCAAAGCATCTCAATGGTATTCTGGTCCTTGAAGAATATAAAGAAAATTATAATGTTTCTTTTTCATGTGAATTATATGTAAATAATTCAACAGTAAATCTGCTGTGTGGGGCCAGTGCTGTGGCATAGGGGATAAAGCCACCACCTACGGTGCCAGCATCCCATAGGACATCAATTTGAATCCTGGCTGCTCCACTTCCAATCCAGTTCTCTGTTAGGGCGTGGGAAAGCAGTAGAAGAAGGACAGAGACCTTGGGCCCCGGAATCCACATGGGAAACCCGGAAGAAGCTCTTGGCTTCTGGCTTCGGATAAGCAAAGCTCTGGCTGTTGCAACCATGTGGGGGACTGAACCAGGAGACAGAAGACCTCTCTCTCTCTCTTTGCCTCTGCTTTTCTGTAACTCTGTCTTTCAAATAAATGAATAAACCTTTAAAAAAATGTGTTGTGTTGATTCACTAAAATTTCAGGATATGTGTTTAGTTCATGTTTACATATCTTTACCACCTTGCATGAAGTCTTACATAAAATGCTCCTTGATAAATACTTATTGAAAGGTACATATCAACATTTATTCATATATACATTTCTGCACATATTGAGCTGACTAGTAAAAGGAATATTCACTTCCCTTTAAAACTTCATTCTATTAAAGACTTTTTGGGGAACTATCAAATGAATAAACAATTTCCTCTTCATATCACTGACTACAAAAACCAATAGTTGTATTTCTCCTAAATTATAGTTTCGGAATGCTACTTTATCTGAATGGGAAATAATTTGTATTCATTTCCTGTTTTGAGTTCTCTACCCTTTTGTAAAAATAAAAACTAAAAATAAAAGTTTTGAAGTTTAAAAAACAATTGAAAAAGCTCTTGTCATGGGACTTTCCTGCTAATTTTAAATTCTTTTGTCTGCCTACAATTTCAATTTCAAATTGGGATTCAGTTGCTAATAAGTTATTGGTATTTAATTTTACTTCCCCTTGAAATGTGCCAACATCCTCAAACAGTCACTGCTCCTTTCAGATAGTTTGCAGTTTGGCATTTTAAATTTCTCTTCTCAGCGTTAGTCTGGTTTAGCAGAGATGCAGCTGGAAAGAATTTTGGAATTTTTCTAAACCAAACCCCATAATTTTAAAAAGGGAAAGACCCGGCATTGGAAACCAACCTCAGTACTGATTCTATTCTCTTAACTTGAAGCCAAGTGACAAAGTATCACAGCGTCTCACCAATTTAGCTTGTGTTCAGTATGAATAGAATCTGACCATTTTCTTGAACAGAATCTGACCATTTTCTCTAATAGAATCAGCATGTAAATTTCTAGCATTCAACTTTTGAAAAGCTGTATTTAAAACCAATGTGTGGGCGAGTAGAGCAATATATGAAAGAGATATTGTACTAGACTCAACAAGTTATAGTTTCTGACACACATGAGGGCACTTCAAAAAATTTCTGGATTATGACAGGAAAACTTTATGTTGGTGCAAAAACATTTCGAAAGTCATGCGTATCAGGGATTGTCAAAGAGTTCATGGAAAACACATGAAAATATTATGCATACATTTCAAAATGTTTGCACCAAAATAACTTATCTTTTAATGCAATTTATCATGAACTTTTAAAAGTCCCTTTGTATAATCCTTTTTTTCTAAGTAAAGGAAATATATATATGTATCATATCTTGCAATTTTTCATAAACAGATCAATAAAACCATAAACTAAATATGTTCATCTGTACTATTTCCATATATATTATATGAAAATCAGCTATCAATAGCCAAAACAGGAAGACAAAAAGGAAGTTAATGTGAGGTTGACAAAATAGTATGTTTTGTATTTAATTTCTTGGTAGACAATGAAAATATTACATAACCCATCTAGTCTTCTAATTAACATTTAAATTCTGTCCATGTCCTAATTGGTTAATGATACAGAAATTTAAAAATTAAAAAACAGCCCTTGCAGTCAAAGAGTGTAAACATTGTGAGGCCCATGATTGCAGGATAAGCTTCCTTCCTGTGTAAAGCTGAGAACCAGGTAGAGCTTCCTGGATGACGTTCTGTGTTGACCCTTGGAAAATACACATGAATTTAGCAGTCAGAGAATGAGACAATGGAAGAGAAAATAAAGTTAGGGAAAGGAAAATAAGAAAGGAGGGAAAGGGAAACAGAAAAAAGGGAAGAAATAAAAGAGGAATGAGAATTAAAGAGAGAAGCATAATTTCCATTAATAGGGTTTTAATGCCAAGGACATGCCATGGGAAAGCAAGTAGGGCTTAGAACGTGAAGACATTTTCTGGTCTAGTTCCACGAGGTTTGCGATATTCATGTGAAACAGAATCGTGAATGAATTCTTTTGGTAATTCCACAATCTAGAAAATTTTAATACTTTAATAATCATGTGATGATAGGAATGAAATGGAAGGTTCAGAGTCATTGGATAGGTAGCCTCACACAAAAGACGATCCACTGACAGGGATTCTAGCAATGAGATTTGCATGCTCTGTGCTCCACACCACCCAGCACATTTAAGAGAACATGATGCACGTTTGGAAACACGGAGGTAGATTACAGACTGAAACTATGTGCACGCATTAATTTTCAGTTACTTTCCTGAGGTGGTAGTTAGCCTCCAATTGGACAATGCTGCCACTAGGTGGAGCGGTGGTGATGTGCTTCCAACAGTATTCACTTAGTGTGACTACGAAAAGGAGGGTCAGGATCCCAGGATTCCTGTTCCTACCACTGTTCATTTTTCTTTCAGAAACTAGCGAACACTTAAGAAATAAGCATAAATAACAAGTTTTTAGATATGAGTGCGTGCTACATGATACCTGGATTAAAACGCAATTACTGAGAGGTGGAAGGTAGAAAAAGAAACTCAGGGCTCTGATATCAGACACTGGGCTTCAGCTCTGCCTCTGCTATTTATTAGTTGGGGGAAAAAACGCCAGTACCTTCATGTTCATGAGCCTCGGTTTTATCATGCTTAAAACTTGAACTGTTATACTTCTTTTAAAAGTTTGCTAGAAGATAAATTTGGCCATTTGGTACAATATACTTTGGAAAGAACATGGGATACCATGCAATCACCCATAGATGTGCTTGACTTAACCTCAACTTTTCTCAAATTCACAAAATTTCACAATGATTCATGTTTTCTAATCTCTTATGAAAAGTCTGGAGTTGATGCAACATTGGTTCTTAATTTCCCTATCTTAGAATTATATGGTTTTAATACCCAACTCCCCTCCTCCCTGAACTAAGGTTTGTTAATATGGACTTGAGAGAAATTCATCAGGGACACTGGTACATTAATGTCAAAACAAACAATTTGCAAATATTTTCATATGGGCCAATTCTGGGCTTTCTGAGTCCTACTTTTATGAAATCTCATATCCTATTAAGGCAAACTAAAAGGAACTTTTTTATACCCTTTGATTTCTGTGTTATCCTTTTTTTTTTTTTTTTACTTCACTCTCCACATTTAGAAGAATCCAATACAAAAAGATAAAATTAATAATATAAATACTACAGGGGTAAAGTTCCATTCTGTAGCACAGGCATACTTTTTAGTTCAAAAATAAATAAGAAAGTTGATATATTTAAACAGGAATTTGTTGGCTATTGATTGTTTTCATTTGTTAGTTGGAATGAAAATATAAATTTAGCTAGCTTCTCTCTTTCTGTTGCCCCTTATTATAGGGTAAATTGTGTCTTTCCTCCTCTACTCCCAAAATGTCTTATGTTGAAGCTCTAATGCCTAGGACTTCAGAAGGTTAAGCTGGACTGTAACCCAATCTGACTAGCGTCCTAAAAGGAGAAGAAATTTGAACAAACAGCTAACAGTCATGTTTGTACACATAGAGACAACCACATGAAGAGGCAGAAAGAGAGCTGAAGCAACGGAGAGGAGTTTTAGAGGAATCCAACTCTTCTGACACCTTGATCACGGTCTTCCAAGATCTCCGAAATGGTGCGAAAAAAATTTCTCTTGTTTAACCGATTCAGCCTGTGGTATTTGGTTATGACAGTCCCAGCAATCTAACACACCCTCCAACAAGGATTCTCTGTCTACCCAGGCTCTTGAGTTCTCTTTTCTTTGACATGGGTGTATCAGGCCTTTTATGATTTTATGAACAATAGAAGCTGAAGGAGGAGTTTTCCAGATATTTGTGATTGTTTGGATGCTTTCTTTCTTTCTTTTTTTTTTTTTTTTTTTGGTGGAGGGCACAGATTGAAATAGCATGGAAACACTGAGAATATGGAATATAATTTATGAGAGTTAAAGCAAAGGTGGCTGTTGTTGTTAAAGAAGTCTTGAGAAAACAAAGACTTTTAAATTACAAATTCTTTTACATAGACTTTGCTTTCCTATCCATGTCACTTCTCCAAGATTGAACACAGTGATTAAAATCTTATAGCTGCCGGCACTGTGGCATAGTGGGTAATGCTGCTGCCTGCAGTGCCGGCATCCCACGTGGGCACAGGTTTGAGACCCGGGTGCTCCATTTCCTATCTAGCTCTCTGCTGTGGCCTGGGAAAGCTGTGGAAGATGGCCCAAGCACTTGGGCCCTTGTGCCCATATTGGAGACCTGGAAGAAGCTCCTGGCTCCAGATGGGCCCAGCTCCAGTTGTTAAGCCCATTTGAGGAGAAAACCAGCAGATGGAAGATTTTTCTCTCTGCCTCTGCCTCTCTTTAACTCTGCTTTTCAAATAATAAATAAAAATTTAAAAAGCTTATAGTTATTATACAAATAATATACTTCTCAATAACAAGCAAACAACATTTCTTACAAATTGTGTTTGATATTAAGTTTCAACAACCCGCATATAAATAAAAAATTATTTTGATGGACAAGTGATTAATTCATTAAAAATATTGAAAAGAATCACATTTTAGAAGACAATTTAATAGGGGTACAGTATTCTTTTTATTTAAATTGATTTTTTACTTATGATTAAGTCTGACAAACTTTTATCCCAATCCTCTTTTTTCAAATATGCTTCATAAATCCTAAAAGGTCATCACCTCCCCATGAAAAAGTATCAGCATGCAAATGAAATCATTTTAGTGAAAGGGTTTATAAATTATAAAACATCATATGTGAAGAGGATTATCATTAATGCCATTTATTCTGAAAAGTGATGACCTCTTCAAAAGAACATTCATTAGTTCTGTCCATCTCTTTAGGCTTCTGTAAAAAGAGAAAGCAATAATAGAAAAAAGAGAAAGCAATAATAGAGCTTGTGGAATTCAACAAGATTTTTGTAATGACACCCAGTAATTTTTTTCCTGGGGTATCATTTTCCCCATTGATACTATTAGACCTGATTACTACTTTGACATAATATGGAGAAATAATTTTGTAAGTAAAATAATAAAACTCTACAAAACTATGGAGGTTATCAGTGGTGGCCAAGGTTTTATGGGGAAGGAAGGATGACAAGGTGGAGCAAGATGATTTTTAGGGCAGTGAAAATACTCTGTATGATACTATAGTGATGGTTACAATTGATGATACTCAGATTGTACAACACCAAGCATGCAAAATAATGTAAACTGTGGAGCCTGGGCGATAATTATGTATCAATGTAGAGTCATCCGTTCCAACTGCTGTGCCACTCTGGTGGAGGATACTGTCAAGAGAGGTGATGTATATCTCTGGGCAGGGAGCAAATGTGATATCTCTGTACCTCCTTCTCAATTTTTATGTAAATTTCTTTAAAAAATAAAATCTTGGGGGAAGGTATTGTGGTGTAGTGGGTTAAATTGTTGTTTTCTTTTGATGATCTGGGTTTCCAAGGCTCACATCTTTCAGAAACTACAAAATGTTTCATAAATGCCATATGCTTTCTTAAATACTGTAATTTTCAAATGTTCCCCATGATGTGGTTTGACTTACCTCATGGTCTTGCTTTTACTGGCACTAGATATGTTCAGGATTGTCAATGGCTTTCAAAATAAGACTTCAATAATCAAATGTCTATAGTAGATAATAACTTAAGTGGAACTGAACTGAGAACAACTTGGATTTGACACTATCACTATCACACTATCACTTCTTTGGGCTCAGATGTGGGACAGGAAGGCATATTCAATAGAGGTACTCATTTCTTCAGAAGGTCAGGAAGGGTCCACTCTTTAAGAGTGACTAAAGTTTCCTTTCCTTGTAAGCAGGTTCTCCTCATCAGCTTTCTTTACAAGCAGTCCTGGCATTAAAATTCTTTTGACTCTTAGCAAATACATCTTCTCTCTTGATGATTGATAATAAGAGCCAATTGTTTAAAAGAGAATAGCAAATTTCAAGAATATGCCTTATACCTAATCACCTCTTTCCATTTCAACACAACTGGGTCAATTTCACAGCTCCATTTATTTTGGCATGAGTCCCCAGACCATAGTGAAACACTTTGGACTACCGTGAAATGCTCACTCTCTTCTTTCCTTCTTAGGGATTCTGTATATGCACCATCAGTTTTCCCACTGGTCTGGCATGCACCAGAATTGCTGTTAGCTCATGCTGGTAGAAATGAGTTTGGCTGTGAGTAAATGACCTTGGTTTTTCTCAAGCCCTTTATCTACTAAAGTACACTCTGGGTCAGTAGGTGCGCATGTTATGTGGAGAAAAGCAAAGCAGCATCTCCTTGCTGGAACACTACACCACTTGCCCCAACTCCAATAGCACTGGACATAACTGTTAAAAATAAACATGATATTTTAGCATGTAGGCATTCACTGTTTATAAGATAGATAGCCTTCTACTACTTTAAGAAGTTGATTTATATGGAGCATAAATTCAAATAGGTCAGAAATTTGTGAAATGTGTAAAAAGAGATTTAATTCACTATGCTTTTCATATGATCTGTCTAAAATGCCAAAGCTCAAGCTTCAAAGTGTGCTGAGTCTTTTCAGCACTTTGGCCCAAGGATTAGCATTTTCTCATCCACGTACAATGTCTGGAGGGATCAAAAGGCAACCAAAATCAGTGAATTGGAAGGTGGAAGCTATGCAACCCTGGAGATACTGTTTCTATACTTAGAAAATGAAACCATGAACTGCAGTGTGGATAATACTGTTAAGACAAAAGAGCTGTGTATACATATTACTCTGTATTAAATGTTTCTTCACAGCTCTAAACATCAGGGTATTTCCACATGGCCTTATTTTCACACACTTAGAGGATTGACACCCTAGAAATAAAATACTGGATACTTGGTGAAATTCTTCTTTCTATCCATGGATAAATTGGTAATATCCAGAGTGCATGTTACTTTCTTTCCTGGAAGGATGATCACAGAAATGTACCTTCATCAATAGCCCATAAATCAATACAATAATTAAAGCCTCATTAAGTTTCTATTTACCTTACATTAAACTATAACAAAAGACATTCTAAAATACAGCATTATAGTTTTCTAGGAATTTGATAACAGTTATGAACATAATTTTCAGATTTCTCACCAATGAGAACTTAAAATACTCAATGAGCAACCAATATTGGTTTAACTTCACAGTGCCTGGGGTTTGATACCAGGCTCTGGCTCCAGACTGTATGTTCCTGCTGAAGCAGTCCCTGGGAGACAGAGATGATGGTTCAAGCAAGTAGGTTTCTATTGCCATGTGAGAGCCTGGATTTAGGTGCTGGCTCCTAGTTTCAGCCCTGCTCAGTCCTATCTGTTGTAGACATGTGGGGAGTGAGCCATTGGAGAAGAGTTCTCTTTATCTGTCTTGCCCAATCTCTCAAATAAACAAAAATTTTAACAAATGTGTTAAAGATTAATTTATATAGCAAGGATTTATTGGATGCCTGCTTCAGTCATAGTACTGGCAGCCCCATACATGGCCGACAGGGTCCACCAATAATTTATCTCTTTCAACAAAGGCATCCTGAATTCTTCCTCATTTTGAATTAGGAACAAAAGAAATTCTTCTCCTGCATTAATTTATAATTACATTTATGTGCAATTTTTCAGAAAGGCTTTATTTCAACCAAAGTAATTTCTATTTAAATGATCAAAGGAAAAGTCAGAGTCCATTAATTTTAAAAGATAACAAAGAGCTATTCAAATATTAAGAATTTTTTAAAAACAACTTGGGTGAATACCCAATTTTACAGTATCTTAATCACAGTTTTTCAGTGGGGGTGTATATACAGATGTAACATTCTGAAAGTGAGATACCTTCATGAATAATAGAGATGAGGTGTCACTTTTTCTTTTTTAGCCAATATTTAACATTTATTAGGTAGGAATATTTGATATGTAGTTGAATTTTTTAATTGATCAGTAGAAAAAAAAACAATTCCATCCACACATGAAGGTGGTTGGAACATGTTTGGCTGCTAAGAATACCAACTCTAAATGGAACTAACAGCTAAAATATTTTAAATTTCACATTTCTTACTTTCTTTTAAGATGAATATTCTAAACATGAACCATCAAAGTAGATTTGACAGATTTTTATATCATTCTTTTACCTCTTTCAAATTTACTTAATTTTCTGTGACAGTTTGACAATCATGAGCACACAAACTAGGACACAGAGTAAAATTATAGATTAATTTTTCAGAGACAAAGTGTAGTATTTTGCAAGAAACTAACTGAATACTAGTTACAGAAAACATGACAGTGGTCTCAGTCTTAGTAGATTTTGCTTATGAAAAGAGATCAGACATAGGACTCTTGGGTTTTCTGTTTCTGTTAGATAAGACATACATTTATTAGAATCTAAAGAAAGGTAAGATTAGGAAACTATTTCCCTTAGAACTAATTATCTAAAAATAATAGTGAATTTGTGTTCCTATTGGTTACTATGATTTGGTCAAGCACAGTCCTTACTTTGAAAGTATGTGTGCAAATCTCTGTGAGCCTTTCTGGAAAATTATAATATGGAAAAAATATATTTTTAGTGATTGTTTAACAATTATTGTTCCTCTAATGCTTATATAAAACGCTATGTTCTGTTATTATTAACCTCAGGTTCAGGCAATCAGCATTAAATATTTATTATTATTTATTATTTTATCAATTTATTATTATTATCACTCTTTGAAAATGATTAATATTCAGTTTGAAATTTTTGTACTGATATGAACTAAGTATGAATTATATGAAATTGAATTTTGAATGAAACATCATTTGAACCATAGTATTTCACTGTAATATTTCCTTTCTTGTCTAACTTTTATAAAATGATTTCAAGGGGGCTGGTGTTGTGGCATGCTTGTTAATGCACCTGGGAAAGCAATGGATGATAGCCCAAGTACTTGAGCCCATGCCACCCATGGAAGAGACCCAAACAAAGCTTCTGGCTTCTGGCCCTGTCCTGGTCTAGTGCTGGCTGATGTAGTTATTCGGGGATTGAGTCAGTAGATGGAAGACTTCTCTCTATTTCTCTCTCTCTGTATTTCAAATAAGTAGCAACTAAATACATCCTTCTAAAAATATGGTCAGGTAAGTACCATGGAGATCTCTGCATTTGAAACAGTGGAGGGAAACCTACATGTTTCTCTGTTGGCCAGAGGGTATGCGTGGTCTCACTAACGAGCAATACTGTGAAGGTTCACTGAAGTAAGGGAGGCTACGGCCTTCACAGAGTCCTTTGGATATCCTCAACACCAACCCTAAAGCTACCTGATACCTTTTTATTTTTAATTTCAGTTCTTATAGTATCAACATATTTGCTATCTTTGGATTTCTTAAATATATTGGCCTATAACAAACTTTGAGTAAAAGAAAAAAAACCAGAGTTAATCCAAAAAAATACATTTCACTCCAAAGACAAAGCACTAAGCATTCTGTATTATGATACAAAGATATGCAAAGCAGATTAATCACATAAATTAAATTATGAAAAAATGTCGAGGCCAGTGCTGTGGCGTAGTAGACAAAGCTGCTTCCTGCAGTGCTGGCATCCCATATGGGTACCGGTTTGAGTCTCAGTTGCTCCACTTCCAATACAGCTCTTTACTATGGCCTGGGAAAGCAGTAGAGGATAGCCCAAGTTCTTGGGCCCCTGCACCCACATGGGAGACCTGGAAGAAGCTATTGGCTCCTGCCTTTGGATCAGCACAGTTCCAGCCACTGTAGCCAATTGGGGAGTAAAGCAGATGGAAGACCTCTCTCTCTGCCTCTCCTTCTCTCACTGTGTAACTCTTTCAAATAAACAAACAAACAAACAAACAAATAAATAACATCTTTATTTTAAAAAGTATGTTAACTCTCTATTTTTATCAGGCCTGCATTGTGGCCCAGCAGGTAAAGCCATTGCCTACACTGTCAGCAACCGATATGGGTGCCGGTTGGTGTTCCAGTTGCTTCACTTCCAATCCACCTACCTGCTAATGGTCTGAGAAGGGCAGCAGAGTACGGCCCAAGTGCTTGGGCCCCTGCAACTCATATTGGAGACCTAGAAGAAGCTCCTGTCTCCTGGCTTTGGCCTAGCCCAGACCTGGCTGTTGCGGCCATTTGAGGAGTGAACCAGTGGATGAAAGAAATCTCTCTCTCTGTGTCACTATGCCTTTCAAATAAATAAATAAAGTCTTTTATTAGAAAAGTAAAACTTTCACTGATGGTCAATACTGTATCAGTATCCCTTCTGTCCTTACTTCATTTACTATTTTATATTACTTCACTTTATATTATTTCATTACTTCATTTGCTACTTTTATATTAATTAATTTGATATTTATTCTCTAACCTCTAACATGAGTAAAATTAAAACTGTCCATTAGAGTGAGGATCAAAAGCACTAAGCAAATTAGGGGGAAAATTAAAATCAGTGACCGTGTTCATTAATTTTTTAACTGTTGAGAGGCTACTTCATCTTTCTGGACCTCAGTGACATAATCTGTAAAATGAGGTGAGTGAAGGAGGAGACAAGATAGTCCCAATATCTTTTCTAGATATAAAAACCTATGAATCTGAAAGGAGTTTTAAGGATACTGGAAAAGAAGGTTGAGTGGAAATTGAGATATGGGATATAATAAAACATCAAAAAGGTCCTTTCTTTAAATTTTATGATCCACAAATTTTTGAAGACTGTCATCACCAAAGCATTATTTAACTGGTTAGACAGATGAATGTGCTTCAAAATGTCTGTGGGAAAATGAAATTAAAAATATGTTTATTTTGGTGCAAATAGTTTTATTCATAACATGCATTTTCACCTTTATATGTTCAGATTTCAATTCTTTTAAGTTAAAAGCAAACATCTTTTAATTCCATTTTTCATGAATTTTTTGAAGTGCTGTCATATATAAACCTTATATTATTCAATCTTAATTATTCAGTGAAGAGGTACATATGATCAACATGTGAGTGTTCACTGTCAAAGACAACTTTCATGTTGCTCTATTCAGTTTCTCTCTAAGCACTTGGCAGTGACACAATTTATTACCTTTTTAAAGTAATTTCTACATGACTGGGCAACAGTGAATTCACACAGTATAAATTTTGTGGATGTACTTTATAGACAAATAAGAACCAACTTACATTGTAAGCTAATTTAGCTTATCTCAACAGTTTCAAGGAAAATATATGCAAGATATGAGAACAAGTGGAAAAGAGCCAAAGACAGTAAACAACACTAACTGAAGCTGCAAATGTCGAAATGTAACTTGACCTCTTACGGCCTTTCCTATTTTATCTATAAAATGAGTCAAGAGAAGGAAAAAAAAAAAAGACAATCTCTGAGCTCTGTTCTGGGTGTACAAACCTCTGAGACTAGTATGGAATGTTAACATGATTACAAAGGAAAGCTGTGTAGCTGGCTTACCTAATTATGCTCTTGTTCTCATCATCCACTTTAGCATTCCATTTCATTGTAACATTTCATATAAGATAGAATTCTTAACGGATCAGATTATATGTCCTCCTTGTTTTAGATTTCTTACATTCTGAGGGGGGAAAGGATGATAAGCATAAAGCAATAGCCCTGTCTACAAATGCCAACAAACCCAATGAAGTTGGCAGATAAACAGAGATCAAACAAATATGCTGCCTTTCTTCAGAAACCTGACAGTAAGTGAAGAAAACCCACCTAAATTCTGATTGCTCTGTGAGTTAGTACAAGAAGTTTAAAAATAAAGGAGAATTATTTGGTCACCTCCAAAAAGTTAAATCTTACAAGAAGCTATTAAGAGATGCAGTGGAAATAGTCATTCCTAATCTGAAAAGGTAAAGAACTATGCACAAAAACTAACTGCTGTCTTCTCCTACTCAGAAAATAGTGAAGAGGAAAGTAATTTGTATCATGTGTTGTTAGGCCAGGAAGCTCACCAGATGGAATAGAGGTCATTTTTTTAGTTGATGACCAAAATGATTCATATGTCAAGGGTCAATTATATTCATGTAGTGACTGAAGGATTACCCAGTAAATTTATTGGAGATGAAAGATCTGTTCCCTAACTCCAACAAACAGAGCATTACCAAGAAATCAACCAAGAAAGCAATGGAAATTACTCATATTTGAGAACATAAGATATTACACTCACAATGAAAATAAGAATGTCAATTAAGTAGGAATAAAACATATGGCATGTACTATTTTTTGTTATCCACTTTAATCCAGAACATCAGACCTAAGAGAGAACATGTTAGACATTAAGAAAGAAACTTCCACATAGGTAGCCAAATATTTTCCCACAACATTTCCCCCTTATGTGTACACTACTAATTCCTGGAGCAATGTTCACATTCCACTGATAATTAAAGCCTCACAAATGCATATTGCAATGGCAATGAGTGCTTGACGCAGACCTAACTCTATTGGTAATGTGAGATGTAATCATAAAAAGGCCATTAATGACTTTATGGTCATTGATATGGGATAGGAAATGGGGGTAACAAGATTGTATTCTGACTTTTTAGGGTACCATGGGTTTAATTGTTTCTCTCAAGGCCCATTTTCTCTGAGTTTCTTGATGTCAAATAAGCGCCCTGTGTCTTATATTATTGATCAGAAGATCACTCATAAGCTCCCACCAGAACTGGAAGAGCCAGGGCACTCCTATTGACAAAGTGAGTGGCAGGATGGTAAATTTATTCTATTATTGACAGCCAGGGGGGAA
Source organism: Oryctolagus cuniculus (assembly GCF_051225735.1). Taxonomy (NCBI): domain Eukaryota; kingdom Metazoa; phylum Chordata; class Mammalia; order Lagomorpha; family Leporidae; genus Oryctolagus; species Oryctolagus cuniculus. The sequence continues at coordinate 87,115,794 of NC_142870.1, read as the reverse complement.
GGCTACAACAGTCTTGGAGTCCCAGATAACCTGGATGTTGCAGGACAATAAAAGAATATATATATATACACATACATATATATATATGTATGTATATATATTTACTTAGGAAGTTAGCAAGTTAACAGGTGGATAATTAGCAAATAAGATGAACTATACATCAGATGTGAGGTGCTAAGCTCTGCTTTGTGCTCTAAAACATGAGCAATTTCCACTGCTTCCTTGATTGATCACTTTAGATCTACCCTGCTTCCTACAGTTGGGTTTTGACACATAATAAATGGCTGATACATTGTGTTGTATGAATGGGTGACTGGAGATGGAAAACAACAGCTGATTGGAAACATGGAGAAGGGTGGGGTGCAAAGCTATAAAGGAAGATACAGGTATGTGCCTACTCCGCAGATCTTTACAATTTATTTTCATGTATTTAAAAAATGAATACATTCCATAAATTAAAAAATACTATGTCAATGCCTGCTATTTTGCTTGATCCTCATCACAACATCATGGAATAAGCACAGAGACAAAGGCTTAGAGAGCTGGGGTAACTCAAATCAGGCTACTCATCTATTTAACTGCAAGGCTGGACCTGGAACCCAACTACCCATTTTTCCCTCTATGTATACCACCAACCTCAATCCACAGATGAGGAAATTCTATTAGCATAGGAACTCATTAAAACCATGTTTACACTTTTATTAACTTAAAATCATATTTATTTAATAAGATGTCTCATTAGGTTATTGGAGTCATTACTGCCTGTCAGTCAGAGACAGTAAATGAATGAACATCCTCCACAACAGAAGAACAAGCAGCGCTGTAATTAATGACTTAGCTAACAACAGCTCTGTGTTCCTGCACATTGATTGCAAGATATGGGATATACATGTAAATTTTCTGGGGAATAATGTTCTTCTCTTCTTACCAAAGATAAATCTACTAATAGCCATTAACAAGGCATTCTTTAAAAGGTTATATTCTTAATAACTTCTCACATATGGATATTCCTTTAATTGTAATATCCTAAATGGCTTAAATCATTCACACTGCTGAATTTTTGCATTTATCTCAGAAGATAAAAGTAGATACAACAAAGGTATATCCTATAGGTAAGTGTCTCAAGTGGAGGCAGCATTTGAGCTGGTCTCTTGAATGAAAGATAAGATATCCAACAGGAAGTTAATATATAACAGGGATGCAAGATGGAGGAAACAACAGGAAAAAAACGACAGAGATCAAACAAGTGTCACCACTCCCAAAGCAGAGATTGGTCTGCGGTTTTAATGAAAAAGAACAGACCTAAGTAGAGTTCTGATGTTAAGATTTTGGAAGATGAAGGATGTTTTGTATACAGAATAGCACTATCCAAATAATTAAACCCCAAAAATAACTGCCTGAGGATTTTGTCTCAATTTGTGTTTGATCTTCAATATAGATTTATTAATTCAGGTGGGCAAAGATGCTGTTATTACTGAAATACAATCTGGAGGAAAATGCTAATTTGGAAGATTGAATTTTCATTATTGACAATAGGTTTATTCACTTGAATGGAAAAATCAAGAAAATATTCAGTGTCACTTCATATCTGGGGAGTAGTAGAAGACCCCATTGTTGGAATCCAGGTGTGGGAGGTATATCATTCATGTGAGTCTGGTAAATTAGGCTATCTGAGCTGTTTGTCCCATCACCAGTAAGTTGCGGGTGCTATTAGTCACCAAATCACTGGCACAGAGGAATACAAAATGAAAATACATATGGCAAGGCTTTAGAAGTTAAATGATGCTATAACATATACACAGTTATGTACGTGAAGCTAATAAGCAAAGACAAAAAAATTAAGGTTAGGAAGTTATGATTATTTTACTTTTTCTTCTACATTTCCAGTGCATCTTCCATCAATGAAGGAAAGTGGGAATGACAACCTGCTAAAAGGTGCTTGATGGTGAAAACACAACACTGAATCAGTTCATTGTTCATTACTTAAAAAAAATCAATCAATGTACTTGGAGGGTTAAAGTCCAGTTTAACCACTTGCTTGGATCTTGTAAAAAAAAAAAGCCATATTTAAGTGTATTTAAAAATACTACATTGTTAGAAGGTGGGCATGTGTACAGGAAAATATTTTCCTCTAGTCTAGATGACTAACAGAACTGAGTATTTTCGTTCCTAATATAGTGTAACTTTTATATAAACTTGTCCTATAACCTGTTTTTCACCCTGACCCAGCTTAATTATCTTTCTAAACAAGATTTTTGCTAGTTAAAAGTAATTAGAATTATATGAAATTGACTAATGAGATACAACTTAATTTCCATTCATTTGCACACAGCTTATTGAAAAGTGTTAACAAAATTAAGGTTCAGAAGAACATATTAAACTCTTCTGCAAATATCACATGTATGTATGCTGAAGGACATGGAAACACACTGCATTTGAAATAGCTTAAGCATTTCTAATAAATGAGCCATCATATTCTTAACTATTATTTCTACCTTAAGAATCTCTGGGTTCCCCCAAAATAACTAACTGCACTTCTAGAAAATAAAAGCTAGGGTTTCATGTAGCCAAAATTAATTAGTTGCATTAGTCAACTGATTTGATCAATTCATCATCCTGTAAAACAAAGCAAATCTGTCAAAATTTTTATTTATGATTGTTTGATCCAAATCATCAACCAACGGCAGATGGAAAATTTCCCTTTCCCATTAGTTAAGTGTCAGAGAGAAGTGACTCCAAAATTTAGACAAAAAATATGAAAAGCCATCAATCTAGTCTAAGGCAACCCTTGCTCAACTTTTATCAGCACACGGGGCAGATCTGATTACACAAATGGAAGAAAATTCTGTGATCCATATTACTAAAAGAAGAAGAATATTAACACACTACACTGTTCAACAGAATGTTCTATAATGATGTAAATGGTGTATTTATACATTAATTTGGTAGACACAAAACAAGTGTGACTACTGATATAACTATGATTATTATGCCTAGAGAACTAATCTTTTTCATTAAACAGTTATATGTGTTCAGCATCTATTGTATTGGGCAGTGAAACTTTATATATTGCTCATAATTTCGGGTCATGCTCAAACTGACTTACCTCAAACAGTAGAGTTAGAAACATACCAGGGGATTCCAATTCAATCCCATCGAGGTGGCATGTACCAATGCCATCTCACTAGTCCCAGTGATCAATTTCTGTTCACAATTGATCATAATGATAGGACTAAGAACCAAAGCGATCACATAAACAAGAATAGTGTCTGCAAATACTAGCTGATAGAATCAAAAAGGGAGAGAACGATCCAACATGGGAAGTGAGATACACAGCAGACCCATAGAATGGCAGATGCCCTAACAGCACTCTGGCCTCAGAATCAGCCCTTAAGGCATGCGGATGCAGCTGAAAAGCCCATGAAAGTATTTCAGGCATGGAAAGCCAAGACACTCTGGGAAAAAAAAACAAAAAAAAAAACTAAATGAAGGATCTCCGCGAGTGAGATCCCAGTGGAAAGAACGGGTCATCAAAGAAGGAGGTACCTTTCTCTGAAGGGAGGAGAGAACTTCCACTTTGACCATGGCCTTGTCTAAATATGATCAGAGTCAGTGAACTCAGGGGGCTTGCATAGCCTTGGCAGCTCATGACAAGAGCCTAGGGTGATTACTGATGCCATAAACAAGAGTGTCAATTTGTTAAGTCAACAACGGGAGTCACTGTGCACTTACTCCTCATGTAGGATCTTTGTCCTTAGTGTGCTGTACATTGAGATTTAATGCTATAACTAGTACTCAAACAGTATTTTTCACTTTATGTTTCTGTGTGGGAGCAAACTGTTGAAATCTTTACTTAATGTATGCTAAACTGATCTCCTGTATATAAAGAGAAACGAAAATGAATCTTGATGTGAATGGAAGGGGAGAGGGAGTGGATTAGCCTATTGAGCCGCGGCACCAGCCTATTTTTTATTTTTCTATTTATTTTTTAATAAATATAAATTTACAAAATTCAACTTTTGCATTGTTGTGGCTTTTTCCTCCATAACCTCCCTCCCACCCGCAGCCATCCCATCTCCCACTCCCTCTCCCATCCCACTCTTCATCAAGATTCATTTTCATTTTTTTTTTAACTTTTATTTAATGAATATAAATTTCCAAAGTACAGCGTATGGATTACAATGGCTTCCCCCCCCATAACGTCCCTCCCACCCGCAACCCTCCCCTTTCCCGCTCCCTCTCCCCTTTCATTCACATCAAGATTCATTTTCGTTTCTCTTTATATACAGAAGATCATTTTAGCATACATTAAGTAAAGATTTCAACAGTTTGCTCCCACATAGAAACATAAAGTGAAAAATACTGTTTGAGTACTAGTTATAGCATTAAATCTCAATGTACAGCACACTAAGGACAAAGATCCTACATGAGGAGTAAGTGCACAGTGACTCCGGTTGCTGGAGAGTCCCTTTGGAAACTGCCCAACCCTAATCCCCTTCCTTCACACAAACCTCAGTGGTGGGAAATCTTATCAGCTGAGCCTGTTATACCAGGAAAAAATATTTAAGCTTTGATGCTAAATGTGGTTCAAATCCAGGCCAGAGGTTAAGGCAGGGTACCCTGCACTTTGGAATACCCATCCGTTCATTCATCCATGACATGGAAATAATACCTCACAATTTTCTTGAGAGGATTTGATGGTATATTATGTTTCAAGCTAGTTGTGGAGAAAGACAAATAAAAATTATAATAAAATGCAATGAGTACTGTCAGATATCAGCAAATGCTATGGACAAATAGAGATGGATGAGTGAGTTTCCACAGGGAGCTGGAGTGGTGATCGTTGAGTTCAGGTTTGCAGGAGCAAGAAGTCTTCAGGTACAAAAAATAGTGCAGACAGTCAGATGCATACACAAAGAAGTATGAAATTTTTGGCATATTTGGAAAGTGGACAGAAGTGATGTCTGGTTATATCATATGACACAGATGAAGGAATATCAGGGAATGTTGATGGAAAAGCAGTCAGGCCAAAATATCAAGGGCTATCAGTGCTCTCTAAAGGGCTTGGCATTCCCCCAGCAGAGGATGAGGATCCCCAATAGGGACCCAGTAGAGATTTTCAGCAGGGCAGTGAAATGAAGAGATTTGTTTTTCAGGAAATATTTTCCTGGCATCAGAAGGGCTGATGAATTAGAATCAAGAGAAAGGTGTCAAGACTTAGATCAACAGCCTCCTAACTGGGCTGCCTGCCACTGGTTGAGGTGCCTATAGGACATCCAGTGCAAGTGACACTCAACAAAGCTAAATGGAGGAAAATCCATTTAAAGCCAGATAAATTACAGAGTGACTATTTCCACTGGAAAAAAAAAAACACATTATTTGCTTTATAAGAATGATTCTTTTTCAGGATTTCTAAAATCCTTTAAATAGCAAATTTCCTAGTGCATGTAGGCATTCCTTTACAGCTCATTAGCTACTTGATAGAAGTGGAGAAAGTGAAGAAAATCTTAGATAGACTTTCAAGAGTTCTTATTAAAACTCATGATGGAATGAGAGTACAACATTTTGAAGTCATCATTTATCATTAGGAATTAAAATTTGGCTTATAAAAGTATATAGATGCAATGTATATGAACTAAGATTTAAAAAAGTGTATGGGATATTTCATAGAGTGCATGTTACAAATTTCAACCACAACAGCTCAAAAGCCATTGGGAATAAGTGTGGCATTATGAATAGTTGGGTTAATCAAGATATCTAGAAACATAGCTGTTGAGACTGTGAATAAGAACCTTTGTTATCTTTACGTCTGAGCGTCATGCACAATTTTAGGCTAACCACTTTTCCTCGTCCATAATTTGTCATCAGATAAATTATGTTTTTGCCACATAAATTAAAAAACATATTTGTATTTAGGTATTAAATATGCCCAAGTATGTAACAAAAACTATTTCATGGTAAAGAGATTTAATAAATACGAATTTACTGTGCAGAGATTTTTTTCTCAAGTTTTTTTTATTTAAATCAACAAGATCATCTCAGAACAGAAATAAATATTGAAGGAATCCAATTCTGAAAAAAAATAAAAAACAAGACAACACTGTGGGTAACTCCTGGAGGAATGCTTTCAGGACATTCTCTGCACTATCCTTACTGGAAACAAATCCTTCGTTGTGAATTGATATTTTGAGAATAAACAAATTTTAATTTTATCTAAATGTTTTTCCAAGCAGTAACAGGTAACTAACTGAGCTGTTGTATTTTTTAATTTAAATGTACAAGATGCTTTATCAAGAACCTTTACATTGGACATGGGTGTTTGGCACAGCAGTTAAGTTGCTAGGTAAGATGCCTGCATCCTAGATTGAAATGCCTGGCTCAGTCCTGGCTACCGTGCTTCTGATTCAGTTATCTACTCATGCGCACCCTGGTAGGCAGCAAGTGATGGCCCAAATACCTGGGTCCTCAGGACCTGCTTGGGAGATCTGTATTAGATTTCAGGCTCTGGGCTTTGGCCTGGTCAAGCCCTGGATGTTGTGGGCATTTGGGGAGTGAAGCAATGAATGGAAGATCTTTCTGTCATCCCTATGTCTCTGTCTCTGTACCTCTTTCTATATCTCTGCATTTTAAAAACTAAAAACCATGTGTTAAGCTAGTACAGGGAATTCGGGTTAATGAAGAAAAAGTGTGTTGGGGCTGGTACTGTGGTGTAGCAGGTAAAGCCACCACCTGCAGTGTCGGCATCCCCTAAGGGCGCCAGTTCAGATCCTGGCTACTCCTCTTCTGATCTAGCTCTCTGCTCTGGCTGGGGAAAACAGTGGAGGATGACCCAAGTGCATGGGCTCCTGTACCCTTGTGAGAGACAGCAGAAACTCCTGGCTCCTGGCTTTGGATTAGCCCAGCTCTGTGGCCATTTGGGGATTGAACCAGCGATGGGAGACCTTTCTCCCTGTCTTTCTCTCTGTAACTCTACCTCTCAAATAAATAAATAAATCTTAAAAAAAAAGAAAAGAAAAAGTGTGTGGCATAAAGAGAAAGCTTCTTTGCCCGCATTGTAGCAAAGCAGGTAAAAGTCTCCGCCTGTGATGTCGGCACGCAACATGGACATCAGTTCATGTCCCAGCTGTTGCACTTCTGATCCAGTTCCTTGCTAATGGCCTGGAAAAAACAGTAGAATGTGACCCACATGGGAGACCTGGAAGAAGCTCCCAGCTCCTGGCTTTGTCCTGACCCAGTATTGGCTTTTCGCAGCCCTCTGCGGTGTGAACCCGAAGATGGAAAATCTCTTTCTCTGTCTCTCCCTCTCTCTCTATAACTCTGACTTTCAAAGACAGAAAGAGAAAGAAAGAAACATTAACTCTTATTTTACTATGTGTTTGTTAGCAAAACATAGTTTATATATGGGAACATTTATATGGGACAAAAATGAAAAGCTAACATTTATTAGCCTTCTTTACAGCAATGAGCAGTCACCTGATTAAATAATGGCTAGAAGAATATAAACAAAAATCTATTATAAGACTTTCAGGAAACTGATTTGATTTAAAGAAAAGCATTTTGCTCCACCCTGCTTCTTATACCTGCTGCCATTGACGTCACCATCAACATCATCATTATGGAATGCACATGGAATGACTAGAATTCCAGCAGTCAGCTTGAGTCAAGAGGTGATGAAAGATGTCACTGAGGATAGTAAAGGAGAAAAATAGAAATCTGGGTCCCCAGAGCTCTCTGGAAACCTTATGCTAGCTGTGGGCTTTATACCTTCAGATCTCCTATAATGAAAATATGTTCCCATCATGCTTAAATCACTAATAGTACACATTTTTATTGTTACATTATAGTGAAAATTAATCCTAACTGACACAGGTTATATCAAAAGAGAACATATTTTTGTTTACATAAGTTATCAGGATAAAAATGCACATGACAAATTAAGGAGAAATGTTCTATCATTCTGAATTTTCTAGCTTGACAAAAAATGATATGAATAAGGATAGTCCCTTGTGTGAATGCAGGATTTTCGAGATAGGGATTTTTATATCCATGAACACATTTAATCCTTGATGTAAATCTTTGATAAAGATTTACATCAGGACTTCTATTACCAATAAAAAAAAATGATAAAATTAGGACTCAGAATACTCTGCCCAAGGGCAAATGGTTGCAACTGGTGGAGCCCAGATCAAATACTTCTGATTTAAACTCCTTGCTTTCTTGTTGACAACCTGCAGATGCTGCACATGAAATTAGTCAGATTATATTGCATTCATTAACAGACTCACTTACATACTCCTTTTTTAAAAGAAAAAATAAAAAACTTTGAAATTTGACATTAGCAGTTTTCTACTGGACTTTTGTTTTTGCCAAGTTGGAGAAAGAAACTAGATAAACCTTCCACTAGAAGAAGCCAAAAATCATCCCCTCTATCTGTGATGGTACTTCAAAAAGTTTGTGGAAAATGTGCATTATGAAATGTCAATGCAGGGAATTCAAATGTTTTAGCACCAAAATAATCTTTTAATTCCTTTTTCCACAAATCTGAAGTTCCTACCTACATGTGAAACTATGGTTTTCAAACACTGGAAAACATGCAGTGAAAAAGAGTGATCTTTGAACAAAAGGAATGCACACATGGTGAGCACTGCTGCAGGAGGAAATTTCTAGGAAGCAACCCAGGAAGGGAGAACCTGAACATCCCATAAGACTTGCTGAGTAGGCAGGTGCCAGACAACTAAATTTCAGGAAAGCCTTTGAGTCAACCACCAAATGCTGGGGAGGTAAAGATCAGAAAACAGAAAAAGCTAAACAATTCTTGGAGCTTGCACAGATAGAGTAGGTCATATCACCACATGTGTGGAACGATCTGGTGACATACGAAGATCTGGAAGAGCTCTAAGAAGGGTATTACCATGTGTAACTTCATGTTTGTAAAACTCTGGAGAAGTCAACATTATAGTGGACAGTTGAACAGCCACTTAGGATTTTTGTGAAATTGGACATAAATGGCAATTGCCATACATCTGCTTGACCTTGGTATCTATCACAAAATTAACTTAATTATTGTTGGTCATTATCTCTGAACCAGATACTTTTCTAAATATTGGAGTATACTATAGAGTGAGTGATCACTTCTCGGCCTTTTAGTTAAGATCAAGTGTAGTAAATAGAGTGATAAAAACGATTCCATCCTCATGGAATTTATATTCCAAAGGAGATAATAAATGCAATAAATATCATGTTGGAAAAAGTAAATACTATTAAAAATAGAAAAGTTATTAAGGTGTTGGGATGTGCTTAGTGGGAGGTGAAGCAATTTTAAAGGATTCATAAATTTATCAAAGTAGACCCATAGAGAAGTGAGAGAAGAGAACAGCAATAAAGAGATGAGGTCAGAATTTAATGAGAAATTAGATACTGTAAAGATGTTTGTAAATTAGATACTGTAAAGATCATTGTAAAGACATTGCTTTGGGGGCCGGTGCTGTGGCGTAGGAGGTAAAGCCACCAACTGCAGTTCCAGCATCCCATAGGGTACCAGTTCAAGTCCCGGCTGCTCAACTTCTGATCCAGCTCTCTGCTATGGCTTAGAAAATCAGAGGAAGATGGCCCAAGTCCTTGGGTCCCTGTATCCACATGGCAGACCCAGAAGAAGCTCCTGGTTCTTGGCTTCGGATTGGCACAGCTCTGACTGTTGTGGCCAACTGGGGAGTGAACCAGAAGATGGAAGTCCTCTCTCTCTCTCTGCTTCTCCTTCTCTCTCTCTGTAACTCTTTCAAATAAATAATCTTAAAAAAAAAACCTTTAATTATAAAAGAAGATGTTGCTTTGTGGGGCCTACATTGTGGCATAGCAGGTAAAGCTGCCACCTGCAATACTGGCATCCACCATGGGCGCTGGTTCATGTCCTGGCTGCTCTACTTTGGATCCAGCTCTCTGCTAATGGCCTGGGTAAAGCAGCAGAAGATGATGGCCCAAGTGTCTGGACCCGTGCAACCTATGTGGAAGACCTTGATGTAGCTCTTGGCTGCTGGTTTCAGCCTGGCCCAGCCCTGGCCATTGCAGCCATCAGAGGCATGAACCAGTAAATGGAAGATCTCTCTCTGTCTCTCTCCCCGCTCTCTCTGTAACTGAATTTTAAATAAACAAATGAAATATTTTCTTTATTTTTTATCTTTATTTATTTATTTATTTATTTTTGACAGGCAGAGTGGATAGTGAGAGAGAGAGACAGAGAGAAAGGTCTTCCTTTTGCTGTTGGTTCACCTTCCAATGGCCGCCACGGCTGGCCCGCTGCGGCCGGCGCACCGAGCTGATCCGAAGGCAGGAGCCAGGTGCTTCTCCTGGTCTCCCATGCAGATGCAGGGCCCAAGCACTTGGGCCATCCTCCACTGCCTTCCCGGGCCATAGCAGAGAGCTGGCCTGGAAGAGGGGCAACCGGGAAAGAATCCGGTGCCCCAACTGGGACTAGAACCCAGTGTGACGGCGCCGCTAGGTGGAGGATTAGCCTATTGAGCCACGGTGCCAGCCTATTTTTTATTCATTTATTTATTTTTTAATAAATATAAATTTACAAAGTTCAACTTTTCATTGTTGTGGCTTTTTCCCCCATAACCTCCCTCCCACCCGCAGCCATCCCATCTCCCACTCCCTCTCCCATCCCACTCTTCATCAAGATTCATTTTCTTTTTTTTTTTAACTTTTGTTTAATGAATATAAATTTCCAAAGTACAGAATATGGATTACAATGGCTTCCCCCCCTATAACGTCCCTCCCACCTGCAACGCTCCCCTTTCCAACTCCCTCTCCCCTTCCATTCACATCAAGATTCATTTTCGATTCTCTTCATATACAGAAGATCAGTTTAGCACACATTAAGTAAAGATTTCAACAGTTTGCTCCCACACAGAAACATAAAGTGAAAAATACTGTTTGAGTACTAGTTATAGCATTAAATCACAATGTACAGCACACTAAGGACAGAGATCCTACATGAGGAGTAAGTGCACAGTGACTCCTGTTGTTGACTTAACAAATTGACACTCTTGTTTATGGTCTCAGTAATCACCCTAGGCTCTTGTCATGAGCTGCCAAGGCTATGGAAGCCCCCTGAGTTCACTGACTCTGATCATATTTAGACAAGGCCATGGTCAAAGTGGAAGTTCTCTCCTCCCTTCAGAGAAAGGTACCTCCTTCTTTGATGACCCGTTCTTTCCACTGGGATCTCACTCTCAGAGATCCTTCATTTAGTTGTTTTTTTTGTTTTTCCCCCCGCAGAGTGTCTTGGCTTTCCATGCCTGAAATACTCTCATGGGCTTTTCAGCTGCATCCGCATGCCTTAAGGGCTGATTCTGAGGCCAGAGTGCTGTTAGGGCATCTGCCATTCTATGGGTCTGCTGTGTATCTCACTTCCCATGTTGGATCGTTCTCTCCCTTTTTGATTCTATCAGCTAGTATTTGCAGACACTATTCTTGTTTATGTGATCCCTTTGGTTCTTAGTCCTATCATTATGATCAATTGTGAACAGAAATCGATCACTGGGACTAGTGAGATGGCATTGGTACATGCCACCTTGATGGGATTGAATTGGAATCCCCTGGTATGTTTCTAACTCTACCGTTTGAGGTAAGTCAGCTTGAACATGTCCCGAATTGCACATCTCTTCCCTCTCTTATTCCCACTCTTATATTTAACAGTGATCACTTTTCAGTTAAGTTTCAGCACTAAGAAGAATTGATTACAGTATTCAACCAAAAGTATTAAGTAGAACAAACAAACAAACAAAAAAATACTAAGAGGGATAACATATTAAGTTGCTCATCAACAGTCAGGGTGAGTGCTGATCAAGTCACCATTTCTCATAGTGTTCATTTCACTTTAACAGGTTTCCTTTTTGGTGCTTAGTTAGTTGTCACCTATCAGGGAGAACAAGTGGTATTTGTCCCTTTGGGATTGGCTTATTTCACTCAGCATAATGTTTTCCAAATTCCTAACAGGGATCACTTTTCAGTTAAAATTTAAACACCTAAGAATAATTGTGTGTTAATTACAGAGTTCAACCAATGGTACTAGAACAAAAAAAATACTAAAATGGATAAAGTATTACATTGTACATCAACCGTCAGGACAAGAGCTCATCAAGTCACTGTTTCTCATAGTGTCCATTTCACTTCAACAACTTTCCCCTTTGGGGACAAATATCATATGTTCTCCCTGATCGGCAACAACTAACAACTAACTAAGATTCATTTTCAATTATCTTTATACACAGATGATCAACCTAGTATATACTAAGCAAAGATTGCAACAGACTGCACCCACACAACCATACAAGATATAGAGTACTGTTCGACTAGTAGTTTTACTGTTAATTCTCATAGTGCAACACATTCAGGACAGAGATCCTACTTGGGGAGCAGGTGCATAGTTACTCCCACTGTTGATTTAACAATTGATACTCTTATTTATGACATCAGTAATCACCCGAGGCTCTTGTCATGAGCTGTCAAGGCTATGGAAGCCCCTTGAGTTCACCAATTCTGAATTTATTTAGTCAAGGCCATATCACAGTGGAGGTTCCTTCCTCCCTTCAGAGAAAGGTGCCTCCTTCTTTGATGGCCTGTTCTTTCTGCTGAGATCTCACTCACTGATATCCTTAATTCAGGCCGTTTTTGCCACTGTGTCTTGGCTTTCCATGCCTGGGAGACTCTCATGGGCCTTTTAGCCAGATCCGAATGCCCCAAGGGTTGATTCTGAGGCAGGAATGCTGTTTAGGGCATTTGCCATTCTAGGAGTCTGTTGTGTGTCCTGCTTCCCCCACAGGATCATTCTCTCCCTTTTAATTCTATCCTTCATTATTTGCAGACACTGGTCTTACTTGTGAAATCTCTTCAACACTTAACCTAGCTTTTTGATCAAATATGTACTTAAACTGATCACTTTAACAAGTGAGCTGGCATTGGTACAGCCTCCTTGAATATATTATTCCTAAGAATAATTGTATATTAATTACAGAGTCAACCAATGGTATTAAGTGGAACAAAAAAAAAACAAAACAAAACAAAACAAAACAAAACAAAACAAAATACTAAAAGGAATAAAATAGTAAGTTGTTCCTCGACAGTCAGGACAAGAGCTGATCAGGTCATTGTTTCTCATAGTGCCCATTTCACTTCAACGGGTTTCCTTTTAGGTACTCGGTTAGTTGCCATTGATCAGGGAGAACATATGATATTTTTCCCTTTTGGACTGGCTTATTTCACTCAGCATGATATTTTCCAGATTCTTCCATTTTGTTGCAAATGACCGGATTTCATTTTTTTTTACTCCTGTATATATTCTATAGAGTACATATCCCATAATATGAAATATTTTTTAAAAGATGTTGCTTTGCATTGCCTGGAAGAGAGACTACAAAGTTTAAAGCAGAAGTATGTCATGATGTTGCATACATTTTGCAAGGATATTCAGGTTGCTGCTTAGATTGTTGCAATGGGCAACAGTGGAACCTGGAAGACCAGCTAGGACTCTATGACAGCACTCCAGATGAGAAATGCTGATGGCTGGGAATTAACTGGAAACTGCTGTCATGATGAGAAGTAGTCAGATGAATCACACATGGGAACTTCAGAAAAATTAAATTAAAATGTTTTCATTTTGGTGTAAAGGTTTTGAAATTTATCTATTGTCTTGTTATAGCACATATTTCATGAACTTTTTGAAGACTTTCAGGTATTTTTCTAACAGATCACTTAGGGAGTATAATAAAATCAGGAGTGAAGGATGATTTCAAGACTTTTGTTGTGGTTTGTTTTTTAAGCAGTTAGAAAAGTGTAGTTGCCATTAACTAAAAAGCTGTAGACATTGGATTAAACATATTTGGGGCAAAGGACTAATTATGGAAATGCCAAATGGTTGATTTATAATGATATCATAAAATCTAATTTATAAAGAAATTTTAAAGAAAATATAAGGAATTGGCTTTGTGGCGCAGTGGGTTAAACCACATGGGACATCAGTTCAAATCTTTGCTGCTCCAGTTCTGTCCAACTCCCTGCTAAAGTGCCTGGGAAAGCAGTGGAAGATGATCCAAGTACTTGTGTCCCTGCCACCCATATGGGAGACCCAGATGAAGCTTTTAGCTCCTGGCTTCCTCCTGGCCCAGCTCTACACAATACAGCCAACTAAGGAGGGAACCAGCTGATAGAAGATCTCTTTCTCTCTCTCTCTCTCCTCTCTCTCTCTCCTTTCCATCTCTCTCTCTCTCCCTTTTTATCTGTGACTATGCCTTTCAAACAAATTTTTAAAAATCACTGAAAAAGAAAGTACAAGATCCCATGCAAGGTAATTTTTAAATGCTTTAAAAATTCACAACCCCAAATCTATTTTTCTTGCAAAGAACAGTATCAATCCCACATAATCATATATTTCAGAAGAAATAGGAAAACACAAAAGTTTAGCCTCTTGCTACAAAGTCTCTCCCACATGAAATACAGCAACATTAAACTGCCTACAGTGTTCCTCCAAATAGCCCATTGTGCAAGTTGAGGAACATGTATTTGCAATTTAACTTCTGTTTTCCCTAAGTTATTTTGTAAATGCATCCTCTCTGTGCTGCAGTGCTGTCATTTATGCAGGCTTACACAGCAGGCTCACCTTTAAATACTGAGCTCTCCCAAAGTTCATGCCTTTTGCATTACTTATTCGGCTGCAAGCCGCTGCGTTATTGTCATGATTAACAGTTATCCTCCCATAGATAATAAAATGCAGAAGGTTATCCTTGTATAGCCAAACAAATGCACTAATCTTGAATACTGAAAAATACTGTCATTTTACAGATGCAAAAACTGAGGCCTGGCATCGGAAACGGATTTGACATGCAATGTCAAGATTTAATTTAGTTGAATCAGTCACTTTCAGGTGGAAAACTAAACTCATTATAAAATGATGTTGGGAAAAGAATGGTTAAGTTCAAACTACTTGCTGTTTTAGAGACAGTAGGTGACAAGAAATATTTGTTTGCTGCCGTGTGTCCCCACTGCCATAAATGCTTGAAAATGTAGTAAACTAAGCTAATAATTTACAGTACAATTTGCACAGCCAAAACGAGGGTTTCTGCTGAAGACCATTAAATTCAAAGGTCACATTTAATATCAACCTTTTATCCTGCCTGAACTCAAAGTAGTTTCAGAATTTGTCATTTGTAAGTCATAAACAATGTGCCTCCTTCTGTGGCTTTCTGCAAACTGAGAATCTCTCCTTTCATGCTTTTTACAAATATAAAAAAATTCACAGAAATGAGGAGTTAAAAAAAAGATAACTGTAATTTATGTCAATGATTTTAAAAGGTACTTACTAAGCTTAAGTGTGGATAAGACGGTTAGCACTGCAGATGCGTAATATATACAGAAACATGCACAAAAGAAACTGTCCTGTCTGCACTGACAACTGCTCTTGTCAAGGCTGTCTGTCTTTGCCAGTTGCAGAAGAGCTGTGGTACCAGTGGTCTTGTCCAGGGTTCTTCCTCCTGCATAACTTGTCAGGATATGATGTGCCAAACCTTAATCAATATTGAAAGGTTTGCATGAGATGGTTCTACACAGAATATTCTTGCCCTTCAAGGCAAGAAAATGCCACCTGCTGTCACTCTCTCCTTCCTTCTGAATACAATTGTCCCAGTGGGCCAGAATCAGACGGAGTTGAGGGCAAGGGACAACCTCTGGGTATTTTTAGGTCTTAGGTATTTGAAAATGTGTGCCTTCCACTCTTTCTTTGGAAGTTGCATTTGTAGTCAAAGGGAGGTTCTGGATAAATCAGCAAAGAAATCTGCTTTTTAAAAGGTAATAATTGCAACAGATTTGGAACTCCATACCCAAAAAAAGTACCCTGTGATATGAATTAAATGCTTGTATTTTATAAATATTCATTTCTTTTTATTTCTTCATTTATAAATTTATGCATTTCATTTTATTTGTACAGCCATTTTCAATATTTTTAAGCTTTATTTAATTCACAAGAGACCCTAAAAGCAAATGCAATCTTAAACAGCAAAAACAAAGCCAGAGGCAGCACAATACCAGATTTCAATATATACTACAGAGCAGCTGTAATCAAAACAACCTAGTACTGGTGAAAATATAAACATGCAATCAATGGTACAGAATAGAAAATCCAGAAATCAATGCACACATCTATAACTGACTTATCTTTGCCAAAGGAGCTAAAATTAATCCTTTGTAGCAAGGACAAACTCTTCAACAAATGGTGCTGGGAAAACTGGATCTCCTTCTGCAGAAGTATGAAACTAGACCCATACCTTATACCATGCACACAAATCCACTCAATATGGATCAAAGACCCAAATCTATGATCTGATGCCATCAAATTACTAGAGAACATTGGGTAAACTATGCAAGATGTTGGCATAGGCAAAAACTTCTTGGAAAACACCCCAGAAGCACAGCAATCAAATCCAAAATTGATAAATGGGATTACATCAAGCTGAGACAGTTCCGTACTGTAAAAGAAACACAGCAAAGTGAAGAGGTAACCTATAGAATGGGAGAAAATATTTGCAAACTATGCAATGATAAAGGATTAATATCCAGAAACTATAAAGAGCTCAAGAGTAACAAAACAAGCAA
Organism: Oryctolagus cuniculus; assembly: GCF_051225735.1. Taxonomy (NCBI): domain Eukaryota; kingdom Metazoa; phylum Chordata; class Mammalia; order Lagomorpha; family Leporidae; genus Oryctolagus; species Oryctolagus cuniculus. Next base: position 87,099,150 of record NC_142870.1, on the reverse strand, counting down.
TCAAGTTAAGAAATGGGCAAAGGACTTGAATGGACATTTTTCTTTTTCTTTCTCCTTTTTCTTTCTTTTTTTTTTTTTTTTACAGGCAGAGTTAGACAGAGAGAGACAGAGAGAAAGGTCTTCCTTTTCCGTTGGGTCACCCCCCAAATGGCTGCTGCGGCCTGCACACTGCGCTGATCTGAAGCCAGGAGCCAGGTGCCTTTTCCTGGTCCCCATGCCGGTGCAGGGCCCAAGCACTTGGGCCATCTTCCACTGCCTTCCCCAGCCCACAGCAGAGAGCTGGACTGGAAGAAGAGCAACCTGGACAGAACCAGCGCCCCAAGAAATGGGCAAAGGACTTGAACAGACATTTTTCAAAAGAGGAAATTCAATTGTTTCTATGTGGGTACAAACTGTTGAAATCTTTACTTAATATATGGTAAACTGATCTTCTGTATATAAAGAGAATTGAAAATGAATCTTGATGTGAATGGAAGGGGAGAGGGAGCGGGAAAGGGGAGGGTTGCGGGTGGGAGGGACGTTATGGGGGGGGAAGCTATTGTAATCCATAAGCTGTGCTTTGGAAATTTATATTCATTAAATAAAGGTTAAAAAAAAGAAATAAGCCAGTCCCCAAAAGACAAAAAAAAAAAAAAAAAAAAAAAGAATGGGATGGGGAGGGAGTAGGAGATGGGATGGTTTGCGGGTGGGAGGGTGGTTATGGCGGGGGGGGGGGAACTGCTATAATCCAAAAGTTGTACTTTCAAAATTTATATTTATCAAATAAAAGTTTTCTAAAATAAAAAAGAGGAAATTCAAATGGCCAACACTTGAAAAAATGCTCAGGATCACTAACCATAAGGGGAATGCAAGTCAAAACCACAATGAGGTTTCATCTCACCCAAGTTAGAATGGCTCTCATACAGAAATTAACAAACAATAAATGTGAGGGTGAAGATGTGGGGAGAAAGGAACCCTAATCCACTATTGGTGAGAATGTAAACTGGTGCAGCCATTGTGGAAGACAGTATGAAGATACCTCAGAAATCTGAATATACATCTACCATTTGATCCAGCCATCCCACTCCTGGGAATTTACCCAAGTGAAATGAAATCATCTTATGAAAGAGTTATCTGTACAACCATGTTCATTGCAGTTAATATGACAATAGCTAATAGCTACAGCTAATAGCTAATATAACAATAGCTAAGATATGGAATCAACCTGGATGTCCATCAACTGGATAAAGAAATCATGGTATATATACACTATGGGGTACTACTCAGGAATAATAAAAAAAAAAAAATCCTATCTTTTGCAAGAAAGTGGATGCAACTGGAAATCATTATTCTTAGTGAAATAAGCCAGTTCCAAAAAGGCAGCTACCATATGTTTTCCTTGACCTGTGGTAACTAATGAAGTACCTAAAATGTAATTTACAGGAGTCAAACGGACATTTTGAGATTTAATGATTGTTTATAGCCCTGTGTCTACTGTTAAGGAATAGTGTTTTGTTTTGTTTTTTCTTCATATCACTTGTTGAACACTTTATTCCATGTAAGGTTAATCTTATGAGTATAAAGTAAACTGAAAATAGATCTTTGTAAAAATTAAGAGTGGGAATAGGAGGAGGAAGAAAAAGGGTAAGAAGTATCACTATGTTCCTAAATCTGTATATATTAAATACATGAAATTTGTGAACCTTAAATAAAATCTAAAAACAAAAAAGAATAAATTCAGTTTCAAAAGACAGTCAAGGTGTGGTTTTCTCTAAATCTATAGTGCATTTACATTAAATTCCAGGCATAATTTTGAAACAACAACAAAAAGATTTTCTTATTTGAAAGACAGAGTTACTGAGAGACAAGAGGGGGGCCAGAGAGAGAATTTCCATTCACTGGTTCACTCCTCAAATAGCCACAATGGCTGAATCCAGAAGCAGGAGCTTCATCTGGGTCTCCCACATGGGTGTAGGAGCCTAAGAACTTGGACCACTTTCTGCTGCTTTCCCAGGCACAGTAACAGGGAGGTGAATCCGAAGCAAATCAGCTGGTACTCAAACCGGCACCCATATGGGATGCCTGCATTGCAGGCGGTGGTTTGACCTGTTAGGTCACAATTCCAGCCCCTAGACAAAATATTTTAATCAGACAGTTTTCAATAAGTCAATTGACTTACCCAGTATCATGCAGATTCAAAGGCACAGGACCAGGTAGTTCATAGGTCCAGTCTAGTTCTTATTTTGCCACATTTAACTGCTAAGGAAGTTACAGGATATATAAATATATAATTTTAACTTTCAAAGGGCTGACTTATCAAATATGAAAAGAACTATGTCTTTCTGTAGCACAGCTAATAGAAAGAATGCAGCTCATACTACCTGGAAACATTGTGATGCAACTAAACTGTCCCCTTCTCAATATGATTGTGCAGCCTCTTAATAGACTGGCTCTCCATGGTCCATTTAATCCAGTGAAGCTTCCAGTTACATTGATTGTTTTGGACATATGGTTATGTGACTGTAGGAAAACTCTTTCCAGTCTCCACAAATTGAGCCCAGGATTAGGGACCTTTCTGGAGTGTTAGGGCAAAACAAACCTAACTCAAGGAAAAGGAGTGGCATAATTCCTCTAACAGTTACTATTCTCTCTACATGTTAATGTATTTATAAATATCACGATACATGTTATCAGTTTGCTAAAATCTTATTTAAGCCACTTCTCAGCCCACAGGATGCCTTATCTTCAATGCAGACAGGGCCTGTAACCTTTATCAAGCATCTACGTGACTGCGCATCATGTGCCACAAACATTTACTAATTCACTTGGTTTATTCTTCACAACAATCATGTGAGGTCAATGAAAAGCTAAGACATTTTCCCAAGATTCCATATTCAATAAATGAGAGAACCCCAGCAGGAACTAAAACAGTGAATCTTTGAGCAAGCAAGTACAATAATTATTCTTTGACCAATCTCAATGTGTTTTAGTTCTTTTATTTGCAAATGCATTTTTGCAGGGAGGTAATGAGGCTGACAAGTATTTTTGCTAGAGGAAGATCTGGAATGAGTGGGACTGACTGTCCAGTTCAACGTCATCAGACATTCCACATAAGTATTTACTAACAGTGGGAAAAGGAAATCCAAGTAAGACTGGTTTCTAGTCCAGTCATGTCTTCCAAAGAGTTTCAAATGTTATGATCAGGCAGCTTACAAGAGTGCGAACCAACACAGAGGAAGGGATTTGGTAATCGACTTGTTATAACTTGTTAAGAATGTCAAACGGTAAGCGTTATTAGATTATCCAGCTTGCTGCTGGGTCAATGGCCAACAGCTGTAAATATTAACATGAAGACAAAACTAAATATCATGAACAGCCATGACTACGTAAGAATGGCTGAAGAGAAATGATTTTAAGACCTTTCATTCCGTTTTAAAAAATTGCCAATTTGTATTTAATTACATGAAAACAATTATTTTGGACAATGTTACTTGGAACCCAGATTCTCCTCAACTACAGAGAGCATTGTCAGCAAAAACTCCTCATGCTGCCAGCTCCCAGAGGTCTGTTTCTAGGTTTCCTCATCCAAGATTGCAGGCTTTTCAGTGAGTAACGCCTGATCAGTCTGAAAGAATATAGGCTGATCGGGCTCACCTTGACTCCTAAGGACTCCTAAATATTGTTATTGTATCTTCAGGTCTCCCTCTGGGATTGAATGGCTGAGACCTCTTACCAGCACCACATCCTACTCAAACTTACTGTCATGGTTTTCTTTTCTTGACTTTTCTTGACCCTTGAAGGTGCTGCTAATATGTTCACTCTCTAATACATACATCCCGCACATTGGACTCCATCTCAGGGTCTGTTTTCCTGAGCCAACGATGAAGGGCCAGTGAGGAACTTGCTTGATACTCATTCTCTAGCAACTCAGTTAAGCATTTCTCACCTCCCCTACCACAAGCAGCAACGGTTCCAGGTAGTGTGAGCTGCATTCTGTCTATCAGCTGTGCTACAGAAAGACATAGTCCTTGTCATATTTGGTAAGTCAGTTCTTTGGAAGTTAAAATTATATATTAATATATCCGGTAACTTCCTCTAAAAATCTTTCTCCACTGTTAAAGAGATTCCATCAATTTAGGGGGATGGTAATTATATAAAACAAATCAATTTTCTTGACATAATTCTTTGGCCAAACAAAAAAAGCTTTCCAATTTCTAAAAAACCTCATTTAACACCCCAAATGTTTTCAGACTTTCTTCCCAACTCTGATGCTATCCACTATGTGCATTCCATTTCCTTGTTATTATGAAACTGTTGATGCATTCAAATTTCTACTCTGCTCAGGGTAACCTGCTGGACACTACAAATAGTCTACAATAAGCTCAGGTTCCACAGTAAGGTTAGAAAAATATACTTTCCTTTCTGAAACCAATTTCCAGACAAATGTAACAAAAACAGTGCAGTTATTGTTACAATCTGTGACAGAATTACCCTAATTTTTTCCTACATAAAATCTGTAATTTATCTCTTCCCATTTATATTCCTCCAAGTGACTCTTCCTTTTCTTTCTAAGAACAAAGAACTACTCCCAAATAACTGTTAGCCTGGACCTCTTTTAATTGCACAGGATCACATTAAGCCATTTGTTATCTACCCACCTAGGTAATGGAGGTTATTCTTTGCCAACCCTGGTTGTCCCAGTGTTACCATCCATTGTATTTAACAATAAGATGGAAATTGTTTTGCCACCCTTAGTCTGAAATGCAAAACAGGTTTTCTTTTGCATGGAAAGTAAATGAATTTACACATTGTTCTCTAAAATGCAATACTTATTTTATAGTTTATATAAGTTTTAAAAAGTTTCTTTCTTTACATAACAATGTCTTCATACTCTATAATAAACAATGCTTTAAGATGCCAAATAATCAGAAACATGTTGTGCAAAGAATTTCACATAAAGAATATAATAAGTTTTTTCTAGTCAATAGCAGTTAGAGGGGAAAAATGTCTTAATAATTCTCTTGCTCCCTGTTCATTTTATCGTACAAATCAAATTTAATTTACAACATTTTAGATATTATAAGAATTTCTAAAATCTGCTGATTTTGAGGTGAGAAAACTGAGGCCAAGAGAAATGCAGCATTAATTTCATCTACCACGGGGCATATACAACATAGATGCACTCTGGATTCCTACTCTATCACTTCATTTCACAATAATTTTTTATTTGATTGCACTGGTTGATAAATGTCTTAATAATTGCATATAAAGGATGTGTAAAGATGAATTCACTGAAGCAGATAATTTGATGTTTGCATCATGATTGTTTTATTTTGCAGTCTGCATGAAAAGGAAAGCAAGTATATTGAGTGGTCCGTTACACTTTAAGCATACAGTAGGATAATGGTTAAGAACATTTGCTTTGAATCAAATAAACATGGCTATGGATCCCCACTGTACTACTTGTTAGCTTCCTGACACTGAGCAGTTCACTTAGCCACTCTAGGCCTTATTCTTGAAACAGAAATAATTAAAGCACTTCCCATCAGCTTGGTCTGAGAGTGAATTGAGTTAATCTGTGTAATGCATATAGACTTTCCTTATATGATAAGCACTCCCGCCCTCCCCCCACTGCGCCCCACCAATCTTTCCCTCTGTCTGGCAAATAAACAGATAAATAAATTTTTCTTAATTTATTTGACAGATAGAGTTAGATAGTGAGAGAGAGAGAGAAAACAGAGAGAAAGGTTTTCCTTCCGTTGGTTCACTCCCCAAATGGCTGCTGCAGCTGGCCGGAGCTCCTCCGATCAGAAGCCAGGAGCCAGGTGCTTCCTCCTGGTCTCCCATGCAGGTGCAGGGCCCAAGCACTTGGGCCATCCTCCACTGCACTCCCGGGCCACAGCAGAGAGCTGGACTGGAAGAGGAGCAACTGGGACCAGAACGCGCCACCCATATGGGATGCCAGTGCTGCAGGCAGAGGATTAACAAACTAAGCCATGGCGCTGGCCCCATAAATAAATAATTTTTAAAATAATCTTTCACTTAAATATCACAACTGATTATTGTTTTATAATTTGGCTTCCCATGAGGTCCCCCGAGAAACTTTGAAATGTTTAATAGATGTTGTTTGATCTCTAATATTGGCCTGCTTTTGCAGCTCCTCAGGTGATTCTGTGTGATTTAATGCCCCAAACTACAACTAGCTGAGGTAGAGTGGCACAGATTCTGAGTTATGGACTAGCAACACCAACATCATCTTGGAATATATTAGAAAAGTAAACTTTCAGGGCACACTAAGGCCTACATAATCAGAACTTCTGGGAGTTAGGATCAGGAAGACGTGTCTGTGTGTGTGTGCATGTGCGTGTATTTGTAATTTTTGGATTGACAAAGTATAATTATATATATTTACAGGGTATGATGTAATAGTTTGATGTATGCATACAATGTGATTTGATTAAAATAAGCTAATTAGGGGCTGGTGCTGTGGTCCACTAGGTTATCCTCTGCTTGTGGTGCCTGCATCCCATATGGGGGCCGGTTCTAGTCCTGGCTGCTCCTCTTCCAATCCAGCTCTCTGCTGTGGCCTGGGAAAGCAATAGAAGATGGCCCAGGTCCTTGGGCCCCTGCACCCACATGGGAGACCAGGAAAAAGCACCTGGCTACTGGCTTCGGCTCGGTGCAGCCCGTGCCATTGTGGCCATTTGGAGAGTGAACCAACGGATGGAAGACTTTTTTCTCTGTCTTTCCCTCTCACTATCTGTAACTTTACCTCTCAAATAAATAAATAAAATCTTTAAAAAATAAAATAAAATAAGCTTGTTAACATACACAATACCTTGCTTACTTATCTTTTTTATGATAAAGAATTCAAAATTTCCTTTTACTAATTTTGAAATATGTATTATTATTGACTAGAGTCACCCTAATGAATCTGAAAGGCTAGGTGAAATAACCATTCACAGAAAGACAAATACCATATAATCTCACTTAAATGAGTAGAATCTAACAAAATTGAACACATAGATGCAGACAGTAGCAAATGGTTAACAGAGGTTGGGGTTCCAGCAAGATAGGGAGGCAGGAATGCAGGGCTGTTCATCAAAGGGTACAGAGTTTCTGACAGACAGGAGAAATGAGGTTTTGAGGAATCTGTGTTTTAACAAGCCTTCCAGGTGATTCTGTTTCACAGTCAGGTCTGAGTGCACACAGCATAGACCTGAGAAGTCTCCATTAGTTGTTGTAGTCTCCTTTAGTTGGCTTCTGAGGACTCATAATTGAGCTTATCCTCATTTCTCCCAAAGCTAATATTTCTCTTGAGTTTCTTGTTTCTGGGTATGACAAAGGGACACCCACCAAGCACTGTTTCCTTTCCAATGCTGATTCTACCGTATCAACATTATCATCATTTTTTTCTTTACAATCTTACTGTCATTATCCCAGTACTGACTAATTATTTCTTTATTACTGAAATCGTTTCCTAAGTAATTCTTCCATGCCTCTAGTATCTATTCACTCCAATCCATCATATATATTACTGACAGTTTAATCTTCTCAAATCCAGGTCAGGTCATAAACACCCTCAGTTCAGAATCCTTCAGTGACTCACCATTGAATCAGTTTGGTCTACTCCACTCAGCATCAGAGAGCCTCTATGATTCCTACCTCTCTGTCTATTCTTCTCTCTCAACATTCCACTTCCTTTCCAAATGCACTATAAATACTTTTCTATTCCCCACACTTTCCTACTCCATAATTATTTATACATTTCTAATTTTTATTTATTCATTTTACTTATTTATTTGAAAGAGAGAGTCAGACACACAGACAAGGATCTCCTGTTGTTTCACTCCCAACATGCCCACAGCAGCCGAGACTGGGCCAGGCTGAAGCCAGCAGACAGGAACACAACAGGGGTCTCCCACAAGAGTGGCAGGGATCCAACCACTTGAGCTATCACCTCCTGTCTCCCAGGGTGCACATTAGTAGGAATCTGAAATCTGGAGCAGAGCCAGGATGCAAATCCAGGCATTCTAATATAGGATACAGGCATCCCAAGTGATGGTGCAAGAACAGAGGTCTCAGAGCCATTTTGGCTCCTTGCCTGAGAGCAGATCCAGTCCCCAGGGCACTCCTGAGCCCTTGCATTCTTAGGCCAGTTTGCTCCCATGCCCTGTATTCTTCCTTCACCACACAACCTCTGCATTCTTTTCCAACTAACCAGCCCAGAGAGAAGAAGGCCCATCAAGTTTGAAAAGCCTGCAAAAGGGGCCAGTGCTGTGGTGCCCCAGATTAAAGCCATGGCCTTCAGCACCAACACCCCATATGGGCAGCAGTTTGAATCCTGGCTGCTCCACTTCAGATCCAGCTCTCTGCTAATGCACCTGGGAAAGTAGTGGAAGATGGCCCAAGTGCTTGGACCACTGTACCCATGTGGGAGACTCAAATGAAGCTCCTGGCTCCTGGCTTCCTCCTGGCTCAGCCCTGGCCATTGAGGCCATTTTGGGAATGAACCAGTGGATGGAAGATATCACTCTCTCTGCCTCTTTCTATCTCATTCTCTCTCTCTCTCTCTGTAACTTTGCCTTTCAAATAAATAAGTGAACCTAAAAATAAATAAATAAATAAATAAATGCCTATGAAAAGCTCAGCTCTGCCCTTACCTCAGTTATATTATATAAGACAGCCTTTAACTAAATTCTTGTTCTCTGCCACACATTTGCTCTGTATGCTAGCTGGCAGTTAGCCACTTCTGTGAATTTATTTTCCCTGAATAATTTTGTTTTTAGCTGTGAGTTCTTATCTTGTTTCTTCTCTGTTCTGCATCTCTTTCCTTACAACTAGTAGTGACTTAACTGCTATGCCAAATGCCTACACTTCCATATTTATTTGTCACTTTATAGTTTCTCTTATATAGGAAAAAGAATTTTGAGCCGATAACACAAAATAAAATTTATTTCACCAAACCTATAGTATTTTTACTTCCTCCATACAATCTTAGCTTTTATTCCACCTCTCATATATCACTTGACATGTGGGGTACACACACAAACACACACATACAACACTGTCAGTTAGAAACTACAATTCATCTAGTGAATGAAATTTAATCAGTGCTTTCCATGAGCTAAGAGTTGTGCTAAGCTCTAGAAGACTGGTAAGTATTGGTTCATTGAAAAACAGTGTCTTAAAAATTAGGGGGAATGGGCATTTAGCCTGGTAATTAAGACACCTATATCTCCCATCTGAGTACCTGGGTTAGAGTCCCCGCTCCAGCTCCTGATTCCAGGTCCCTGTTATACAGTGATAATGGCTCAAGGAGTTGGGTTCTTGACACAGGTGAGGGAGACTTGGACTCTATTCTTAGCTTTTGAGTTTGAGCCTGATCCAGCAAGGGTTACTGTGTTCACTGGGGAGAGTGAACCAGCAGATAGGCGTTCACTTGTGCTCTCACTCTGCCTTCAAATAGATAAAAATTAAAAAAAAAAATTAATAAGGCCAGCGCCGTGGCTCACTTGGCTAATCCTCCACCTGCGGCGCCAGCAACCTGGATTCTAGTTCCAGTTGGGGTGCCGGGTACTAGTCCTGGTTGCTCCTCTTCCAGTCCAGCTCTCTGCTGTGGCCCAGGAGGGCAGAGGAGGATGGCCCAAGTACTTGGGTCCCTGCACCTGCATGGGAGACTGGGAGGAAGTACCCAGCTCCTGGCTTCAGATCGACGCAGCACCAGCCATAGCGGCCATTAGGGGAGTGAACCAATGGAAGGAAGACCTTTCTCTCTGTCTCTCTCACTGTCTAACTATGCATGGCAAAAATTTTTTAAAAAATTAATAGAAATGTGTTTTTAAAAACTTCCTTGAAGTACTTAAAACACAGTTGGAAACATAATGTTTAATAGTCCAATGCTTTAGTGAAGACAGTAATTTGGGTATCCTCTCCTTTCCACCTTAAAGGTAATTCTTCAACCATCATCCCTTTGTCAGGTGACATGATATACAAAAAAGTCTTTCAACATGTGCTGACCACAAGTATCTCAGATCTTTCTCCAAACATGAGAAAGACAAACTAGCAAATTATTGTATTTGTGTGCTTATATGAAAAGCTGGTTTAAATGAAGAGTAATGGCAATTTGTGTTTCTTTTTACTCCATAAATTCTATCTAGGAGACACAATTCTCCAATTCCCTCTGTTTGAATAGGGTGACCTCTTCCATTTGATAAAGCCTCAAATGCTAACATTATTCATATGTGATTGACCCTTCTATCCAATTCTAAACATTTTTCATGTTCCAGAGTCTTCCCACATTAAGCCCACAAATACTCCATTTTGCCTTATATCTTTATATGCAATGCACTAATCTGACTGATGAATCAATGGACAGATAGCAACTAGGTAAAATACTAAGACTACATAGTAGTAATAGGAGTTCAATGTGGCTTAAGCTATATACACCTACGCTAATGGATGGTGGAAAAGACAGCATAATACCAACTACCTGGAACCTAAAAATATCATAAATCATCTTTCAAACAACTAAATATTGGATGTAGTGACTCAGGAAGTCTTACAGATGGAACAAACTGGGGAACAATTTTCATGGGTAATATAAAGAAAACAAAATCCAGCTCAAGTCTTAGAAATCTAAAAGTAAATGTAATTTAGGTCAAATAATATTTTCTAACCCATAAAACATAACGGAAAACATCACAAAGGTAATTAAGATACAATCCTTGGCCAGCGCCGCGGCTCACTAGGCTAATCCTCCACCTTGCGGTGCTGGCACATCGGGTTCTAGTCCCGGTCGGGGCGCCAGATTCTGTCCCGGTTGCCCCTCTTCCAGGCCAGCTCTCTGCTGTGGCCAGGGAGTGCAGTGGAGGATGGCCCAAGTGCTTGGGCCCGGCACCCCACGGGAGACCAGGAGAAGTACCTGGCTCCTGCCATCAGATCAGCACGGTGCGCCGGCCGCAGCATGCTGGCCGCAGCGGCCATTGGAGGGTGAACCAATGGCAAAGGAAGACCTTTCTCTCTGTCTCTCTCTCTCACTGTCCACTCTGTCAAAAAAAAAAAAAAAAAAAAAAGATACAATCTTTGTCTCCACTGCTGACTGGCAGTGTAAAAGTAGGATAAAACAGGTGTGAAGCAATGATTCAAATTTAAATGCCAAAAAGGCTAAATGGTGTGAAAATCTGAAGAAGCAAAACAAAAACAAAAACAAAGAAGAAACAAACAAAAAGAATTGGTAAAAGAAAGGGAGGCATTTGACAGATGTTTGCGTTCCAATTTGATTTTGACCAGAAAAAAGGGTGGCCAGAAAGAAACCACAGGAGGAAAGAAGGAACACCACAAGAACAATTTGTATTCAGATACTAACCATGAGTCCAGAGCCTGCAAAAAAAATGAAGAAGTTGAAGACTGGCAGGCAGGGGAACTTGGTGGCACCATACTGATGAGATGAAAATGTGGGAATAGAAACATAGGAGCAACTGGGTAGATAAGGAAAACCAATGAAAACCAGGTTTCTTGTTATTAATGCTCAACAAAGAATCATTAGATGCAGCACCCATGATGGTCAATTCTATTTAAAACTCAGATGAGGTTCCTTGGAGGAAAACATCTCATTAGATTGCCCAGAGAATGTGTTTCCATTTCAGAAAGCTTTGCATGTGTTCTTGAGACCTCTATAGACTCCTTGGACATGATTATTGGATTCCAGATTTGTTTTCAATATTAAAATGCCAGTATCTGGAAACCCAACAGGAAAGAACAATAATTAGTATTTGTTCATGCATATCACAGTTTACCTTGCTCTAGCATGGTGTTCTCTGGGAGGTTGAATTGGCGGATAATAGTTAAATAGGGAAAACGTGTTTTTCGTGTACACTCAGTGATAATACCACTGTCTTGGAAAGCGGTTGCATCAATACATGATACCTTTATTATGTAGGACATGAGGAAAATGTCCAAAGTATTCATCTGTGTACACCTATTTGACACTTATCAAGCCACCCTTTTACAACAGAAGGAATGGAAAATCTATTCAATCAGCCAGACCTGCCACTGTTTTCACCAAACTGACTGCTCATTCTGGCTCTTTATAAACATACTATTCTACAAAAGGAATCAGCCATTAGATCTCACAAAATAATATGTTGATTTAAAACTAAACAACACCATTATAACTCAGTTGAGACTCTCCTCCACAATTAATTCCCTTCCTTTTCAGATAGAGTCGTTATTGCTTCCCTAGATATTCTGCACTGGGCTAGAGGTAATTTAATAAACTGAATCTTTTATCACTAATATTTTAAGATCAAATAATATTAAAGACATCTTGAAATCATCTAAGATAAAACTGGTTTCTCTTAGCTATGTACTTTCATATATTTCACTTATCAAAAGCTCTTAGCCGGCGCCGTGGCTCAATAGGCTAATCCTCCACCTTGCGGCGCCGGCACACCGGGTTCTAGTCCCGGTTGGGGCGCCGGATTCTGTCCCGGTTGCCCCTCTTCCAGGCCAGCTCTCTGCTATGGCCAGGGAGTGCAGTGGAGGATGGCCCAGGTGCTTGGGCCCTGCACCCCATGGGAGACCAGGAAAAGCACCTGGCTCCTGGCTCCTGCCAGGATCAGCGCGGTGCGCCGGCTGCAGCGGCGGCCATTGGAGGGTGAACCAACGGCAAAAGGAAGACCTTTCTCTCTCTGTCTCTCTCTCTCACTGTCCACTCTGCCTGTCAAAAAAAAAAAAAAAAAAAAAAAAAAAAAAAAAAAAAAAAGCTCCTGAACACTGAATATTACAGGTTACCTAGGAAACTCACAGTGACTACACTTAAAAACAACACAAAGCTCTCTAACTGAAGCATAATGCCATTTTTAAAAAATCTATTTTAGTGGTGGTAAAAGAAACGGTTAACGAGTAAAGATCAGCACATAGCTAAGTTTGTCTGGGTTTTTCTTCATCATATTATTCTTCCCTTTCCTTCTATTTCTGCCACTGAGCTGCTCTTAAAAGAACTAAAGAGTCTAACAATGGTTCAAGAGCATTGATTTCCTTTTTTTATTTATTTATTTGACAGATAGAGTTAGTGAGAAAGAGAGAAAGGTCTTCCTTCTGTTGGTTCACCCCCCAAATGGCCGCTACGGCCAGAGATGCGCTGATCCGAAGCCAGGAGCCAAGTGCTTCCTCCTGGTCTCCCATGCAAGTGCAGGGGCCCAAGCACTTGGGCCATCCTCCACTGCCTTCCCCGGCCACAGCTGTACTGGAAGAAGAGTAACCAGGGCTGGTGCTGTGCCTCAATAGGCTAATCCTCCGCCTGTGGCGCCGGCACAACGGGTTCTAGTCCCAGTCGGGGCACCGGATTCTGTCCCGGTTGCCCCTCTTCCAGGCCAGCTCTCTGCTGTGGCCTGGGAGTGCAGTGGAGGATGGCTCAAGTTCTTGGGCCCTGCACCTGCATGGGAGACCAGGATAAGTACCTGGCTCCTGCCATCGGATCAGCGCGGTGCACCGGCTGCAGTGGCCATTGGAGGGTGAACCAACGGTAAAGGAAGACCTTTTTCTCTGTCTTTCTCTCTCTCACTGTCCACTCTGCCTGTCAAAAAAAAAAAAAAAAAAAAAAGAAAAAGAAGAAGAGCAACCAGGACTAGAACCCGGTGCCCATATGGGATGCCGGCGTCACAGGTGGAGCACTAACCAAGTGAGCCACAGCGCCGGCCCCAAGAGCATTGATTTCTATTGACAGCTCTATCTAGTTCATAGAATTTGACTCAGTGGCATCCTCAGAGGATGCTAGAATTACTTTCTAGGCCTTTTTAGCATTAACTAATAGGGTATAGGATGAACATATGTCCAGTTTGCCTATAATGGTGGCACATTTTGCCCAAAAATTATACAGGTTCAGATGATAACTTATACAATTGCCTTAATTGTATATTATATGAAAAATACATTGGAGAATACAAAATTGCACTAGAATCATTGTTTTCTTGAGACACTAAAAATGTATACTCTAATTAACATAAATTTGGCATGCTAATTAATTCTTTACTATATTACTTAAAATTTAATGATATTTTACACCATTCACTATTACCTAAGTGACAAAAATAATTTTTTTGTCAAATAGTCCTGTCTAGTGTAATGAATTACAACAAGAAAGAACTTCCCCAGAGCCCATACAATGAAGAAAGATAACATGTATAAGAAATGATGTTACAATTCCACAAGCAAGCACACGGCAGCTTGGATAGCAACAGAATCAAGGTCACCTTGGCTACTGCCCAATCCTAAGACTACTACTGAAAGACTGCCTCAGGGTTGGGATTTTATAAAATACTCTGAGAGCTGTTGCAGTGTTTCCTGAAATCCAATTACCAAGTCCATTATTACTACCAGGCAAACTGATATCCTATTTCTATATTTGCAAGGTGCAATGCCCTCACAGCTCAGCAAAAAAGGAGCTTGAGTACTAATTCTGGGTGGTAATGGTGGTGATGATGATGATAATAATGTATAATTCCATTTCTTTTAAATCTACATTTCAACTCTAGACAGTCAAAAACAAATGTGAATGTTTCCTTACACAGAAGTGAAAGAAGATATTTTTTCTTTCCTTTTTTTCTTACCAGTGCTGTTTCATACTATATATAAAAATTCTCCCAATACATCCTGCTTAAAAAAAATTATAGGGCTCAAATCTCAATCTCAATTCTGCCACTACTTAATTTGGTGTGTACTTAACCACCCAAAGCTTAAATCTTCTCATTTTTATTATAAGAACTATAATAATAATGCCTCAAAACATTTGTTACAATGAACTGTTAAACATGATATCGGTCCAACTTGAAACTGAGTGTTTGTTTTCAACCATATATAATCTTCAGAATAGTCAGGGTTAGAGTTGTCAGTGGGATTCTTGCAGAGATACCTTCTCAGTACTAGTAAGTTAGAGCAGTAGCTTTAGAACTCTAAAATATAATCGGTTGAATTGCTTGTTAATATGCAAAATTTTGATTCCATATCAAAATTCTGTTTTAAAATGTATGTGAGAGAGAATCTGTGAAATTGGATTTCTTACTAGTATCTGCTCTGCCCACCCAATACCACAGAATACACTTGCACAAATATAAGTCAGATAAGCTGCAGACTTACCACAAACTTAAGGCTGAAATTTCACATGAGAAAAGCACGGAGAACCACTCAACATCTCCCTTTGGATATTCTGCAATCAAGTCTGTGTGTCCCAAACTGAATTAACTTAAACCTTACAACTTGTTGCATGTATCAAGTTATAACATGGTACCCGGTCAATATGTCTAATTCTTATGTATCAGTTAAAAAATAAAAAAGGGCAAGCACTGTAGTGATGCCAGCTAAGCTGCAATCCATAATGCTGACTTCCCATCCAGCTTCCTGTGCCTAGCAAAGCAGTAAAGGATGCCCCAATTACTTGGGGTCCTATTACCCATGTCGGAGAGCCAGATGGAGCTCTGGTTCCTAGCTTCTGCCAAGAGCAGCCCCAGCTACTGCAGCCATTTGGACAGTGAACCCACAGATAAATAAATAAATAAGTAAATCTTTAAAATAAAATGAAAACTGTTATCGCTTGTGGAACTTTTTCCACCTCAAAACCAGAAAGTGCTCATCTTCCTTACCAGCCACAAAACTCCACATTCTCAATACCTTGAATCTTTCTTTTTTCATTCAACTCTCATTCCCTATTTCACCATCCCTTACCTGTCTTGTATAATCAGCGCATCTTTGCTTTTTCTGTCTTTAGGCTCTCTTTCATGCCAAGTCAATCCTAATTTTGCTATCAAATATACATTCCTGTAACACAATTAGGATCTTATAAATCCAGGTTAGTCTCCAATGGGGATGTGAAAAAACTAGGACCAACCTGTACTGCTGGTGGGTAGGTAAAATGGGGCAGCCACTTTGCAAAACAGACTGTCAGTTCCTAAAGTTCATAATGGAGTTAGCACATGAGTAGCAACTCCACTTATAGGCATGTACCTGTAACATTTATAACATATGTCCATGTAAAAACTTGTACACAAATGTTCAAGGAAGCATTATTCATAATATCAGAAAAGTGGAAACAACTGTAAAATTAAATTACTTATTAATAGATAAATAAGTGCAGTATGTCCATGAAATGGAATATTTATTCAGACATAGAACGAACAAAATACGCAACACAGACTGAAACCTGACCACATTACATTAAGTAAAAGAAGCCAGACACAAAAGGTCACCTATTGGATAATTCTATTTACACTAAATTTTCTGAATAGACAAATCCTTACAGACATACAGAAAGTTCATGTTTGCCAGGACTGAAGGGAGAACAGAATGGGGAGTGCCAAGTGATGGATACGGGGTTCCTCTGAGGGGTGGTGAAAATGTTATGGAATCAAATCATTGTGATGTATATACAACCTCATAAATATATCAAAACCTACTGAGTGGTACACTTAAAGAATTTATTTTTATTTTAAAGTCTCTAATATCTCTTCACAGTCCACAACAAAAACTCTTAAAGTTCTTGATCTAGCATGTGAAGCTCATTCTTCTATAGCCCTTTTTCATGTGCCCGACACGTAGCCTAAGTGAACTTTGCTCTTTCCAGGTCCCAGTGTAAAGCGTGTTTCACATAGCTTTGCTTCATGAGTGATGACCATAACACACTACATGATATCAGTGCTTGATAGCTGAATGCTATGTAAAAAAAAGACCGAACTATTTTCAAAAATAAATTATGCCTTACATTTTACATGTAGCAATATCCACTTGAAATATGAACATGCTGAAATCCTAAAGAGAAGGGAAGATTATACCCTTTACAAAAACAACATAAATGCCATTATTACATTCATAAATATATAAGGAAACATATGCATATAGCACACACAAACTCATATAAATACATTCCCACACACTGCTAATGGTCTGAATCTTTGTATTCGTCTAAAAAACCCTTGTTTAAACCCTAATAACCCTGGTGTTAGGAGAGGGAGGTGATTCAAGGTTCAAAAGATCTCTTGAAAAACATTTTGATAATAGTTAGTAACAATATATTACCAGAAAAATGTTAAGAGGATAGTTTTCTTTTTTTAAGAGTAATACATTTTTATTTATTTATTTGATAGGTAGAGTTACAGACAGAGAGATAAAGGTCTTCTTTCCCTTGGTTCACTCCCTAATGGCCGCTGCAGCCGGCTCTGTGCCGATCTGAAGCCAGGAGCCAGGTGCTTCTTCCTGATGTCCCATGAGGGTGCAGAGGCCCAAGCACTTGGGCCATCCTCCACTGCTCTCCCAGGCCACAGCAAGAGCTGGACTGGAAGAGGAGCAGCCGGTACTAGAACCTGGTGCCCATATAGAATGCTGGTGCCGCAGGCGGAGGATTAACCAAGTGAGCCATGGTGCCAGCCCCAAGAGGATAGTTTTCAAGCGTTCTCACCATGCAAAGTAATGCACATGTCAATCAACTAAATTCAGTCATTCTATAATGTATATGTTTTTCAAAACATTACATTGTATACAACTTTTAAAAATATAGCGGCTGAACCTCTATAATCCAAAAGTTGTACTTTTGAAATTTATATTTCTTAAATAAAATTTTCTATTTAAAAAAATAAATGTTGAAAAGAATAGACATAAAAAAAATACATATATAGGGACCAGGGACCGGCACTGTGGCATAGAGGGTAAAGCCACCACCTGCAGTGCCGGCATCCCATATGGGCACCTGTTCAAGATCCTGCTGCTCCAGTTGCAATCCAGCTCTCTGCTATGGCCTTGGAAAGCAGTAGAAGATGGTCCAAGTCACTGGGTCCCTGTACCTGTGTGGGAGACCCGAAAGAAGCTCCTGGCTCCTGGCTTTGGATTGGCACAGCTTCAGCCATTGCGGCCAATTGGGGAGTAAACCAGCAGATGGAAGACCTTTCTCTCTCTCTGCCTCTCCTTCTCTCTGTGTGTGTAACTCTTACTTTCAAATAAATAAATAAATCTTTAAAAATAATTTTAAAATAAATAGATAAATAAATGTGGGGATAACATGGGAAGTGGAGATGTTGGTCATAGGGTACAAAGTATCAGAAAGGAGGAAATAGTTTCAATGATATCCATTGTATCAAATGATGAATACAGCTAGCAATGTACATTTCAAAGCTGCTAAGGGCAGATTTTATTCTGATTACAAAAAATAAGTATGTGAAGATACATTATTTACCACAATTTAATCATCCATTATATATGCATATATATAAGGTATACATCTACATGTATCAAAGCATAACAGTGTGGCCCATAATTATATTAAATTTTTATATCTCAAGTAAAAGTAAAATTTAAAAAAGTGATTACAAATATCATCAGGTATGCATCGCCCTTCACAAGGGTTAACAATGCATTATCTCTGGGACTTCAAATATTTTGCTCAGCATATTACACTCATTGGTGTCCTGAAACATAGAAATTGAAATAGGCTGAATGTAACTAACTGTATTTCATCTACTCAGCAAGGTTTCCAAGTCAACCTGTCAAGACTCATCACCTTTTCACAGCTTACACAGACAAGATACTTAAAAATAATGGAAATTGTGTCACAACTACCATGCCCTCAGGTACTTTTCCTCCAGGATAAGAAAGGATACATTCTTGTAGTATTATGATAAAAACAGAATCATCACCATTTGGGAAAGAAGCTATACTAAGAATTAATCCATAATCCATGTTTTCTTCGGGTGAGTTTAACCATAAGGATGGTTATAAAAGAATATAATGTGTTTCACTGATTTACATTCTTACACTGGTTGCAGGATTTTCTTTATTTGACAGGCAGAGAGATGGAGAAACAAAAAGCGAGAAGTTTTCCATCTGCTGGTTCACTCCCCAGTTGGCCACAACGGCCACAGCTGCGCTGATCCGAAGCCAGGAGCCAGGAGCTTCCTCCAGGTCTCCCAGGTGGGTGCAGGGATCCAAAGACTTGGACCATCTTCCAGTGCTTTCCTAGGCCATAGCAGAGAGCTGGATTGGAAGTGGAGCAGCAGGGACTAGAGCCGGTGCCTACATGGGATGCTGGCACTGCACGCAGTGACCCTACCCACTATGCCACAGTGCCGTCCCTGGGTAAGGATATCTTATACAAATCCTAAGTAGTCAAAGCATTTGGCACACTGCTGATCTGCAAGAACTTATGGATCTAAATGAATGGAATTACACAAAACTGAGCCCTTGGAGGGTTAAACTCACAAAGCTAATAGTTGGAAGAATTTATACGTGTACCCCAAAATTTCTTTCAAGTTTACTGGGCCATATTGGTATAGCATTTATTTATATAATAGTATAAGGGGTGATAAAAAAAGAAAAGAAAATTAATTTTCTTATCTCAGTTTTGAGTAGCGAACCTATCACATTGGCTTTTAAAAATCAATTGCCTTTATTGGCACAAGTAGATATTGAGCTAACATTTGCACACAGATATTTTGGCCCAAATTTTTTCCACCACCTCAAAATTACAGATCAGATAAAACTGAATGTCCTGAGAATATTAGATTTTGATTTCTTGGAAATGCTAAAACTGTTTTAGAGTTGAGTTACCAGGCTATAGGTTAAGTAAGCATCACTTACTACCAAATAATACAACACAACATTTTGAAAATTAACTATAGATTCTGACAACTAAAAAAAAAAAATTTAAATAGCATACAATTTGGCAAATATAAATTTCCATGAAAAACACAAAGATATCTATTATACAGAATTTAATTAGCCACAGAATATAAATTAACAAATGTACACTATTTTTACACAGCTTTAGAACATAATAAAAATAAGTTCAAGGAGTCAAAAACAAATCTCTTGTATCATACCTACTAGTCAGAAGTCCATATATCTAAAAACTTGCAAAAATCACCTAGATTTAATTTTCTTATCTGTAAACTAAATAAATCTACCTTTATATGTCATATATAATTGTAAAAATGAGATACATATGGCAAGAATGTGGGAAAAATACTGTGGACTTTCACATACTGTGTACTTATCATCTAGTAGCAGCATAAACATCCCTAGGGAACTGAACTGAAGCATTCTAGACCTGCTTTCAGACTTACTGAATCAAAATGTAGATTTCAATAATACTGCTAAGCAATAATTGTGCACATGTACATTGGAAGTGAGTGATCTAACATAAGCACCAATCTTATCCAGTTATTGGAATATGTAGCTATCCCATTTATATAATATGAAATTTCTGGGAATCTGTGGCCATTTATTTACATAGATATATATTTATTGTTACAATTTCTATTCTAATTAATTCTAATTAAGGATTTCCCTATACAAGTATTTTGTTACACTCATTTACTTGATTTGTATTTTTTGCTTTGCTGTAGGATATTTTAGACTGCACATTACCAGATGGTAGAGAGTGCCTTCAGATAGCTAATCCATTGTCGAAACAAATGGGTAAAATCAACCTTGAAAAATGGAGATGATAAAATAATCTGGCAAGAATTACGGAAAAAATGCCTTTTATAGATCATTAATAGACACAATCATCACAGTAATTTCAACTTATCAGAAGATGAATATACTAGAATAGAAAAAAATCAATATTGTTATTTAATATTCTTTAGCACTCAGAGTTAAGACTGATGAGCTCTTCTGTCAAACTAACCTGGAATTTAGGTGGAAAAAAATCATTCTTCATTTTTTCTCTATTTTTTATTGCCATAAAGGTAAATGACTGAAAGTATAATTTTCATAGGACAAGAGGGAGACTTGAAATGCAAAGGATGGCAAATGAAATCTATTCACTATATCAGCTAAGATGATCCCTCAAGTTTTGGAAATAGAGTTGAAAATATAGAGAGCAAATATGATCTCAAGACAAGAATGAAGGCGTAAAAAAAACTAAGCACTTTAAGCTAAGGATGACCTACTTGAGAAAATCACTTACCTCTCTAATCTTTAAGAACTTGATTTAAAAAGTTTAGATTTGTAGTCCCTAGACATTGCTAAATCTATTTAAATGCGAAAAAACTAAACATTCACCTGCAATAACTTCCTTGATTAATTTTATCTGTGACAAGAAAACCTGCATCATTCTCTGAGCCAGGCAATTATCTCTGACAGAATTCTGAATTCTCCTCTTTATTTTAAAATCTGTTGATCCATTATTGATGCAGCTTTCCGTCATGATGAACAAACTTTAAAATGCATGGAAAATCTGAAAATGGCTATGTGGACAGATGATAGGCCTCCCTTTTAGTAAGCTAACATTTAGAAATCAAAAATCACAGAGCATAATAACAGTGAGAGAAGGTAAATACATGGGTTACAACTTGCTCAGTGGAATTCCCAATAAACAATTCAAATTTATATTTTATGTATCTAAAACAGGGTTATTAGAGTGAGAAGAGATGGATGTAAAACTAGAAAACCACCATACAACAGGAGTATAATTCAGCTCACACAATATGAATTACTGAGCAGCAGGAACCAGAGACCACACTCAGACCTACCTACCTAGTATTTACACTCTGATGCACTTCTGGATTTATTTCATGTTTAATACCTCAGACATAATTAATTCTCAACAAATATTCCTTAAAATGTATGCAGACAAATGTCCCATAATCTCGCCAGAAATCACCATAAATTCAAACACACTTAATCTGTTTTCTTCTGACTCCCAATGAAAAGGTCATATCTTTGAAGGTCAGATCTTCAGATGTGTGGTTGCTCTTTCTTACTACAATGAAGACAACAGATGGAGAATGAGTTCTTCTACTCATCTATTAGCCCTAGGTTTTTTAAGCTAATGATGTGTATCACCTGGACTGAGTAGTTTACTTACTCCAGGCCTCAATTTGGTAGCTTGTAGAAAAATATGGCTGGACTAGAAAAGCAAAGTTCCATTAAACAGAAAGATTTCAATTATCTCATTTCATGTATTTGATAGCCCCACCACTAGTCAGTCAGATCTGTCAATAGAAGTTCAGGAAATATAGTGAGTAACTTCTAGAAGGAAGAAAAGCTACTAATTACGGCTGTGTTATGTTGCAGATATGTTTTTTCCATCATCCTGTGGCAGCTTCAGTATTCTATACAGGTCTAAGTCAGTGAATCACTTGGTTCATTCCAGATCCAACCCTCCTTGTCCATGGTCATATTTGGACAGTACTGTGATAATCAGTGATGAATCTGGATATTGTACATCAAGCTATATTAATCTACTTCCCTGAAATTGGATGAGAAATAGATTCTCTACAAATAATACTCACTTTGGAGTATAGCCCAGCATCCTGGAAAGAGATGGTTTCAGAATCATATACATCAAAGCTGCAGTCCCATACAGTGAGCATGCTTAGAGTACAATGTTTCCTAGATATCATACCATAGCACATCCACAGACACCATCTAGACATGGGTGTGACCAAAGACATCAACTGATCTCAACAAAATCCTTGGGATGAACGATGTGCTAGCTATTTTCTATTCTCTATTGGCTTGCATACAAATGATAATACTCATACACTATAACATGATTCAGGATTAATGATAAAAATGCATATAGATTCACATTCTTCAGAGTTACTACTCCAGAACTCCTGATTTCAACAGACTTGTTTTTCCATCAACGGAAGTAAGGGCAAATGTGTGATCTCCCATACTGATTCTAATAAAGAGAGTGATGATAGGGAAAGATGCTGCAACTTACTTTACTCTTAACACTAATTTGAGACGAATCATTCATTTTACAAAACATATTCTAGCAACAGTTCTCCAGGTTATGATAGTATGTTAATTCTGCTGATGGTGTACTTCAAGTCACAAGTAAGTATAGTGTTAGAAGGCTCCAGTGAGTATCCGGGACTTAGAGGAAGAAGGTAAAGCAAGAAGAGACAGAGTTTATTATTAGGCAGCAAGTGTACAGGATTGGAGTGCTCTGAAATAAAGTTATTTAATGGAAATTCAAATTCTTCCTTTGCTGGTAGAGAAAAACACAAAAAGGTACTTGTCATCAATTTTTCATAGACCTTGTAAAAGTCCCTATCCTTATGGAACTCCATTAGTGTGCTGAAGGCTCAGAGGAAACAGGGACAGGTGCATTCATGCTTGATTTTTCCATATGTTTGCCACTCAATGGAAACAAAATGAATGATGAATTGTATACAAGATTATCACATATTAAAGAGCTTTCTGGATTTTTCCAGCACATTACAGAAGATAAACATCATTTAAAAAGATAAAAAAGACACAAATATTAGATTAAAGCTACAATGATTTATGTTATTCGTCTTGGTACCCAATATCTTTTTTGGGAATATTGACTTGTCATTGAATATAAGATGATTTTCCAATGACAAAAATCACTTCTTACTCTGGAAATCAATTTAAACATATTTCCTTGCTACATATAAGGATGATTATATACAATAATAAATACTTAGTTCTTAATAAATTCAAAATATGTAAAAAGGGATAAAAAGACATGTAGATGTACTTATTGACCTCAAGCTTCTCAGAATCTGGTAAAATACAAGACCTAATGCACAGTGATTATATTACACAATTTCTGTTTCCAGCCCCTTGAATTCTGTTCCTTCCCAGACTCCCATGTCCTAATCCTTCAAGACTGCACTTAAATCCTATGAAAAACTCAATCTGATATATTCTTTAGGAAACACATTCTCCCTCCAATTTCTCAGAGCTTCTTATCTCTACTTTTCATATTATTTATAATTTCTCATTCTATAATATTATCCTTATGCTGTTGGTCAAAAAAGTACTTTTAAAAATATACACTTTTAAAGCTACTAACTTCACTGATAAATAAATGATCCTTTTCAGTTGTCAGGAAATAAGAACAAGTCAATTACAAGGAGGGAAAAATAAAGCTGACCTTAGATATCTCCGCAGCAACATTCAATTCTTGAAGGCAAGGAAGCAACACCTACAAAATCTTCATGGAAAGAAAAGAATAACTCAAGTCTGTAATATCCAGCCACAGTGTTCAAACACAAACAAAAAAAAACCTAATTTTTAACTTACAAGATTTCAGAAAGCATTTTTCTCCTGACTACATCCTGGGGAAGAATTTCACTCAGCAAAAAATAAAATAAAATGAAATAAAAATTTAAAAGACTGACAAACTATTAGTACTGAAATGTGAATCCAGTTGTCTGTGGAAAACCACTGAAACATGTAAAGATGAAAGTGACAGAATAAAATGTTAATACTTGGCCGGCGCCGTGGCTCACTTGACTAATCTTCCGCCTACGGCGCTGGCACCCCGGGTTCTAGTCCCAGCTGGGGCACTGGATTCTGCCCTGGTTGCCCCTCTTCCAGTCCAGCTCTCTGCTGTAGCCAGGGAGTGCAGTGGAGGATGGCCCAAGTGCTTGGGCCCTGCACCTGCATGGGAAACCAGCAGGAAACACCTGGCTCCTGGCTTCGGATAGGCACGGTGCGCCGGCCATAACTGCCATCTGGGGAGTGGACCAACAGAAGGAAGACCTCTCTCTCACCATCTATAATTCTCTCTCTGTCTCTCTCTCTCACTGTCTAACTCTGCCTGGCAAAAAAAAAAAAAAAAAATGTTAATACTAAATATTCTGATTATAGGTGGGAAAGCAAATAAGTGGTTATTTTCTCACTTCTACTACCAAGGGCTCAAAAGATATTTTCATTACTTCAATGTAAATAATGGAGATAAATTTAATATTTTATTACCTCAAATTGAAACATGAAAAATATGATGTAGCTAACCATAATCGGGAAGTAAGAGGAAGAGGAGGTATAAAAATGAGGAAATGTACTAATCGCATCATCAGTTTTAGTGCATACCAGCTTCCTGCTAGTGCAGACCCTGGGAGATGGTGATAATGATTCAAATAGCCAACTTCCTGCCAGTGAGAGACCCAGATCAAGTTTTCAGCTGTTGGCTTCATGCATTTGAAGAAAGAATGAGTAGTTGAGTGTTCTCTCTCTTTCTCTCTGTCTCTCTCTATAAATCTCCATATCTCTACAAATATCCCTAGTCATATATAGGGAAAGACACAAGACAAATAAATAAATGAAAAAGAAATAAAGGATTGAGAATATTTAGTCTATAAAAGTTACACTAGAACAAAACACCAACTTCCTAATGGTAAGAATTAATCTTTCTCTCTCTCTGTCTCTCTCTTACACACACACCCACACCCATACCCACACCCACATAGAAATACAACACAAATTCCAAAGTAAGCAAGAACAGAATACAAAAATCTGTAAAGATTGAACAGGATAATATGAAATATTATAGAATTAAGAATAAATATAGCCACTGTACTGATGGCTCCACATGGAAAAGGGATGTCTGTTGGTTCACTGCTGTGACCCTAGCACTTGGAACAGTGCCTGGTTCATGCCTGGCAAGCACAAATGTCCTTCAGAAATAAAAAACACAAGGGTTAAATTCACAAATCAAAGATAAGGACTTTCAAGTTGCACCAAATAAAAGGACAACTCTGTATTTAAAATGTCTTCAGTCAATAAGAGCAATGTCAAAATTACAGGATACCTAGAAACCAATAATGAGACAACACTGCATCTGAATCTATGGGTTATAAAACAGGCAGCTTAAAGAAATAAATCACTGCATCAAATATTTATATAAGGTAAGCAGTAAGAAGGAAAATAAACTAATTAAACATTCAAGTTCAGAAATTAATTAAAAAATAAAGCCCAAGGAAAGCAAAAAGAATACTGAAATAATTAAAACAGAAGTTAGGTATAGGTATTAGGCACAGCAGATAAGATGCTGCTTGGAAGGCCAATATTCCATATTGGAGACCTTGGTTCCTGCCCCAGCTCTGCTTCCAGTTCCAGTTTCCTGCTATTGCATTCCCTAGGAAGCAAGCAGGGGATGTTCAAGTATTTGGGTCCCTGCCACACAGAAGGAGACTCAGACTGAGGTTCAAACTCTGGATTCAACTTTGCCCAGGCTCAGCTGTTGGGGGTGGGGGGGAGGGCATTTGAGAGTGAACCAGCAGACAGATCTCTGTCCTGTCTCTCTCACATTTTATTTTAAATAAAATAAATAATCTAAAGTTTTTAAACAGCAGAAATTAAGAAACTAAACAAAGAGGTTAATAAATAAATCAATAAATAAATTCAAAAGCAGGCTAAATTTTTAGCTTTATGGTTGTCTCAACTTTGGCATTCAGGAAAGAAATTTTTGTTTTGGATGCCATTTTGTGTATTATGGGATACTGAGCAGCATCCACAGCTTCCATCTACCGGATGTTAGTAGCTCCCTGCCTTTTTAGTTGCAACAACCCAAAATATCTACAGATATTGGCAGTTATTCCGATGAGGGATTTTTATCATTCCAGTTGAGAATGCTAAACTAGCCCAATCACAATTGATGAGAAGAATATAAACACCCAATACAAGAACCAATAACGAAGTAATGATCAACAGAAAAAAGAAAAATAATCAATACCATTTTAACAAACTCTAAATAAATATGAAGCCAGGATAAAGTTGCTAATGTTATAGTAAAATAGAATTGACAAAAATAGAAAGTCTAACATGAATTACCAAACAAGAAATGGAAAGTGATCAAAATCCTGTCATAGCAATAAAAAAAGAAAGAAGAAAATCAGCTCATTACTTAAACATTTACCCACTCTTCTAGATATGCTTGTCCCTGAAATTTAATGAGCAAAAATAATCTTACAAAAAAGCATTATATGGGGCTGGAGCTGTGGCGTAGCATGTAAAGCCGCCACCTGCAGTGCCGGCATCCCATATATGCACTAGTTCAAGTCCCAGATGCTCCACTTGCAAACCAGCTCTCTGCTGTGGCCTGGGAAAGCAGTGGAAGATGGCTCAAGCCCTTGAGCCCCTGCACCCACATGGGAGACCTAGAAGAAGTTCCTGGCTCTGAGCTTTAGATTGGCGCACCTCCTGCCATTGTGGCCAATTGAGGAGTAAACCATTGGATGGAAGACCTCTCTCTCTCTCTCTCTATCTGCCTCTCCTTCTCTTTCTGTATAACTCTTTCAAATAACTAAATAAATCTTTCTTTAAAAAAAGGATTATGGAAGCAAAATTATTATTATTTACAGATGCAGGTTTTCTGATGGTAGAATTATCCATGTGGGAAACAAATTTCACTAATTATTGAAAATAGTGAGAAAATGCAGTAAATTGACTCAGTCTGAAATTGATACATAAATCCTCTTTTATGTATACAAATAATCTCCTGTAGAAGAGATCATAGAAAAAAGCACAATTCATATTAGAATAACACTGATAATAAATTTTCAGAATCTATATTAAGAAAACATGAAAAAACATTTCTGAGAAATACAGAATACTATTTGCTTAACCAGGCAAATTCAACTGCTTAAAGGGGTTACCAAGCCCTTCGTAAATGTACTAGTAAAGTACCAACAGTAAATTTGTGAGATTAGAAAACCTGATTGTAAAATTCATGGAGAAAAGAGAATCATAAAGAAGCCAGGATACTTATGAAAAAGAAGAATAATTTAGGGTAAGATCTAGGAGCTGGAGAGGTAGATTTACCAATATTAAAAATAATGTAAAGTTACAATAATTAATTCACTGTGGTACTAGGATATGAATAGAGCTACTATCACAATATTAGGGACAGTCTAAAAGTGCAGAAGTCTAAATAAAGACAAAATATATGCACACACATGAGCACTTAACATTAATGGGAAAAATATAGATAATTTAAGAAACGGAGTTGAAACATTTGGGTAGTTTTTTGAAAAATAAATTACCTCAGGATAACTCCAAATATATAAGACTTAAATAAAAATTTACTATAGGTATTAAAACTTATTTATTCAGTTGCTTATTTGAGAGAGGGAAAGAGAAAGCATGTATTCAAGTCCACTGTCCCTATTTCTTAAATACTCACAATGGCTAGACTCTGCCATGCTGAATTCAATCCGGGTCTCCCATATGCATGGCAGTAACCCAACTGCAGGAACCATCACCTCTGTCTCCCATGGTCTACATAAGCAGGATACTGGAGTCAGAAGCCACAGTTTGGTATCAAACCCAGACATTGCTATGTGTGATTTGGACATCTTAATTGGTGTCTGAACTACTAGGCTACATACTCACCCTACTTCATGCATTTCTAGTGAATGTAATGATTTTGGAGTAAGGAAGGTCTTTCTTGGTATTATTTTCTTTTGAATCTCAGAAGCTATAAAATGTAAATGAAATGCTAACATCCTCATATTGCTGAGTACATGGTATTTATAAAAATGCAAACACTTCTGCACTACAAAAAGCACCCTAAACTAAGTCAAAAATTAAAAAAAATGGCAGGCATTTTTGAAGGGCTAATTCTCCTAATATGTAAAAATTCTTTGAAATGAATAAATAAAAGGCCAAGATTTGTATGCAAATAAAGGCAAAGACAAGAAACAATCAAGGGAAAAAAGCATTAAAGTAAAGAAAAAAGCATTAAAGTAAGGAAAAAGCATTAAAGTAAAAGATAAAGTAAAATTTTATTTATTGCATTATAACATGCTAAAAGTCATAAATCATAAGTGAGACAGAAAGTAAAACTGCATGGGGTGGGTGTTTGGCTCACAGGTTAATGATGCAGGCAGGCAGGTAGCTAGCACGGGGCCAATGCAATTGCCAGCTCCTCTCTGCAGTCTTGCTTGTGTTGTAGCCCCATTATACAGCCAAACCTTGCACCAGCTAAAAATGACTAATATGGCTGCTGACTGTGTCCACATAATGACCTTTAGCTGATTATATGGTCATTATAATAAAATTGCTATAGCTGTCACACCTACCCTCATCATGCACCTTACCCCATGACAAGTCCAAGATTTCTGAAAAAGGGCAAGAAGACGGGTGGTACACAGACTCCACACCAAACACCAGCCTTTTTGAATATTCAATTAAGCCCTGCTCCAAACCCACCTCTTATGCCTCCAGTTCACAGACAGGGATGGATTCAAAGCTCATGGAGTGCAGCTCGCTCTCTTGAGTATGTGATCCTTTCTTCCTGAGTGTGTAAATAAATCTTGCTTCTCTGCTGACCCTTACTTACATCTCATCATCCAATTATTTTCTTGCATTGGAGACAAGAACCTGGACCCAGCCACCCATGATAGCTGCTATGCCTATGACAGTTCTGGCTCTGATCCTGATTGAGCTTTCTGCTAATGCATTCCACAGCAAACAGCAGGTGACAGCTCCAGTAGTCAGGTCTCTGCTGCTGCCTATATGGGAGACTTGGATTGAGTTGCTGACTCCTGGTTTTAGTCTGGCGCAGCTCTGAAGGTTTCAGGTATTTGGGAACTGAACTAGCAGGTGACAAATCCCTTTGTGTCTCTTTGCCTTTCACCCAAATAAAAAATCAGGAAATAAAATTTTTTGAAAACTAGAAAGTAAAACTATAATGAATAACATTTCCCACCCAAAAAATTTTCAAAGTTATATAGTTCGGTGTGTTAGTGAAGGTGTGGGAAAACTGGCACTGTCATGTTTTGCTTTAGGAGGTGTAAATCTACACTGCATGTATGGAGGTTAATGTGGCAATAGCCAGCAAAATTACAAATATTCTGCTTTCCATTATACTTTTAGGAAGTTACTCTACTGATACTCACAAATATATACAAATACTTAATTTAATGATGTCATTGTTATTTATAATAGCAAAAACATTAAGGCAAGCTTTCATTTATATGGTACTAGCAAAATCATTTGTGGTAGTCTATGATCGGCGCAGGGCCGGCCATAGCGGCCATTTTGGGGGTGAACCAATGGAAGGAAGACCTTTCTTTCTGTCTCTCTCTCTCTAACTGTTTATAACTCTGTCAAATAAAAAAAAATTCATAGTGACAGAGGAATTCAACAGATAAAGAAAGCTATCAGTATAGCTCATACCAGTACACCCTATTGAACCAGAGCATTACAATTCTTGAGTTTCCTTTGGACCAAATGGTTATTTTCTGCATGTAGAGCAGACTGAGGATTCTTGTCTCCCGAACAAACTAATACTTTCCTGCTTTGAAGATTCTAATTCTGAGGTTCATATTGTAACTATGATGCTCCTTTCCGTTAAGTGTGCATCTCAGAAATACTACCTGGGCAGTAATCATGCATTTGCATGATCCCAGTTTACTATTCAGTTAGTAAATGTTTACTGGACACAAATTACAGGTCAGGTAGCATAGGAACATACAAAGAAATGCTTCAGAAATTCACATACTAATCATACAGGAAGACAGTTATGTGGTGGCATTTCATGAGATTTTTTTTTTTTTTTTTTTTTTTTTGACAGGCAGAGTGGACAGTGAGAGAGAGAGACAGAGAGAAAGGTCTTCCTTTGCCGTTGGTTCACCCTCCAATGGCCGCCGCTGCAGCCGGCGCACCGCGCTGATCCTGGCAGGAGCCAGGAGCCAGGTGCTTTTCCTGGTCTCCCATGGGGTGCAGGGCCCAAGCACCTGGGCCATCCTCCACTGCACTCCCTGGCCATAGCAGAGAGCTGGCCTGGAAGAGGGGCAACCGGGACAGAATCCGGTGCCCCAACCGGGACTAGAACCCGGTGTGCCGGCGCCGCAAGGTGGAGGATTAGCCTATTGAGCCACGGCGCCGGCTCCATTTCATGAGATTTGGTCTGCATTATAGAAGTGATAATAAATAACATGTAAAGTCACAACCAGGGGAAGGAGACAGGGACAGCACCTGGAGATTTAGGGA
The DNA here is from genome assembly GCF_051225735.1 of Oryctolagus cuniculus. Lineage (NCBI taxonomy): Eukaryota > Metazoa > Chordata > Mammalia > Lagomorpha > Leporidae > Oryctolagus > Oryctolagus cuniculus. The sequence continues at coordinate 87,068,424 of NC_142870.1, read as the reverse complement.
GGTCTTTAAACCACAGGAACTTCTACCTCTGTCAGACCTCAGGGAATTAGGAATGACTAGAGAATCCTTACCTCAAAGTGCTTGAATATTTAAAAACTGAGTAAATATAAAAGTAAAATAATGTAACTAGTACAAAGATTATAATTTTGACTCCATAGTTGGAAATTTCCATTTCATCTCCACTACATTCATTGTCTTCCAAAAAATTTGCTTGGGAAAACACTAGATTAAGTCAAGAGCTATCAAATCTAAAATATTAAGTATTTGTGGAGAAGTTACTTCTAAATATCTGGAATTCCTAGTTCCTTTAGCTAGCATCAGATGGTAAAATTCCATGTTATTAAATGATTTTGGAACATAAACATATCTCAAAGCATTCAGAAATAATAGTTCTAGTTTAAAATGGCTCTTCAAAATGCATGTTCCTATCCAAGGCACATACTATAAATTAAGAATTTCAGAATGTATATTCTTAGAAAAATAATAAAACATTGACAAGTATGAGTTTATAAAAATATTATAAGGGAAGAAGGGAAGCAAAAGAATCACTGTGGCTCTGGGTGACATACTTAAAACAGAAAGCTGGGAAAGAGATTAATATTTAAGATAATTGGAATAAAAAAGATAATTGGAATAAATAAAACTAAGTTGTACAAGTGTGAATGAAGTTAACCTCTTTGTATAGCACATATTCAGGTACTCACTACCGAGGAGAACTACTGTAAATACAAATTATACTGTGGTCAGTAATGCTTCCAAGGAAGTTCAAAAACACTTCACAAATGTAAATAGAGAGACTCTCCTGGCTGAAGATTTTAAGGAATCGTTTTTCACATATTACAGCAGACTTTATCATGAAAGGCCTAGTTCTAATTGACATCAATGTTAAAGTGATTAAGAAACAAACAAACAACAACAACAACAAAAAAAAACTAAAGCAAGTCCCAGGAAACAAAACAGAATATTGAAGATAGAAGATTGGGGGCCAGTACAGTGGCTTAGCAGGTAAAGCCACTGCTTGCAGTGCTGGCATCCCACCTGGGCACTGGTTCGAGTACCGGCTATTCCACTTCCTATTCAGCTCCTTGTTGTGGCCTGGGAAAACAGTAGAAGATGGCCCAAGTCCTTGGGTCCCTGCACCCACGTGGGAGATCTAGAAGAAACTCCTGGCTCCTGGCTTCAGATGGGCCCAGCTCCGGCCATTGCAGCCAGTTGGGGAGTGAACCAGCGGATGGAAGACCTCTCTCTCTCTCTGCCTCTCCTTCTCTCTCTGTGTAACTCTGACTTTCAAATAAATAAATAAATCTTAAAAAAAAAAAGAAGATTGGTGATATGAAAGAGTACTGACATACAGACAAGAGCTACTTACAACCCAACCCAACAGGCATGTGTTCAGCCAAATTCTAAAGACTCAACATGCAGATTTTTAATGTAAAAAAAGGCTTCAACTCAAAAGAGGTGTTTCTTCATTGTAAAGTATTATACTGGCAAGTAATTTTATCTTTCTACCTGGCTACAAAAACATTCGTTCAGAGTCGATTAGTTTAAAGGTCACTGTATTTTGCTGTTACCCATGCATGCAATCAGATACGGCTCAGTAGACCCTGCTCACCTCACAAGCATGCAGACAATATTATTTAAAGGTCAGCCAACTTTCACTCTGTCAAAACAGCATAATGAGAGGATTTCAACGATGTGGGTCTACATGATTACACAGATTTGGCTGACAGATTTCTGAAATCCACTTCTAGAGATCACTGGCAAGAGTATGACAGTTCAAGGTCAAGAATTTAATTATTTCATCATCCATCCATTACTTTGACCATATTTCCAGAGGAATGTATGGAGAACTGAAGACAGTTAATCTGGAAAGGACCTAAAGAAGGGAGTAAGGCCAAAAGTGACTAGATTTTGACTCTAAATAAGACCTCACAAATAATGAAGGACGTAAAATGAAAAATGTGCAGCTTCTGAAAGTCAAGTCCTGACACACTACTAAACTGGATGGTGGACTAGCATGGACAGATATTTTCTATTGGGATCCATAGAATATTTAACAAATTCAACTATCTGATCCTTATATACTTATATATGATCAATGCATGACAGTTCTTAGAAGGGAATAAATGGCTCAACAACATTTTTTTTTTCTGTTACATACAACTATTATAGGTGTCAATGATGGGAAATTATCAATACCTATTTCCTCAAAAACAAATTTAATCCACCTGGTAGGTATGCCATACAGGTTCAAAATGGGTTGACTTAAAACTGTCAAAAATAAAATTAATAAAACCAGCCATTAAAGAGTCTTTACATGTTTGAAGTATGCATTGAATTTGAAACACAATGGAGAACAACCTTGACAATAAAATATGTTCTTTGAAGTTATTTTCAAATATTGATGTGTGGCAAGTTATCTGAATACAAGAAGTACCACAATTCAAGTTGCAAAAATCATAACACTGAATATACTTATTGCATTCTCTGGAATATGGCTTTAAACTATTTTCTTTATTTCTTGTATGATCTCAGACTTTCTCTTTAATTAATTATCTCCTATACTAATAATTACAATTCTTCTGAAGTGATTCTTAGAGAATATTGTAGTTTTGCTTAACACAATTAAGTCTGTCTTACCTGAGGAGCCATACTTACTATAGTCACATTGTATATACCACTACATCGATGATTATTCTTTGATCATCCAAAAGTTTTTAATATTTTAGTTTTGCCAGCTGTTTTTCTACTCTTGATGAAACTTATCAAATACATAGTACCATGAAAAATAAATCAACCATTACTAAAATAGAACTGTTGCAACAATCAAATAATGAATATGTTGATGCTTTATTGTAAAAGCTATAAAAAAACAACACATTATACTACCATAACAATAATAATATCCTATAATTTCACAAAGGTGCATGATAAAACCCTCATGGCTCTTAGCAGGGTGCCCTTCACAAAGCAGATGTACATTCAATTTCAGTTGAATCAATAAAAAAACTATTAGAGAAAACACAGCTGTAAATCTAGTACTTTACTTTAAAATCTTGCCTGGAATCATACTTACATATAACATTATATGCAGCAAGTCAGTAAGTCTTTATGTTTAAAAGCTTAAGTTCAGTCAAACAGTTGCTCCCTGAATCAGATTTTGATACATTACCCTGATTCAGTCCTCCCAGAATATTTATATTCAAATGTTTTTTCTACCACTTCATGAACAAATATGGTCTTGAGTATTATCTTTAAAGATGCTGTACAGAAACTTTAGGAACACAATAATTTTTTTAACATGTAGAATCTGGGTCTTGCAGATGACTTTGAAAATTGCAGGTTTCCCTGCTATGGAACACAGATTGTTTGCTGAGTTGATGGTGTTCACCAAGAATTTGCAGAAGGGAAAGAATAAGCCCTGCCCTTTCTCTGCTGGTACTCTCCCTACTGTCAGACTGCAAAAAAAGGAGAAGTATGTGAGGTGACCTTCTCAATGCTGTCTGAACAATAGACAGTTATTGGAACTCTTATATTGTCAATTTTTACATGATACTGACCAGAGGCAGTTTGAAACTCCTTTCAAGCACTTGGTATAAAAAAGACATTGAATGGTACCATTACCAATTCTATACTATAAAAAAGATCCAACCATATGGAGGATGGAATCTCAGTAGAACAGGAAAATGTGTGTTAAACATGATGTCACCTCTCGGATACATTAAAATATGTGCTGAGTGGTGTTGAATGACATTATTACTGATGCATCTCTCTCTCTCTCTCTCTCTCTCTATATATATATATATATATATATATGCAAACACACACACAAACAACATTCTATTCTCATTAGTACTGGCAGTATGCACTCATGTGGGTAATCCAAAGCACTTCAAATTTAAATAGCATTTATATTAAATCTGGGCTTATATAAAATTTGACATATACGTTAACTTTTATGGGATGCCAAAGTTTACCTTTGTATTTCTTATTTTAATAATATTTTAAATTTGGTTCTTATGACCTGGACATGCCACATTTTTGCCTAACAAAACCATTCCAAGAAACATGGTTTTAACTATGGAATGCATTCTAACACTAAACATGAGATAGTTAAATTGACAGAGAAAGATATGAGTCATGATTTTGATAGATTAGATATAAACTACACTCAGGACAAGAAAATGGGGCACCTGTTCATACTTGGTGACCAGAGACTATTCAACATTTTATAAACTGTGAAACATATACCATAATCACCAGTGTGGTTTTAGACAAACAAATAATATTAAAGATTACAAATGTATGTTATTTTAATCTTAAAATTCTAATTATACCCTAAATACCTAATTTATGAAAATTTTCATTTACTGCTAATAAGAATTCAATGATAATTATGATATATTTAGAACATAGCTTCTTAAATAATTTAGCAAGCATAAAATAAGGGATGATAGCCTTCTTTTTCTGTAACGAATTTGATATATTATGGGGAAAACACATCTATTTTGAAAGCTTTTTAGTCACAGTGGACAATAAAGAAGGACCCTAGTTGGATTCTTTTTAATTTAAAATCAATCCATATTAGCAAAAAGATGATTGGTCTTTCCCAAGAGAAAGTAGAGGTATTTTAAATGCAGAAATCAGGTGGATCATATTTCAGTATTGGTGTCTAGATACTGGTATTCAGAAAGAGTGAAAATAGGATTTGTCATTTCTTCTGGAGCAAAACATGTCATTGCATGTGAGAATGGGCTTTGGATAAAGAAAACTGAAAGGCCTAAATTGATTTTGAGTCAATAATGGAAAGCTACCAACACACAACTCTATATTTCTTATCCCTTTCTCAGGAAGCCTTTTTATTGTCTCACAGTTCACTTTTTGCTGCTCGTCAAGTTTTTCTAGGTTCTACTCATATAACTTTCTATGAGAAAAGACTACTTAACTTTTTTTATTATTTATGTACTTATTTAGAAGTTTATTAATACATTAGATTCTCAGGATCACAGCAAAAGCATGATAATTACTATAATACAATTCTCATCAGTTCTCATGTTAACGTGATATTAATACAAAAGAACAGATTCCACGTAGTTCATAGATTTAATTTATTTAATTTACCATTTTGCTCTCTTTCTCACAGCCATGAGCTTCCATAAAAATTTTGTCATTGATGAGAAACCATCTGTTGACAGGATATTTTTTCAGGAATTTATAACTGGTTTAAAACTTATAATGCTGTCTTAGTTCTTTTATTAGTTAATTTAGTTAATTAAATTTGAAAAACTAAAAATGAATATGTTTCTCTCTTACATCCTGATAGTTTTGAAGTATGTTTACATTGTGGAATGGCCAAATGTAGATAATTAATATATGCATTACCTCACACACCTTTATTTTTATGTTAAGAATGATTAAAATACACTCATAGCAATTTTCAAAAATACAACACATTATTAACTATAGTAAACATGTTGTAAATAGACATCTTGAACTTATTCCTACCTGGAATTTTGTGGGTTTTTGAAAATTATTGGCTGGCACTGCGGCTCACTAGGCTAATCCTCCGCCTTGTGGCACCAGCACACCGGGTTCTAGTCCTGGTCGGGGCACCGGATTCTGTCCCAGTTGCCCCTCTTCCAGGCCAGCTCTCTGCTGTGGCCTGGGAGTGCAGTGGAGGATGGCCCAAGTACTTTGGGCCCTGCACCCCATGGGAGACCAGGATAAGTACCTGGCTCCTGCCATTGGATCAGCGCGGTGTGCCGGCCGCAGCGTGCCAGCTGTGGCGGCCATTGGAGGGTGAACCAACAGCAAAGGAAGACCTTTCTCTCTGTCTCTCTCACTGTCCACTCTGCCTGTCAAAAAAAAAAAATTATTTATTTATTTATTTTTACTTTTTATTTATATAAAGGGAACAATTTTATGTATTTATATATATGTGTGTATATATATATATATTTAAGAGCATAACAATACTTCCCCCTACCCTCCATTTTTCCCTTAGAGAAACAGAGAGAGATCTTCAATCCACTGCTTCACTTCCCAAATGCCCACAACATTAAGAACTGGGCCAGGCTGAAGCCAGGAGTAGAGAATTCAAATTAAGTCTCCAATAGGGTGACAGAGAAGCAAGCACTTGAGCCATCACCTGCAGCCTTCCAGAGTGAACCTAAGCAAGAACCTGTATTGAAGATGAAGGAGCCAGGACTCATACCCAGGCACTCAGATATGGGATGCAGGCATCCCAAGTGTCAACTTAACTGCTGCACCTAATGTCTATCATAAACTGAATTTTATACCCATTGGCTGACATCTAACTCCCTCCAGCCACAGGAAACCAACATTCTACTCTGCTTCAATGGGTTCAACCTTTATGTAAGTGAGATCATCTGCTATTTGTTACTCTGTGCCTGGCTTATGTCACCTAGCATAATGTTCTCCAAGTTCATGGATGTAGTTGAACATGACAAGATTTCTTCTTTTCAAAGATTTCCTTGTGTACATATTACTTTGTTTTCTTCCTCTGTAGTGATGGTCAACTTAATATTAGGACACATTTTTATAAGTGAAATAATATATACTCAATTTTATATGTGTCACAGCTACTTTCAGCAAATTAACAGGCAATATAACTGAGAAGTTTCTAATTGCCATCATGATGACCCAGCTGCTCCACTTCCAATACAGCTCTCTACTATGACCTGGGAAAGATGGCCCAAGTGCAAGGGCCCCCATATTCACGTGGGAGACCTGGAGGAAGCCTGGCTCCTGGGCACAGCCCCTGCCCTTGTGGCCATCTAGGGAGTGAGCCATCAGATGAGCCTCTCGCTTTCCCTTTCTCTCTACACCTCTGCCTCTCTGTAACTCTGCCTTTCAAATAAATAAATAAATCTTAAAAAAATAAAAAGTAATGGCATGGCACCATTTTTGGAAAGGAGGGAATCTGTTGTAGCTTTTCTTGTGGTGCAATCTCTGATGACGAATTCATTGTCATTAATACATAGGTTCATTCCACAGATTAGTGAAACCAGTTAGTGGCCCTTGT